>NW_011494644.1:12202622-12226183 GCF_000754665.1 Bison bison bison
GTAAAGAATCCTTCTGCAGTGCAAGAAACACAGGAGACATGGATTCGATCCCTGAGTGGAGAAGATCCCCTGGAGGAGGGCCTGGCAACCCACTCCAGTATTCTTGCCTGAGAAATCCAGGCAAGAATCTATTAAGATCTCCTGGGGAATTCAGGCAAGAGTGTCCTCTGCATGGAGAGAGGAGCGTGGCGAGCTGCAATCCATACAGTCGCAAAGAGTCGGACACAATTGAAGCGACTTAGCACTCCAGTGTTCTTGCCTGGAGAATCCCAGGGACGGGGAAGCCTGGTGGACTGCCGTCTATGGGGTCGCACAGAGTCGGACACGACTGAAGTGACTTAGCAGCAGCAGCAGCAGCATGCACATGCCCGGACTATCAGGAGGCTTCCCTCAGAGGCGTGTGGGGCAGAAATCAGACAGTAGTGAGTCACTGTCTTGATGCCATCTGCACTTTTCCTTCCTTGAACTTGCCCCACAAATTAGAAATTTCCATATACATCTCCCTTTTATCTGGTACTGTTCTCCCTTCCAACCTCCTGAACTAAAAGCCTTGAAGGCACCATCTCTACTACCCAGCCTCACACTCAGCAAAGAGCAACCCTTTGTTTGTTGAATGAATGAATGACTAAAGGGGTGATTTCTATGGATGAAGTCTACCCATTTACAGAGAACATATCTTGATATTTTTTGAACATATTTTAAAATTCTTTTAAAATGTAAACATTATTTCTCAATATCATGCAAAAAATTTCCTGTAACAATAGTTATTTTTCATCCAAGCCAGTTGATCCCTTATTAAAGCCAGACTGCCAACTTTGATTTACCCCCTAAAGACTTCCAACATATTGAAAGGATATCCCGTGTGGTCTTCCAGGCTTTTCTCTCGATATTTTCTTTTTCTTTTTAATTAAAAAAATATTTATTTTATTTTTGGCTGCTCTGGGGCTTAGTTGCAGTGCATGGAATATTTCATAGCCTCTCGAGGACTCTTTGTCGCGGGTGCAGGCTTCTCTCTAGTTGTGGTGTGCAGTAGTTATGGTACTCAGTAGTTATGGTACTCAGTAGTTATGGTACTCAGGCTCAGTTGTCCCGCAGCATGTGGGACCTTGGTTCCCCAACTGGGGATGGAACCTGCTTTCTCTGCATTGGCAGGGGGGTTCTTAACCACTGGACTATCAGGGAAGCCCCTGTCTGTATTTTCAAATCCAACTTCTTTGCTACCTTAATTATCTCCCTGGAACACGGTTTAGGGTGAATCCTCACCACCGCCCATCAACTCTATAACAGGCTCTTCAGCTGGCAGTACATTCAAACAAGGATTGATCATGAAACAGGGAGAGGATCTCATCCACTCCAAAGGGCCTTCCTCGGCAGGCGTGATTCTACGTCCCAGGGAGAAAACCCCCATGCCCTGTTTTAGGTGGGAAGAGGTATGTGATCTTGGCCTTATCTCTTTCAGATTGGCTCCTACTTTGGGGCCTCCCTCTGCTCCGTGGATGTCAACAGAGATGGCAGCTCCGACCTGGTCCTCATCGGGGCCCCCCATTTTTATGAGCAGATGCGAGGGGGCCAGGTGTCTGTGTGCCCCTTTCCCCGGGGGGTGAGTA
Organism: Bison bison bison; assembly: GCF_000754665.1. Lineage (NCBI taxonomy): Eukaryota > Metazoa > Chordata > Mammalia > Artiodactyla > Bovidae > Bison > Bison bison. The sequence continues at coordinate 12,204,230 of NW_011494644.1, forward strand.
GTGATGAGACCCGGGCTGGGTGGGGTCTGGCTGTGGGATGGAGGGGTCGCCTGGGGTGGGCCTGACACTATTTTTGTTCTGCAGAGAGCTAAGTGGCACTGTGATGCTGTCCTGCGAGGGGAGCCGGGCCACCCCTGGGGCCGCTTTGGGGCAGCCCTGACAGCGCTGGGGGATGTGAATGGGGACAGGCTGGTGGATGTGGCCATTGGGGCCCCGGGAGAGCAGGAGAACCAGGGTGCTGTCTACCTGTTCCATGGAACCTCAAAACTGGGCATCAGCCCCTCTCACAGCCAGGTGAGGCCGGATCATCTGTCCCTTTCTAAATCAACATTCCCTCAGCTGCCAGGTCAGTTCTCCCAGAAGCCCTTTTCAGAACCTTCAAAAATAATACACACTTCACAGAAAAGATTCATTCTGCCCACAACTGGAGGAGGTGCACAGGGTCAGCATCGCTGCTGCCCCTTTACAGGAGGGAAGATGAAGGCTCAGAGGTAATGAATGGCGAGCCGCGAGTGTTGGATGTAGACATTCTTCTCCTCTGAATCTCAGTCTTCATAGGATGACCAATAGATCTGGTTTGCCCCACATCTGTCCTGGTTTGGGGCTTCCCTGTTGGCTCAAATGGTAAAGAATTTGTCTGCAATGCAGGAGACCCGACTTGGGAAGATCCCCTGGAGGAGGAAATGGCAATCCACTCCAGTATTCTTGCTTGAAGAATTCCATGGACAGAGGAGCCTGGTGGGCTACAGTCCGTGGGGTTGCAAAGAGTCAGACACGACTGAGCAACTAACAGTAACTAACTAACCTCCTGATTTTAGCAGTGGAAGTCTCACAACACAGGAAGCCCTATGGTTGGCCATTCTACCAGGACTGCATGCGTCATGGGTGTGTGACCTGTGTGGCCACTCAGGGCTCCTCTCTCAGAAGGGCGCTGTGCTTAGATTAATGCTCTGCTCCGGCCATCTTGAAATTCTTAACTTTTGAATAAGGAGTCCTACAGTGTTTTCCCCCCATGGGGTCCTGCAAATTGTGTAGCTGATCCTGATGGCTGGTCATTTGAAATGTTGATTGCCACAACTGGTTTCCTCCTGAAGAGGCTCCCTCTTTCCTGCCAGATGAAGCCCACTGTCTAAAGAGACCCCCACAGTCTGGCTTTCTCCCTTACAGCCCACTGAGGCCATCCAGTCTTCTGGTCTCTGACTTTTTTCCAGCATTTTTCCCCCCAAATTTTTCTTATGTCCTTTCTCTGTTCCTTCATCACTCCTGCCAAATCCCTCACAAGGTTCAACCCTACTAACATCACCTGAAATTCTTAAAAAATGGGTGCATAGGCCCTGCCAGTACGGGGTCTGATTCAATTGGCCTGAGGTCAGGGCTCCAGGGGCTTCCCAAGTGGCACCAGCAGTAAAGAACCCATCTGCCAATGCAGGAGACATGGGTTTCATCCCTGGGTCGGGAAGATCTCTTGCAAGAGGGCATGGCAAACCACTCCAGTATTCTTGCCTGGAGTATCCCATGGACATAAGAGCCTGGTAGGCTACAGTCCATAGGGTGGCAGAGTCAGACATGACGGAAGCATGTATGTACAGAGCCCCAGGCATCAGTAAAAATTTCCATTTTATTAAGAAAAATTTCAATGTATAGTGAACACCCATGTATTTATAAGCTAAAATCTACTATGAATATTTTACTAGATTTACTTTTTCACATCTCCATCCTTATATTCATCCTTTTCTACTTGTTCATCAGTTCAACACATTTTAAAATGCATTTCAAAGTAATTTGCAACACCAGTCCAACTTCACCCCTAAATGCCTCACCATGTATATCATTAATTAGAATTTAATATTTGCTTACCATTATTTTTAAAATAAAATGTATAGACAGGAAATGCACAGATCTTTGGCCAGTTGATGAATTTTGAAAAATATAACCCACAATCCTGGGAATTCTCTGGCGGTCCAGCGGTTATGACTCAGTGCTTTCACTGCCATGGCCTGGGTTCAATCCCTGATTGGGGAACTAAGACCCTGAAAGCTGTGTGGTGACTAGACAAACAAAAACCAAACAAACAACCCCCAATAATTCTATGAAGGTACATGCCTGTAAAATTCCATGGACAGAGGAGCCTGGCAGGCTACAGTCCATGGAGTTGCAAACAGTCGGACCCAACTGAGCAATTTCACTTACTGTACCGAACATCATGATCACTTTAGAAAGTTCCCACCTGTCCCCTCCCAGTCAATTTCTGACCCCACTCCATCCTAGAGGAAGCTACTGTTCCAATTATTTTCCACCATAGATCAATTTTGCCCATTCTAGTGTATGGACTATGATGCTATGTCAGCCCTAGTATTTTTCACACACTCCTTTTAAAAAAATAATTCTACTTGTTTATCTGTGGCTGCACTGAATCTTCATTGCTTTTCCGGTTTTTCTCTAGTTGTGGCCAGCAGGGGTTATTCTCTAGTTGCGATGCTCAGGCTTCTCATTGCAGTGGCTTCTCTTGTTGCAGAGCACAGGCTTCTAGGGCTCGAGGTCATCAGTAGTCACATGTTCTTTAGTTACAGCCCAGCACTCCTCACATTCTTCCCTCTGTGTCACGGAACCTCTTTCCGCAATTTTATGAATATTATAGTTAAGCCTTTTTCTCATTGGCATCTGTTGTTTCTTTGTGTAAATGGGATTTGAAGGCTCTGGTTTTACTCTATTTTTATTACAACACTTTACATGCTTGTATAAGTTAAAAGATCTAAAGTAAACAGCAAAAGCCCTAGCTCCTTCTGCCCTTTATCTTTACCAGAACTTGGCCTGGAAAGGAAAACAAGGGTAAAGGGAGGGTCCACACATTCACCCACTCTCACCCACACCCCCGTACACCCATCCCCACCCATGCCCACACCCACTCACACCCACACTCAGACGCACCCGCAGCCCCCATACGCCCACGTCCACTCACACCCATACACACACTCCCACTCCACTCACATTCTCCTCTCCCACACCACAGACTTTGGAATTAAAAATAAATGCAAAAACGATCATGCAAGCTTATTGTTCTACTGTTTGTAATTTTTACTTGTTCTTTTTCTATTACTGGAACTGTGGTGCTCAGTATTTCAACAAGCAAGTGTCCTATGGATCTCCCAACTACCATATTATATAATTTCAAGACAAAGCTTCCTCCCAATAGGATATAATAATTTTTTCTCAAAAAAATTTGCAGTATAATATATGTTCAGTAAACACACAAATCTTAAGTGTTGAATTTTCACATCTGTGAACCCAAGTAAGCACCACCCGGATGAAGATATAGCACATTTCCAGCGTCCTGCACTTCCTCATTCTTCTTTCCAGTTGACAACTTCACTTTAAAAATGGCAGTAAAATATACATGACCTAAAACTCACCCCCTTAACCATTTTTAAGTGTACACACTTCAGTGGCATTAAGTACGTGACAAAGTCACTTTTAAAATTTCTTAATATATTTGGCTGTTATCCTTTCAGTTAGACTTTATTTTTTTTGGGAGGGGGGGTCCAAAATCACTGCAGATGGTGACTGCAGCCATGAAATTAAAAGATGTTTGCTCCTTGGAAGAAAACCTATGACCAACCTAGACAGCATATTAAAAAGCAGAGACACTACTTCACCAACAAAGATCTATATAGTCAAAGCTATGATCTTTCCAGTAGTCATGCATGGATGTGAGAATTGGACTATAAAGAAGGCTGAGCACCAAAGAATTGATGCTTTTGAACTGTGGTGTTGGTGAAGACTCTTGAGAGTCCCTTGGACTGGAGATCCAACCAGTCCATCCTAAAGGAAATCAGTCCTGAATATTCACTGGAAGGACTGATGCTGAAGCTGAAACTCCAATACTTTGGCCACCTAATGTGAAGAACTGACTCACTGGAAAAGACCCTGATTCTGGGAAAGATTGAAGGCAGGAGGAGAAGGGAGCAACAGAGGATGAGATGGTTGGATGGCATCACTGACTCTATGGACATGAGTTTGAGTAAGCTTCAGGAGTTGGTGATGGACAGGAAAGCCTGGTGTGTTGCAGTCCATGGGGTTTCAAAGAGTCAGACACGACTGAGTGACTGAACTGAACTGATCCTTTCAGTATTAATTTTCCACATAGATTGAAGAGTCAAAATTGTTCCTAATAGCTTATTATGAAAAGTAACAATTTTCATACCCACACTGTGATTTCCTCTTTGTTTTTCCTCCTCTTGAGGAAACCACTTTCAGCTCTTTCAATGATTCTCTGTACTTGCCAAGGACACAATTATATTGCTGCTGCTTGATTTTTGTTTTTGCGTTGACTTCCTACTATGGAAGGTGAGGACTGAGCTCTCTTTGAGGCCTCTCTTTTCAGATATTCACATGCTTTGCATCCCACCCCCACATTAAATTTATATGATAAATTTGGTTAGGTCAATACAGAGTGTTTGCATTTTCCTGACCACGTAAGAGAGATCCAGCTGAATCAAGAGATTCAGCTGAGTCAAATAGTATACTGTCTCTTCTTTCCTGTGAAGCTTCTTATTTTCTCTGGAAAACCCAGCAATTATGGAAATTTTTTATATCATCTCAAGGTTGTGGTTTAAAGCTGAATAGTTACCCTAATTTTTAAAGAAATTGTGGGAGGTGTGACTTGAGTGGAGCCCAGACAGTCTCTCCTTGGGTCACCCTGGGAGACTGAGTTACTCTCTTCTCTGTTCTTTCCCACCTCTTTCTCGCCTCCTCTTTTCCACCGTCAGCGGATCACAGGCTCACAGATCTCCCCCAAGCTTCAGTATTTTGGGCAGTCACTGAGCGGGGGCCAGGACCTCACAATGGATGGATTGGTAGACTTGGCTGTCGGGGCTCAGGGGCATGTGCTGCTGCTCAGGTGAGAGCATACCAGGTATCTTCTTTTTAAGGAGTGTGTTTGCTGTACGATGGCCCCTGATGGCCCTCTGGCTTCCCCCCAGGTCACAGCCTGTGCTGAAAGTTGAGGCGACGATGGAGTTCACACCCAAGGAAGTGAAGAGGAATGTGTATGAGTGTCGTGACCCAGTGGTAAAAGGCCAGATTGCTGGGCAGGTCAAAGTCTGCCTCCAAGTTCGCAAGAGCACATGGGACCGACTGGGAGAAGGTGAGGCTGAGTGGGTGAATTTCAAGAGGTTAAAATGACTGGGGACATTGATGGGCTCTGATAGCCTTCTTCAAGCTTGGATGGAGTAAGCAGATGGTTCCCCTGCTAGAGCATGGGTGGGGAGGCCCAGAAAACACCACCAAAGAAGTAAGTCTCTGGCACTTCTTTACAGTCTCAGTTCTCTATAGAATGAAGGGCCCCACCCTGTGAACTAATCAGATATATTTTTTTAACTGAGAGGTGGGCAGAGGAGCTTGGCAAGCTCCATAGTCCATGGGGTTGCAAAGAGTTGGACATGACTTAGCAACTAAACAGCAACAATAATTTGTTCAAAGGGGAGACTGAGCTGATGAAGCAAAGCACAAACTCGCAAAGCATTCAGACATGTATTTTATCACAACTAACTTGACTCCCTCCCTTGTCTCTATTCTGAGTGGCATTGTGCTTGGGGTGAGAAAGAGTAACGGTGGTCCTAGAGAGAAACAAGGGGAGGAGATAAAATTAGTTTTCTAGCAATAATCTTACTGGACTGAGGAGATAGCAGTCAGGGTTCGGGGCAAACAAGATGGCTAGAAATTGAGAGTGAAGTCTTGGAGAGTAGAGAATTACAGAGAAGATCCCCCAAAATACATGGAAATTCCATACAAAGTCATTGGCTGACTTCTAAGTCATGCATGTCCAGGTCAATACTTCCAGAAACTCAGTGGAAGACAGCAACTGAAGAGCTAATGAGTTGAAAAGAAATCCAGCTGCTGGGGAAGCAGAGATTTGAGTGGGGCATTGAAAAACACCTTGGTCCTTCTATTGGGAAAATGTCCATTGAGACCGGCAAGCAAGAGAAACAACAGACAATAGATATAGACCCACAGATGATTCAAATATTAGAATTATCAAACCAGAATTTAAAATATAACTAAAATTAATATCTTCAAGAATAAAGAGGAAAGGATGGAGAACGTCATAAAAAAAATCTGGATTTCCTAAGAGTTCAATGGAAACAACTAGCACTGAAAAACAAATGGAATGGAATTGAGAATTCAATACATTTAATAGCAGATTAGGAGCAGAACAAACAGATATACATCACTATATATAAAATAGGTAAACAAGGATTTACTGTATGGCACAGATAATTATATTCAATCAATATCTTGTTTAACCTATAATGGAAAAGGAGCTGAAAAATATGTATATGTATAACTGAATCACTTTGCTGTATACTTGAAACTAAAACAACACTGTTAATCAGCTATACTTCAATATAAAATAGAATTTAAAAAAGAAATGGTGGTAAAGACTTTTCTAAAACTGGTGAAAGACATCAAGATTCTCTACCAAGTCAGAGCAAGATAAATATAAAAGGAACCATAAATTGGTACCTTACACCAATGCCCACAACACCAGACACTGTACCATCCCAAGGTACAAACTGCTGAAGAACAAAGACAAAGAGAAAAAAGTGAAAAGCAATATACTTTTTTTTAGTATTTTTTTTTATTTTTTTAAATTTTATTTTATTTTTAAACTTTACATAATTGTATTAGTTTTGCCAAATATCAAAATGAATCTGCCACAGGTATACATGTGTTCCCCATCCTGAACCCTCCTCCCTCCCCATACCATCCCTCTACTTAATTTTCTATCTTGTAACAGAATAGGTATTAATTACTGAGCATTTATTATGTGGCAGGCACTATGCTAAATGCTTCATAGGCACAATTTTATTTTCACTGTTGGAAAGAAATAATTATTATCTTCAATTTAAAAATGAGGAGGAACCTCCCTGTTTGTCCAGTGGTTAGGGCACTGCACTTCCAATGCAGAGGCCAGGGTTCGATCCCTGGTCAGGGAAGTAGATCCCGCATGCTGCAAAAAGACCCCATGTTGTTGTTCAGTCACTAAATTGTATCTGACTCTTTGTGACCCCATGAACTGCAGCATGCCAAGCTTCCCTATCTCTCACCATCTCCCGTAGTTTGCTTAAATTCATGTCCATTGAGTTGGTGATGCCCTCCGAACATCTTATCCTCTGTTGCCCCATTCTCCTCCTGTCCTCAATCTTTCCCAGCATCAGGGTCTTTTCCAATGAATTGGTTCTTTGCATCAGGTGGCCGAAGTGTGGGAGCTTCAGCTTCAGCATCAGTCCTTCCAATGACTATTCAGGGTTGATTTCCTTTAGGAATGACTGGTTTGATCTCCTTGCAGTCCTAGGGACTGTCAAGAGTCTTCTCCAGCACCACAGTTCAAAAGCATCAGTTCTTCAGTGCTCTGCTTTCTTTGTGGTCCGAGTCTCACATCCATACATGACTACTGGAAAAATCATAGCTTTGGCTAGATGGACCTTTGTCAGCAGAGTGATGTCTCTGCTTTTTAATATGCTTTCTAGGTTTCTTCCAAGGAGCAAGCATCTTTTAATTTCATGGCTGCAGTGATCTTGAAGCCCAGGAAAATAAAATTTGCCACTGTTTCCAGCACTGTGTGCTGCAATTAAGACCTGGCTCAGCCAAATCAACACAGAAATAATTTTTTAAAATAAGGAACTGAGAGACACAGGGAGGTCAACTAATGTGGCCAAAGTTGGACAGCTGGGGAGCAGAGGAACAGGGCCGCCACCTCTTGCCAGTCTGACTCCAAAGCCAGGCTCCTTACCGCCATTCTTCCCACCCCTTCAGGAGATACCCAGAGCACTATCACCTATGACCTGGCTCTGGACCCAGGTCGCCCCCATTCTGTGGCCATCTTTGATGAGACACAGAACAGCACACGCAGACGTGTAGAGACGCTGAGGCTGAGTCAGAAATGCGAGACCCTGAAGCTCCGGTTACTGGTGAGCAGGGGGTGACCATCCTCCAAGCAGGGGGTGGGCTTGTGAAGCTGAGAAGGCTGGACCACCGACCCCTCACTGTCTCTCAGGATTGTGTGGAGGACTCAGTGACCCCCATTGCTCTGCGCCTCAACTTCTCTCTGGTGGGGGAGCCTGCACACAATTATGGGGGCCTCAGGCCAGTGCTGGCTGTGGATGCTCTGAGACTCTTCACAGCCTCGGTGAGTCGGGAAGATCCCCTGGAGCGGGAAAGGGCAACTCACTCCAGTATTCTTGCCTGGAGAATCCCACAGGCAAGAAGAGCCTGGCGGGCTGCAGTCCATGGGGTCCCAAAGAGTCGGACACGACTGAGCAACTAACACTTTCACTTTATTTCGAGATTTCACTTTGCTGTTTCTTTTTACATCCTGTCCCGATTACCTTTTGTTTTTCTCATATTCCGTGTTTGGCAGCTTCCCTTTGAGAAGAACTGTGGCAATGACACCGTCTGCCAGGATGACCTCAGCATCACCTTCAGTTTTATGGAGTGAGTTCCCTGTCCTCTTTTTTACCCCCAAAACTGCACCATGACCTGGCGCTCTGTTCTCCTCCTGGCCCCCAAGGGAGCCTGGTGCAGAGCAGCTGCTACCGCCTCATCCACTATCTTCTCTCTCCCAGTGTCTGCGCCTCCTTCCCTCCAGAGCACATTCGCGGCAGGGAAGCCCCCAGCCTCTCATGGCCTGGCTTCTTCCTTCCACAGCCTGGACACCCTGGTGGTGGGTGGACCCCGGGACTTGAACGTGACGGTGACTGTGAGAAACGAGGGCGAGGACTCCTACAGAACTCAGGTCACCTTCTTCTACCCGTCTGGCTTGTCCTACCGGAGGGTGTCAAGCAGCCAGGTAGCCAAACCCTTCTCAGGCTCCGTCTGACTTTACTTGCCCCACCCCCGTGGCTGCCAGCTGACTTCACCAGCTCTGCCTCCCTTGCCTTCCAGAACCAGCGCTCACAACGGTTCTGGCGCCTGACCTGTGAGTCTGATGTCTCCACCGAAGGGTCTGGAATCTTGAAGAGAACCAGCTGTGGCATAAACCACCCCATTTTCCTAGACAACTCGGAGGTCAGACTGCTGGCTCCTCCTCCCTTTTTCTCCTTTGTTTTCTTCTGGATTCTTCCCTAGTTCTTCTCCTTCTTCCCACACTGCATGGCTTGTGGGATTTTAGTTCCTGGACCAGGTATTGAACTCAGGCCCTTGGCAATGAAAATGTGAAATCTTAACCACTGAACCATCAGGGAATTCCCTTCTCCTTCTTCTTTTTAAAAGTAGATCTTTCTTTCTCTCTCTCTCTCTTTTTTTTTTTTTGAAAAAAAGTTTTGCTGAGATAAAAATCCATCTACCATTACAATACACCCATTGGGCTTCCCTGGAAGCTCAGACAATAAAGAATCTGCTTGCAATGCAGGAGACCTGGATTTGATTCCTGGGTTGGGAAGATTCCCTGGAGAAGCGAATGGCAACCCACTCCAGTATTCTTGCCTGGAGAATTCCATGGACAGAGGAGCCTAACAGGCTATATAGTCCATGGTGTCACAAAGAGTCAGACATGACTGAATGACTAACACAAACATTTAAAGTATATGATCCAGGGACTTCTCTGATGGTCAAGTGGTTGAGAATCTGACTTGGAATGTAGGGGACACGGGCTTGATCCTGGGTTAGGGAACTAAGATCCTATGCCACATGCCACTGGGCAATCTAAGCTCAAGTGCCACAATCTAAGCTAGAGAGCCCACACACCCCAAGACCTCATGCAGTCAAAAATGAATAAATAAATAAACTGAGAAAAGTATACAATCCACTGGCTTTTGAAATGTTCACAGAGTTGTGCATTCATCAGCGTGATCAATTTTAGAGTATTATATTTTTAATTTAATGTTTAAAATATTACTTATTTGTTTGGCTGCATTGGGTCTTAGATGCAGGATCTTTCACTGCAGCTCATGAACTCTTTAGTTGTGGTCCACAGGCTCAGTAGTTGTAGCACTCGGGCTTAGTTGCTCCAAGGCATGTGGGATCTTAGTTCCCCGACCAGGTATTGAATTCGAGTCCCCTGCATTGCAAGGCAGATTCTTAACCCCTGGACAGCCTGGGAAGTCCTAGAGTATTTTATAAAACCCCCCAAAACACCTTGCTCCCTTTGGCCATCAGCCTATGTCTTCCCATCTGTCCCAGTTCTAGGCAACCACTAATCTATTTTCTGTCTTGAGATTCACCTATTCTGGGTATTTCATATGAATAGAATCATACAATATGATGGCTTCTTTGAGCATCACGCTTTCAAGGGTTACCCATGTTGCAAGATGTATTAATACTCTGATTCTTTTTATTGCTGAATAACACTCTGTTGTATGGATGTACCACATTTTATTTACCCATTCTTCAGCTGATGAACATCCGGGATGTTTCTTCTCTCTTCCTCTTGTCACTGTCTCTCCTTTCTCCAACTCCAGATCACCTTTAATGTCACATTTGATGTGAATCCTGATACTTACTTTGGAAACAAGCTACTTCTCAAGGCCAATGTTACCAGGTGAGCTATGCCTGGCTTCCCACCACATCATCAGTTTTGAGGTCCCAGCCCCGTGCTGATGGTGGACCATTGCCCTCTCCCCACTGGTTCTCCCTTCAGCTCATTCATTCACTCCAGAAATGCCAACTGAGCACCCACCCCATGCCAGGCATGTTGCCCAGGGCTGATGGGATAGCAACAGACAAGATGGCTGTGGTTCCTGGCTCATGGAGGTTATAATTTAGTGGCAAGGATGGACAGGACAGTTGATGATTACCATGAAATGAATGGTGTCCAGTGTTGTTGGGAGTTTGGTGTTCAGAGAGGAAGATTCATTTGGGCTGTGAGTTAGCCAGAAAAAGTGAAAGAAAGTGTTAGTCTTTCAGTCATGTCCGACTGTTTGTGACCCCATGGACTATAGCCCACCAGGCTCCTCTGTCCATGGAATTCTCCAGCCAAGAATACTGGAGCAGGTAGCTATTCCCTTCTCCAGGGGATCTTCCCAACCCAGGGATCAAACCCGGGTCTCCTGCATTGCAGGCAGATTCTTTCCATTTGAGCCACGAGGGAAGCCCAGCAAAGGCACAAATTGAAGGTGGGCATGAATACAGAGAGAAGGAAGTGTGGACCAAGCCATGCTGGGATATGGCAAATGTCAGGCTAAGTTTGAGCTCAGGAGGCAGAGTTGAAGGACTTGGTTAGATATGGCCCATTTCATGTAATGACCGACAGGTGCTATTAAGGAGTTTGCCGTTGAACTTGGGAGGGACAGGATGTGATCACCTTTGCATGCTAGAAAGATCTCTCTCCAGGAGGGCAGGGGATTAGGGCAGGAGTGGTTTTGAGTTCAGGGGACCAGTGAGAAAAAGAAGGTGCTCCAGGCATCCATCCTGCTGAGTTGGGATGGGCCTGAACTCCACGGGGCAGCCCTGGGCTTCCCTACAATCTCTATTTCCTCTGTTGGATTTAAAGGACAGTGTTTAAGATGCTGAGAGCACAGGACTCAATGGTTGGTTGGTGCTAGAGGGTAAAGGAGAAATAGGAGAAGGAAAGGCTGATTCTCAATTCTCAAGAGCTGGTCAGAGCTCTCTGTTTCCCTTCAGTGAGAACAACATGCCGGGGAACAACAAAACTCAATTCCAGCTGGAGCTGCCTGTGAAATACGCTGTGTATATGGTGGTCACCAGGTACTGGCTTCCGGGGCTTTTTGCTCTGCCTTCACCCCTGGGCTGGACATGGCGCATCGAGCATCTGTGCGCGAGTCTGTGCGCGGGTGCTTGTGTGTGTCTGAAGTTATGTGTGCACACGTGTGCATTTGTGTGTGTGTGTTGGGGGCCAAACTGCCACACGATGCGGGTCCCCCGACACGGTCCTCGCACACCGTCGTGCTCTCGCTCTCTCAGTTGCATTTCCTGTGTGCCTGTTCACCCCTTAACACCCTTAGCCCGAGACCCCCTCCCAGAACTCCCCTGATGTTCTGTCACTTCCTGCCCCTTCTTCTTTCTCCCGTCAGCCTTGAGGCCTCCACCAAATATCTCAACTTCACAGCCTCAGAGAAGACCATACACGCTATGGAGCATCAGTATCAGGTGGGGAGTGGAGAAGGAGCCTGGGGAGGGAAACCAGGATGACAGGAAAGAACAATGGGGAGGGACTTCGCTGGGGTCCAGTGGTTAAGACTCCGTGCTTTGACTGCATGGGACACAAGTTTGATCCCTAGTCAGGAAACTAAGATCCCACATGCCTCAGGGCAAAAAACCCAAACGTAAATCAGAAGCGGTATTTTAACAGATTCAATAAAGACTTTTTAAAATGTTCCACATCAAAAAATCTTTTTAAAAAGTTCCACTCTTCCACTGCAGGGCACACGGGTTCGGTCCTTGTCAGGGAACAAAGATCTCACGTGTTGTGTTGTCAAAAAAAAAAGAATGATGGGAAACATGCATGAGGTGCCTGCTTTGGGCCAGGCTTTCTTCTAAGCTTGCTCTGACTCCTCACACACACACAAGCATGTGCATCACACATGCACACACACACATGTATATACATGGGACTTCCTCGGTGGCTCCGCAGTAAAGAATCTGCCTGCAATGGAGGCGACCAGGTTCAATCCCTGGGTCGGAAAGATCCCCTGGAGGAGGGCACGGCAACCCTCTCCAGTATTCTTGCCTGGAGAATCCCCATGGATAGAAGAGCCTGGCAGGTTACAGTCGATAGGGTCACAGAGAGACTGAAGTGACTGAGCATGCCTGTGTATACACCATGTATGTAATTACTTTTTTCTTCATCTTCCTAATGACTCTGTGATGGAGGCATTGTCGTCTCCCCCAGTTTATAGATGCAGAAACTGGGGCTCAGAGAGGTTAACAGAACACGCCCCCTGGTGTCACCCTTAGTAAGTGGAAGAGCTGCTGCTTACGACAGCCTGTTTGGCTCAGGAGTGGAATTTAACCACTACACTCTCCTACCTCTCAGAAAGCATCAGAAGGCAGGGTGCTTGGGTTTGTGAGGCCTTATTCAGTCCTGGGCCCCTTCCCAGGACTCCCCTGATGTTTGGGAGTGGGAAACCTGATTCTAGTTGCTGGTGGGGGTGGAAAAGCCAGAGCCCTGATACCCACCCTTCCCCCATCACGCAGTTCAACAACCTGGGCAGGAAGAAACTGCCCATCAGTGTGGTCTTCTGGATCCCCATCCGGCTGAACAAGGTGCCTGTGTGGTCCCAGCCCCAGGTCACCTTCTCCCAGGTAAGCCCAGACGGCTCTGAGGAGTGGGCCCAGCTCCTCCCTCCACAGCCCCCTGGTCTTTCCTAAAATCGTTTCTGCTTCTTCTGTTGGATTGTGGAGCCATTCCCGACCCTCTCCTGACCTGGAGGGTGGACCTGGGAGCCTCACTTCAATCCCTTCCTCATCGTGTCCCTTTTCCTCAGGACGTGTCCAGTGGATGTAACACCACGGAGGTTGCCCCTCGTCACTCTGACTTCCTGGCGGAGCTTAAGAAGAGCCCGGTGCTGGTGAGACTAAGCCCCGGCCTCAGGGCTGCACGCAGACTATGTGCCACCCCCTCACCGTGCCCAGTACTACCTCTCAACTGAGCAGCCTGGGCTCACAGGGCAAGTCCTGCATCCAGCTTTCCTGCTCACCTATCTCTTCTCCTCCCTTCCCCAGAACTGCTCCGTTGCTGTCTGCCAGAGAATCCAGTGTGCCATCCCATCCTTTGGCATTCAGGAGGAGTTCAAGGTCACCCTCAAGAGCAACTTCTCGTTTGACTGGTACATCAAGGTCTGTGGGGGCCCGAGGCTCGGCTGGGCATGAATCATGATCCTTCAGGGCCTAGGGGTCCAGTTCCCATCCTCTCTCTCTCCCACAGACTTCACACAACCACCTTCAAGTTGTGAGCAAAGCGGAGATCTTATTTGATGAGTCAAAGTTCACCCTGCTTCCAGGGCAGGATGCGTTTGTGATGGCCCAGGTATGTGTCTGGGACACAGCGCGACCATTAGAGGCAGGAAAGGAGGCTGGGCTTGTGGGGGAGAGAGAAGAATGGGCAGGAGGAGTGAGTGCTGGGCCTGGAGGGGACAGGGGACAGGGAGGGGTTAGTCATGGTGTTCAGGGAGCACACAAGGTCTGACTGGGGAACCCCCAGAAACCCAGAGTCTTTCTCCTCTGACGTACCCTTTCCCCTCTCCCTGCTCCAGACAGGGACCAAGGTGGAGTCCTACGAAGTACATAACCCTATCCCGCTGATCGTGGGCAGCTCGGTAGGGGGGCTTGTGCTGCTGGCCCTCATCTCTGCCGGTCTGTACAAGGTAACTCCCCCGGGACCCTCTCCCTGCCCGCTCCCCTCCCCCACCCCACTGCTTCTCACTCAGCACTGTCAACTCCCACTTCTGCTGCCAGTTGGGTGACCTGGGTGGGGGGGTGTCAGAGAACCTCAGTTTCTTCAGCTGTACAATGAGACTAAATGTAAGTGAAAGTCGCTCAGTCTTGTCCGATTCTTTGCCACCCCATGGATTGTAGCCCACCAGGCTTCTCTGTCCATGGAATTCTCCAGGATAGAATACTGGAGTGGGTGGCCATTTCCTTCTCCTTCCTGACCCAGGGATTGAACCTGGGTCTCCTGTATTGCAGGCAGATTCTTTACCATCTGAGTCACTAGGGAAACACCCATTTTGTGGAGGTCATTGGCTTCATAACTCTAGAGAACTTAGAATGGTCTCTGGTACAATTGCTATATAAGGAGTAGTCCTGCTTATGCTTTCTATTTCTTTCCTTTCCCAGTAGCAATGCCCTTCCTGTTCCACTTTCCCCAGGGCTATTCTACACCCTGCCGTGTTTTTTCTTTGCGCCTCTTGGTCCCGCAGTCTCCCTGCCTGTCCTGCATGGCTTTCACCCACCCCCTTCCCCCAGCCTGGGTGCCCTCACTCACTCGCTTCTGCCTCCACAGCTCGGCTTCTTCAAACGACAGTACAAGGACATGATGACTGAACCTGGTCCCGATGTGGATACCCCCCAGTAACAGCTCCTTCCCCACAAGTGGCCTCCCTTGCAGCAGACAGGACGTGATGGGACCAAAGAGTGGGTGCCCAGGCTGCTGGATGGACACCTCTATTAGGAAATCGGGGCTGTGACGTTTCACTCAGGAGCGACCTGCTTGGGTTGCCATTCTCATCCGTGTGCACAGGCATGTGTGTGTGTGTGTGTGTGCGTGCACATGCATGAGTCTGAGTTGTGTGTGTGGCTTAGATTGCTCTTGAACCAAGATAAGTGCCTTCAGCACAAGGTCTGGGGCCAAAGGGGGTTGCTTGGGCTTCCTTGTGTGTGGGTGAAGATGCCACTGGTTCTTCCTTGGGGGCAGAGGTGATGGCAGCTCTTGCGGGTGAACACAAAGGGAAGGCCAACAAATCCTCCCGCGCTTTCCCCTGAAGAAGTAGGACCTACTTTGGTGGGTGAGCCTGCAGGTTGGCAGGAGCCCAAGCAGCTGGGGCTGAGCCCACCGGCAGGAGCCTGTCTGACCATTCCACACTAGAGCTGATATGTTCAGTGCACAATGGTGTACCTCTCTTTGTGTATTCACTTATTTATTATTTTAATGGTACTTTTATTTTTTGAATAGATGAACCTGTCTGTAGTATCAAAGTCAAAAAATGTGTAAAGGTGTATGATGAAAAGGTTCTCCTTTCCACCCTGATCTCCCAGCCATTCAGGTCTCTTGTAAAGGGTAGTCCAGGTTATGTGTTTGGAGGTCTCCTTTGCTAAGATTTTTTTTTTAATCTCTTTTTATACAATGATTCTAGGGATATGCAAACACACACACAAATTTTTTACACGAATGGCAGCATGCATTATTTATACTGTTACATCTTGCTTTTTTCATGAATATGGCTCTGACATTGTTTTATTTTATCAAGATATAAAGTACTTTCTCATTCTTTTATATAGTGGCTCTGTATTCTACTATGTGGGTGGATCCTAAGCCTGGGAGGTATATTGTTTCCAATCTCACAGTGACAAAAATGGTGGATTAATAAATTGAATATATGTGGTTTTTGCGTATGTGTAGGCTAATTTATAGGATACATTCGCAGAAATTTGAGTTCTCTGAGAGGCAATCCCAAGAGAATAATTTGAGTGAAAGATGCTTATTTAAGAGAGACCCCAGGGAATACCAGTAGGGAAGGAACGTGAGCTGGGAGGGAAAGGCAGGCAGTAAAGGGTGTATTATCAACAGAGGTACCACTATGAGCTTGTCGAGTGTAACTTGGCTGGGGAGGTCTGGGAGATAAAGTAGAACCCCCACCTCGACGCTTCCTACCTGTGCAGAGAAGGTGCACAGACAGATACACCGTGTTGTTCAGTTGCTACGTTGTGTCTAATTCTTTGCAACCTCATGGGTTGCAGCACACCAGGATTTTTCTGTCCTTCACTGTCTCCCGGAGTTTGCTCAAATTCATGTCCATTGAGTCAGTGATGCCGTCCACCCGTCTCGTCCTCTGTTATCCCCTTCTCTTCCTGCCTTCAATCTTTCCCGGCATCAGGGTCTTTTTCAGTGGTTATACCATGCCCCATAGTTATTGGCTTAGAGTTGCTCTTAGTGGAGAAGGAAGTGTTAATTCCCTGACACTTCCAGCCAGCCCTGAATGGAGGCAGAGCGGGCTCTGGTGGCCAGAGAAAGGGCTGCAGATGCTGCCGGTCGGAAGTCCACCAAGGGAGCATAGCCGTGCCCTGGCACGGCCTGCAGGGATCGGGGCAGGGCACCAATAGCACTTGCTTTCCCGAGTGTGTACAGGTGAAGTTTTGTTACCTGTTTCTAGTTAGCCTTCCCTCCTCTGGGGAGTTCTCCTGCTGCCCTTCTCCCAACCTTCGCCAATGCAGCACCTACCACTCTGCCCTTAGCACCCGCCCTACTTGTCACGCCAGTCTTGCTAAGTGGCCATATCTTGGTATTTACTCTGAATTTCACTTTCGAGGAAGCTGAGGCTTTGCCAGATTATCCTAATTGCTTGAGGTCATACGCTAAGTGGGGCTTCCCTGGTGGCTCAGATGGTAAAGAATCTGCCTACCATGTAGAAGACCCAGGTTCGATCCCTGGGTCAGGAAGGTCCCCTGGAGAAGAGAATGGCTACCCACTCCAGCATTCCAGCCTGGAGAATCCCATGGACAGAGGAGCCTGGCAGGTTACAGTCCATGGGGTCACAAAGGGTCAGACAGGATTGAGCAACTAACACTTTCACTTTTGATACAGATAAGGAAGGGGTGGAGGTGGGATTCAAACCTGGCTCAGTCTGGTTCCGTAGCTTTTCTCTTTTGCTGTCCTGATGGCCTCAGAGGAATGGCCTGCAGCAGGCGTGAGGGAGGTTAATAAAAATGGCAAGTACATGCAGTTCATTGAGAGACAAGGAAGTTATGGCTTAGATGGACATCTGCTCCGGATGATTTAGGACGGAGGGCAGGTGAGGGAAGATTCCTGGGGGAGGCGACCCCTGACTCAAGTAGGGGCAGGAGCCTTCCAGTCAGAGGGCAGCAGAGTCGGGGCTGGAAGAGTGGGTGGGAGCCTGGGCATATGTGCTTTGTGAGCCAGAGTGAGGAGTTTCAGTTTTATTCAAAATGCAATAAGATGTCATCGAAGGGTGACCCATAAGACAATGGCCCTTTGTATCTTTGTTGCTATTCAGTCGTTAAATCATGTCTGACTCTTCGCAACCCCATGGACTATAGCCCTCCAGGATTCTTTTTCCATAGGATTTCCCAGGCAAAAATACTGGAGTGGGTTGCCATTTCCTTCTTCAGGGAATCTTCCTGACCCAGGGATTGAACCCACGTCTCCTGCATTGACAGGCAAATTCTTCACCACTGAGCTACCAGGGAAGTCTACCTTGAAATGGTTCTACACAATTTCTTTTTCTGACTTCAGAACCCTTAAAATGACTTTCTTCCTCCTTAAATTGAAAGAAAAAAGACCTCAAGATCTCCAGAGTCCTTAACTGACCCAGGAAAGGAGAGGGCCTCTATACCGCCAGGCAGCAGTCCTTGGACAAGCAATCAAGGCTCAAAGTCCACATAGCCTCTTTGTGTTGGAAGCTTGTGTTGATTCAGCCTGCTAGGAGCTTAATGGTGGGTTAAAAAGTAAATTATTTCTAGTGACAAATTACCCTAGCATGACCCCAAAGTTACTAATAAACAGGGCCATAAATCTCTAGTGAAGAAGCAGATAAACCTGGGAAAGTCTGTCCTTGGTTTTACTTTTGGGGATCCCTTGGTTCAGAATAAATCTCTGCAACCTCCAGCCTTCTTTTCTTACTTAGCTGTTGTTTAGTTGCTAAGTCTGACTTTTTGTGACCCCTGTAGTATGCCAGGAGAAGGCAATGGCACCCCACTCCAGTACTCTGGCCTGGTACGCTGGTACGCTGCAGTCCATGGGGTCACGAAGAGTCGGACACGACTGAGCGACTTCACTTTCACTTTTCACTTTCATGAATTGGAGAAGGAAATGGCAACCCACTCCAGTGTTCTTGCCTGGAGAATCCCAGGGATGGGGGAGCCTGGTGGGCTGCCGTCTGTGGGGTCACACAGAGTCGGACACAACTGAAGCGACTTAGCAGCAGCAGCAGCAGTAGTATGCCAGGCTCCTCCGTCCTCCAGTATCTCCCGGAGTTTGCTCAAATTCATGTCCATTGAGTCAGTGATGGTATCTAACCATCTCATCCTTTGTCGCCCCCTTCTCCTCCTGCCCTCAGTCTTTCCCAACATCAAGGTCTTTTCGAACGAGTTGGCTCTCTGCATCAGGTGGCCACAATACGGGAGCTTCAGCTTCAGCATCAGTCCTTCCAAGGAAGGAATATTCAGGGTTGATTTCCTTGAGGATTGACTGATTTATCTCCTTGCAGTCCAAGGGACTCTCAAGAGTCTTCTCCAGCACCACACTTCGAAAGCATCAATTCCTTGTTGCTTAGCCTTCTTAATGGTCCACCTCTCACATACATACATCGTTACTGGAAGAAACATAGCTTTGACTATATGGACCTTTGTCAGCAGTGATGTCTCTGCTTTTTAACACGCCGTCTAGGTTTGTCATAGCTTTCCTTCCAAGGAGCAAGTGTTTTTTAATTTCATGGCTGTAGTCACTGTCCATGATTTTGTGATTTTGCAGCCCAAGAAAATAAAATCTGTCTCTGCTTCTACATTTTCCCCATCCATTTGCCATGAAGTGATGGGACCAGATACCATGATCTTAGTTTTCTGGATGCTGAGTTTCAAACCAGGTTTTTTACTCTCCTCTTTCACCGTCATCAAGAGGGTATTCATCTTTAGTTCCTCTTCCCTTCCTGCCATTAGAGTAGTATCACCTGCATATCTGAGGTTGTAGATATTTCTCCTGGCAATCTTAATTCTAGCTTGTGATATTAATACTTACAGTTTAGAAAAGAGATTTCTAACTGACAATCCTTGGGGCAAATCCAGCCTTCAGGTTTTATTTAGCACTCATGGTTTTGTTTGTTTTTGATTAGTTCCTGACCTTTTAAAAGGGAGAGGTTTCTCAGGGAAATTCAGATTTATGGTTTCTCTTGGAAAATGGGAAATGTTTGACAAAACAAGGTGACAGCTTGGCAGAGTCATCCTGTCAGCAGGGCAGCTCACTCCATGGACCACTCGTGCCTCTGAGGCCCAGCCTGTTATATTTAAGGGGACCTCTGAGACCCTGTGTGCACTGGCCTCTGCTTACCTCTATAGCTCACCTGCTCCTGCCCTCCCCTCTCAACCTCATGTTTCTCAGAGGCACCATATTTAGGCTGAGCAACTAGGACCCTTTTGAAAGTGAAGTGTGTTAGTTGCTCAGTCGTGTCTGACTCTTTGCAACCCCATGGACTATAGTCCAACAGGCTCCTCTGTCCATGGAATTCTCCAGGCAAGGATACTAGAGTGTGTTGTCATTCCCTTCTCCAGGGGATCTTTCCAAACCAGAGATTGAACTCAGGTCTCCTGCATTGCAGGCAGATTCTTTACTATCTGAGTCACCAGGCAAGACTTGAAAATGAAAGGGAATGTGATTAGTAATTACATTGGGACTGAGGCCTCAACATGATCTACTGGGACAGATCAGCATGTACCTGTGTTCCCCCATACTCTCTCTCAATCCCAGTCTTTGCCTACACGGCACCAGACTCACTTCCTTAGGACAAGATCTGGAATCTGGAACAATTGCTAAATATATGTGTTGAGTAAATGAACGAATAGGCTTGGATTACCCAGCTTTCTGTTCTCAAGCTCTCTACCAGAAGACAGAGCTCTCAAAAAATCTGTTCCCCAGACTTTACTGGTGGTCCAGTGGTTAAGTGGCCTGCCAATGCAGGGGACACGGGTTCCACCCCTGCTGCAGGAAGATTCCACATGCCGCAGGGCAACTAAGCCTGTGTGCTACAACTGCTGAAGCCTGTGTGCCTTAGAGCTTGTGCTCTGCAACAAGAGAAGCCACAGAAATGAGAAGCCCGCGCACCACAACTAGGGAATCACCCTGGCTCACTGCAACCAGAGGAAGCCTGCATGCATCAGTGAAGACACAAAACAGCCAAAAGCAAGTAAAACCTGTTTTCCTGCATTCTAATACATTTCTTCAGGCTCGTATAGTATCTGACTATATGCGTGTGCGCATGTGCTTAGTCGCTCAGTCGTGTTCAACTCTTTGCAACCCAATGGGACTACAGCCCACCAGGCTCCTCTGTCCATGGGAATCTCCAGGCAAGAAAACTGGAGTGGGTCGCCATTCCCTTCTCCAGGGGATCTTCCCCAGCAAGGATCAAACTCAGTTGTCCTGCACTGCAGGTGGATTCTTGACCATCTGAGCCACCAGGGAAACCCTACTATATGTGACCACTTCACATTTGCTAAACAGAGAGACTGAATTCACAAATGGACAGTGGGTAGACAGAACTCTGACCCCACAATCTGTAGCAACCAGCTCAAAAAACTCACCCATCATCTAGGGGAACCAGTTCAGGAAGCCAGCCTGCTACCTGTCCATCAGACTAGACAGTCATGCCGTCTCACCTCTGTGGGCTGCAGCCATGGCTGGGAACTGAGAGCTGACCATGGAGGATCTAGATGGGAGTTGGAATGGTCTCTTGAAGAGAAATCCAGGAGATGAGGCTTATCACCAACACTTCAGACCCAACCCCTCTTACTCAAACCCCCTCATTTCTGCTCTTTCTTGTTTCCCAGTGACAGGTTTTCATTTCCCCCCCTTTTTTTCCACAGAATTTAGCTATAAATGAAATATGAAGATTTTGTTTTTATTCCAGCGAAATCTCTTGTCAGCTGTGAAAGTTTGAGCAAAGACAATCCTTTTGCTTTCTCTGGGTTTTTTTTTTTTTTTTTGCCAGTGCTTGAGTGCCCAGCTTCTTCCTCTTTCTTCAGTCATCCTTATCTTTCTGGCACTTTCCTCCTCCACCAGGTGCGTGTTTGCTGTGTCCCCTAACATCCTTCTATTCCTCCACTTAATTGCTGCAGCCTTAACTCAGCCTAAACATATTGCTGTTTTATCCCAAGTTTGCCCCCAAATTCAAGTTAGTCTGCTTCCTGGAAAGGCTGCTTCTGGCTTGTTCAGAGGCAGCTTTCTGATTTTTTCAATTACTGGGCAGGCTTCAGGGGGATCTGGGCTGAGCACTCAGTCCATGGACTTCAAATCTGTGCAGATGCCCCTGGTGTGCACACACCCCCATCCATCCATGGGCAAATTACCTGCCATTCCATTACCCATCCATCCACACAGCCAACAGTAGGGCCTCCTCCAGTTTTGATGCCCATCCTTGGTGAGACATGGAGAAAGAGCATCTTCTCTTAGTTCCCAGCCAGAGGGCATCACCTTTAATTCTCCACAAAGGAAGACAGACTGGGAACCCTCCCCTCCCCATCAGCTGATAGCAACTGCAGCATCAGAGGGAGGCA
>NW_011494644.1:12226283-12229324 GCF_000754665.1 Bison bison bison
GAGGCAATGCTATTTTCCTCCCACATAGCTGAGCTGCAGCAGTGACTAGGATGAAAGTGAGAGAATGAGTGAAAGTCGCTGAGTCATGTCCGACTCTTTGCGACCCAATGGACTATACCGTCCATGGAATTCTCCAGGCCAGAATATTGGAGTGGGTAGCCTTTCCCTTCTCCAGGGGATCTTCCCAGCCCAGGGATCAAACCCAGGTCCCCTGAATTGCAGGCGGATTCTTTACCAGTTGAGCCACAAGGGAAGCCCAGAATGAGAACTGCTACAAATTCTTTTCAAGGGAACACATTCGCTTTCCCTTACCCAGAATCAGTGCTGCCATTTCTTCTTTTTAATGATTTTTTGATGTGGACCATTTTAAAAATCTCTTTATTGAATTTGTTATAATATTGCTTCTGTTTTGGTTTTTTGGCTACCAAGCATGTGGGATCTTAGCCCCCTGGCCGGTGATCAGACCCGCACCCTCTGCACTGCAAGGTGAGGGCTTAACCACTGGAACGCTGGGCAAGGCCCAGCACTGCCTTTCTTTAACTTCGTGCATGCATCAGATATTGATGGGGTACTTCCTTGAAGAGCACAATCCCTACATTGAAGAGGCCTAAAGTCCCCATTTCAGTCCCCGGCCCACCAAATTATTCCTTTTTTTGTTTGTTTTGATCTAAGCTTCTTCTTCTGAGACCCACCAAAGCAGAACTAACCACTTTCTCCAGGTCACTCTGAAGTCTAGCAAAACTTGTATTTGAATGCATCAGACTATTGTCTCCCCTGTAGGGTATGATCTCCCTGAAGGCTGGCTCCCTTTCCTGTGTGTTTTGCTTCCCCAGCAGCCGGCCTGCAGCCTGAATCACATGAGCAGCTCCGATGTATGGGATGAATGGTTGAGTGAAACAATGCTACCAGGCTGGAGGTAGGGGAGAGAGAAGGGAAATGACATTATCAGCAACGTGGGGAAACCTTCAGCATCTTGAAACCTGTCTTCACCTTGTACTAGCTGGGCAAACAGACGCAAATGACTCAGCTTCTCTCTGCCTCACTTCTGCATCTGTGAAATGGAATAATAGCAGCCCCATTCCCCTAGGACTGCTGTGAAGATTCAATGAACTAATAGATGGAAAGTGCTCAGTGGTATAAATAACCCATTGGAAAACTGCACAGAAGACCTAAATAGACATTTTCCCGAAGAAGATATATAAATGGAATACCGGCATGTGGAAAGATAGTCAACATCACTAATAATCAGAAAATGAAAATCAAACCCACAGTGAGATTTCACTTTCCACTTGTCAGAATGGCTGTTACTAAAAAGACAACAATTAAGTGGTGAGGAGGATGTGGAGAAAAGGGAAGCTTCATGCACTGTTTTTGCTGTTATCGTCGGTGGTGGGAATGTATATTGACATATGGAAAACAGTATGGAGGTTCCTCAGAAAAGTAAAAACAGAACCACTAGGTGATCCAGAAATTTCACTTCTGGGTATTTATCTGAAGAAAACAAAAACACTAATTAAAAAAATATATGCATCCTTACGTTCATTGAAGCATTATCTACAATAGCCAAGATACGGAAACAATCTGTGTCCACCAACAGATCTATGGATAAAGAAGTGGCATATATATATAATGCCAATGGAATACTACTTAGCCACAAAAATAATGAAATATTGTCATTTGTGACAACACCAATGGACCTAGAAGCTATTATGTTAAGTGGAATAAGTCAAAGACAAATACTTTGTGATTTCACTCGTATGTGGAATCTAAAAAACAAATGAACAAACATAACTAAACAGAAACAGAGTCCTAAATATAGAGGACAAACAGGTGGCTGGCAGAGGGGAAAGAAATGGGAAAGAGAGAAAAATAGGTGAGAAAGGTTAAGAGGTATGAGCTTCCAGTTGCAAACTAAATGAGTCATGGGTATAAAATGTACAGTGTGGGCAATATAATCAATAACCTTATAATATCCTCTCATGGTGACAGATGACAACTAGACTTATCATGGTGATTATTTTGATGTATAGAAATATCAAATCATTATGCTGTGTACCAGGCAGGATAGTATTATAGGTCAATTACACTTCCAAAAACAAACAGATAAACTCAGAAAAAGAGATCAGATTTGTGGCTACTAGAGGCAGGGAGTAGGGGCTGGGGAATCAGATGAAGGTAGTCAAAAGGTACAAACTTTCACATAAGTATTATGGGATTTTGTTTTATGGTCCTGCGGCAGGGCATATGAGATCTTAGTTCCCCAAGCAGGGATTGAACCTGTGATGCCTGCATTGGAACTGTGGAGTCTTAACCACTGGACCCAGTCTTAGGGATGTAATGTACAATGTGATAAATATAATTAACACTGCTGTATGTTATAAATGAAAATTGTTGAGAGTAAATCCTAAGAGTTCTCATTACAAGGAAAACATTTTTTCTACATCTTTAATGATGTACGTACATGAGATGATAGATGTTCATTAAGCCTCTAATAGGAAAAGGAGTACGTCAAGGCTGTATATTGTCACCCTGCTTATTTAACTTATATGCAGAGTACATCATGAGAAACGCTGGACTGGAAGAAACACAAGCTGGAATCAAGATTTCCGGGAGAAATATCAATAACCTCAGATATGCAGATGACACCACCCTTTGGCAGAAAGTGAAGAGGAACTCAAAAGCCTCTTGATGAAAGTGAAAGTGGAGAGTGAAAAAGTTGGCTTAAAGCTCAACATTCAGAAAACGAAGATCATGGCATCCGGTCCCATCACTTCATGGGAAATAGATGGGGAAACAGTGGACACAGTGTCAGACTTTATTTTTCTGGGCTCCAAAATCACTGCAGATGGTGATTGCAGCCATGAAATTAAAAGACACTTACTCTTTGGAAGGAAAGTTATGACCAACCTAGAGAGCATATTCAAAAGCAGAGACATTACTTTGCCAACAAAGGTCCATCTAGTCAAGGCTATGGTTTTTCCTGTGGTCATGTATGGATGTTAGAGTTGGACTGTGAAGAAGGCTGAGCGCCGAAGAATTCA
>NW_011494644.1:12229424-12237236 GCF_000754665.1 Bison bison bison
GTCCCTTGGACTGCAAGGAGATCCAACCAGTCCATTCTAAAGGAGATCAGCCCTGGGATTTCTTTGGAAGGAATGATACTAAAGCTGAAGCTCCAGTACTTTGGCCACCTCATGCGAAGAGTTGACTCACTGGAAAAGACTCTGGTGCTGGTGGGGATTGGGGGCAAGAGGAGAAGGGGACGACAGAGGATGAGATGGCTGGATGTCATCACTGACTCGATGGACGTGAGTCTGAGTGAACTCCGGGAGTTGGTGATGGACAGGGAGGCCTGGCGTGCTGTGATTCATGGGGTCGCAAAGAGTCGGACACGACTGAGCGACTGAACTGAACTGAAGCCTCTAATGGTCATCGTTTCATGACGTACATTAGTCAAATCATTACACTGTGTGTCTTAAACTTACACAGTGCTATAGGTCAATTATATATCAATAAAACTGGAAAAAAAGTTCACACTAATAGAAATGTTAGGATTATCACAGTTCCTTTGTTCTGCCATCAAGATGTTATTACCTGGGACTTCCCTGGTGGTTCAGTGGTTAAGAATCCATCTGCCAATGCAGGGCATACGGGTTCTATCCCTGGTCCAGGAAGATTCTACATGCCGTGGAGCAACTAAGCTTGAGCACCACAACTACTGAGTCCACGCTCTAGAGCCTGAGCTCCGCAACAAGAGAAGCCACACAATGAGAAGCCTGTGTGTACCACAAGGAAGAGTAGACCCCATTCACCGCAACTAGAGAAAGCCCAAGCACAGCAACGGAGACCCAGAGCAGCCCAGATGTTACTACCCTATGCCTGCTTCTCTTTTCCATGTCCTACGCTTTGCAGGCATTGGGTAAAATCCTCCATTGATCCCAAATCACCCATCACACCAGAACTCCATGCCCAGGGATCCAGGAGTGTAGGGAGAACCAGAGGCTTTTGAAGAGAAACATCTTCCTGACGGGGCTTCCCAGTTGGCACTAGTGGTGAATCTGCCTGCTAATGCAGGAGACGTGGGTTCGATCCCTGGGTCAGGAAGTCCCCTAGAGTAGGAAGTGGCAACCCACTCCAGTATTCTTGCCTGGAAAATTCCACGGACAGAGGAACCTGGTGGGCTTATAGTCTATGGGGTCACAAAGAGCTGGACACGGCTGAGCGATTGAGCATATGCACACACAGACACACCTTCCTGAGTACCTACATGCCCGCGTGTGTTTCTACACTACAGAATTCAAATAAGTTCTGTTTTGAGAAAAGTCAGAGGTAAGGTAGACAGGTGTTCCTTTGAAGACAGAGAAGTGAGATGGATTGTTTGCAGCAAGAGGAAGGGCTGAAATTATGGGAAATCCGGTCAAGCTCTGTGGGCAAGCAAAGGGTAGAAACACATGAGAAATCTGAGGGTTTCTGCCCACTAAATTTCTGTTCTCTTATTTCCATGGGGAAAAAAAACAACTCATGCGACAGACTGCAGATTATTCAGTTCCACTTAGCTCGGGCAAACCAGACCTGAATTAAAACAGCTTTTATCCTGGTTTCTCTAACCCACTCCCCACAACCACCTCCATCCCCCGCCCATACATGGTAGACCAAATGCAGCCCCTCCTACCCTACCATCCTTCTGGAATCTTCTTCAGCCCCTCTGAGCTCAGAGACAGAGCAGAAACTTATGGAGTCAGAAATGTCAGCAGTGGGAAGGCTGGCTGTTCTTCAAACCTCCCCAGACCACCCCTCTGCCCTTGACTGCTTGCCCCAAGTTTGACCAGGACTCTGAACACCCTAGGGGTGCCAAATGGACAAAGCTGGATGTGACTGATTGCACTGAGGAGATGAGTAACTGGGATGTCCGCCCCTTCCTTGTTTATATCATCCCCTTTACTGTCATCCTCTTTTCCGGAAATGTCAAAATCATAAATCACTGAAATGGGGCTTTGAGTTTTAGACACCCTAAGGTCTTGGCTGGAGCCTTATTGGCCTCATCTGCAAAATGGGTGGGTTGAATTAAGGACACATTCTGTTCTAAGTTTTATGATCCAAGTCTTCCTTACCAAAGGCGAAGTACCTTATCTTGACTTTTCTCTGAAGCATCATGGAAGTATGTGAGCAGAGTGAGAGAGGGGATGGAATCTTACTGGTCCAGAATTCTTATCTTATCTGTCCTCACCCATCCAGGGTGAAATCCGTGTCTAAGGAAAGAGAGTGATGGTAAGGCCAGGTTCAAGGTTCTCTGAAGGCTGGTGGCCTCTGTCCATAACACTAGCCTCGAGTCTCCCAGACTTCTGGTTTGAGTTATTTCTGGTTATCTTTTATCATCTTCAGGATCTGGGCCACTTCTCTTTTCTCTTTGTTGGGTTTTTCTGCCACCATTTCCTTCTTGGAATTGAACCCCCACACCCTTGCTCACTTGCTCTCAAATTTCGTTCATGGCAAAAGATTCCAGAGGGCTTCCCTGGTGGCTCAGTGGTAAGGAATCCATGTGCCAATGCTGGAGACTCAGGTTCAGTCCCTAGGTAGGGAAGACCCCTTGGAGAAGGAAACGGCTACCCTCTCCAGTATTCTTGCCTGGGAAATCCCATGGACAGAGGAGCCTGGTGGGCTACAGTCCGTGGGGTTGCAAGAGTCGGACACGACTGAGTGAATAAATGACAACAACCCTCACTCACTCACTCTCAAATTTTCTTCATCACCAAGAATTCCAGGGCCCTTCTCCAGCCATATTTTGTCTGAGGTCTCCTCAGGGCTGCACCTCTCTCTGGGTGATATTGCTGCCCCTGGTCCCTCCCCCACTGCCCTGGGACCACTCACTCCAGGGTCACCAACAGCCTCTGTATCCAGATTCAGAGACTTCTCACTTCTTACCTCACTTGACGGCAGCCTGTGATGTTGTTCACACTCCTTCTCTCCAGGCTGCCTTTTCACTGTGTCCTTCTTTCTCTCTCTTTTTTTTCTGAAGATTTTGTTAACATGGACCATTTTAAAAGTCTTTGGAATTTAAGTGCATGTTAGTGACTTACAGACCCTTTTTAACAACAACAACAAAACCCCAAGAACTAATGAGGTAGTAACAGTTCATAAAACAGAACTTACAAAACCACTAATGTACACAGATATTGCATTTTATTCTGATAAAATATCTTTCAACTACAAATTGTCACAGTAAAGGAGAATTTTATTCTTAAACAGGTAAAATGCTTTACATTATTTTTTTACATTTTTCATAACAAACTGATGTTTATTTAAAATGCTATACTTTAATCAAAAAATCTTATTCTTTCCCTTGACTTTAAAAAATTATTTTAATTGGAGGATAATTGCTTTGCAATGTTGTGATGGTTCTTGCCATATGTGAGTATGAATCGAACATAGGCGTGCATGTGTCCCCTCCATCCTGAAACCCCCTCCCACATTTCGCCCCATCCTATTCCTCCAGGTAAATAAATAAATAAATAAAATAAAAGTCTTCACTGAATTTCTTACAATATTATTTCTGTTTCATTTTGTAAGATTTGTTTATTTATTTATTTATTGGCTGTGCTCGGTCTTCGTTGCTGAGTGGTCTTTTCTCTAGTTGTGGTGCACGCACTTCTCGGGGTGGTGCCTTTTCTCTGGAGCATGCGCGCTCAGTAGCTCAGTACTTGTGGCACATGGGCTTCAGTAGCTGTGGCCCAAGGGGCTCAGGTGCCCTGTGGCATGATCTTCCCAGATCGAACCCGTTGTCCCCTGCATTGGCAGGAGGATTCTTAAACACTGGACCACCAGGAAAGTCCTATTTCTGTTGTTCACATTCCGATCTTTTGGCTGCAAGGCATGTGCCATCTTAGCTCCCTGACCAGGGATTGAATCTGCACCCCTCCATTAAACACTGGACTTCCGGGGAAGTCCCTCTTCTCCTTTTTGGACACTTTCCTTCCCAACCTTCTTGAGCCCTTTGTGGCCATCATGGTTGTTTTCCTGTGACCAAGGCCAGGCCCATTTTTCTACTTCATTTTCATACTCCCGTCAGGATCTCACCCAGCACTTCCGCCGATGGTTCCAGAACTTGTTTCCAGCCCAGGCTTTTCTCCCAGATCCAGCCCCACACACCCTTCATGATGTGGCAGCTTCTCTACTTGAGAAGCCCACTAACCTAACACAGTGATCATCATAGCATAGTAAGCTAAGGCTTCCCTGGGGGCGCTAGTGGTAAAGAACCCGCCTGTCAACGCAGGAGACAAAAGAGACGCAGGTTTGATCCCTGGATTGGAAAGATTCCCTGGAGGAGGGCATGGCAACGCACTCCAGTATTCTCATCTGGAGACTCCCCATGGACAGAGGAGCCTGGCAGGCTACAGTCCCTTGGGTTGCAAAGAGTCAGACACGACTGAAGTGACTTATCACTCATGCAACAGTAAGTTAACTGTCAATAATAAAAGTTCACAAATACTCTTCAGAGCATTTTCACACTTACTAAGTCAACTGTCCCAACAACAATAGGAAGTGTGTATTTTTATTATCACCTCATTTTGCAGAGGAGGAAATGGTCAGAGAGGTCAGAAGAGCCTGAACTTTTTTTAACTTTAAAAAATTTTATTTTTTTTAGTTTGTATTTTTATCAAAGTTATTCATAGGCACAGTCAAATTGTTTCACAAGCTTTGCTATGAAAAATAGCTGTCCTTTATCCTTCCCCTGCACACCTTCCTGTCTGGGAGCAGTCATTTTCAATGAAAGAGGCCAAGCTCTTATTTTTAAATTTTAATTTGTTTTTATGATTTTCAAAAATTTATTGGCATATTGTTGATTTACAGTGTTGTGTTAGTTTCTGCTGTACAGCAATGTGAATCAGTTATACATATATCTAATCTTTTAAAAATTCTTTTCCCATACGGGTCATTACAGAGTATTGAGAAGAGTTCCCTGTGCTAAACAGTAGGCCCTTATTAGGTATCTATTTTATATACGGCAGTGTGTATATGTCCATCCTAGACTATCCCTGGATGGTCCCTGGACATATACATAAAATCCCAGTTTATCCCTCCCCACCCCACCCCCTTTACCCTTGGTAACCCTGTTTGTTTTCTCCATCTGAGACTCTGTTTCTGTTTTGCAATTAAGTTCCTTTGTACCATTTTTTTTAGATTCTGCATTTGAGTGATAGCACATGATACTTGATTTCCTCTGACTTATTTCATTCAGTCTGACCTACTCTAGGTCCATTCATGTTGCTGCAAATGACATTATTTCATTCTTTTTTATAAACCCAAACTCTTAGAACAACATATTTTGGTTCCCTTAACAAGGAAGTTGGCTGCACCCCCCACCCCTCCCCACTCCTACCCTCCAGCTCAGGGACTGTCATCAGCGTCCATGCCTTAGGGACAAGTCAGCCTTCAGTTCGTCCCCATGGCCACCAGCTCACCCACTCATCACCTTTCTCCTGACCAACCCGTCTTCAACCAGCTCCCAAGGAATCCATGCCCCACACAGCCCCCTTTTCTAGTTTTCTAAAGCTCAAATTTGAAGATCTCAGTCTTTGTAATTTGCTTCTATGCCTCCCTCTGTCTTCAAGATAAAACTGGCAGGCCTTAAGGGGGCTTTCCAGGCCTGAGGCCTGCTTCCACTTCCCCCACCTCCCCGACTGACCACATCTTTTGCCACTTCCCACCTCCTACTCTCTGGTTTCTACCACTGATGTCTTAAGAAGCCCTCTTATCTCGTGTCTCTTCTACATTTGGCCACTCCTTCTGAAATATGTTCCCCTCTGGTCAGTTGCTTGCAAGACTCAAATCAAGTGTCACCTCTTCCAGGAAGTTTTCCTGAAACTTCACACCCTTCCAATCACAGAGTGCGATACCCTGTGACCAATAAGTATCTTCTCCTCTCATAGCAATGTCTTGCTGTTTACATGTTTGCCTTCTCCACTGACACCAAAGCTGGGGCCTTGTGGTTTGTGTTTTCCCATCCTGCTGAGAGATGGCTTACACAATCAGCCTCAAATTAGATTTGTTGAATAAGTGATGAACAAATACCCACTCTGCCTTCCTCCTAGGGTCCAGAGGTCCAAAGTGGAAGATTCTTCCCAGAGCCTCTCTTAGGGGTCTGAAGACACCCTGGCATCTACCCTTTCCCATCCCCTGGTTCATTGACATTTCAAGGTCAGGGGGAAACTTTCTTCTGTACAATAAGGGAACGTGGGAGAGGTGGGGTGGGGCAGGAGATTTGCATCCACCCCAGCCTAGGTTGCAGAGACAAGAGAAGCGAGTCATATCATCTCTGCTTAGAAAGACTCCTGGACACAGTGTTTGTAGGCTGCCTGCCCCTTTCTCTGCTTATTTCAGTTGTATTCTCCACCCCCACCTCTGAGTCATGCTGACAACTTCCCTCCCTGCATCTGGCCTCCTGAGCTTCTCTCTGCTCACTGGCTTCCTTGGCATCTTGGTCCAGCTCTTCCCTTTGGGGCTCAAGTGCTCTGATGCCCACATCTGACCTTCTTGTCATGACCAGGACCCGGGTTTTTCTCTTCCTGTTGATGGGTAAGCCGAGGGTCATGGTGGGGAGGAGAGGATGGGGGTCGAGCTAGAGAGAGAGCCAAGAATGACTTTTCGAACTCAGGCTTTAGGGGAGGGATCTGGAGTTATACCAGGTTGAGGATCTGGGGTTTGTGGAGGTTGAGAGGATGCTGGATCAATTTTAGGGGTGTTCGAGAGAAAATGCTGGAAGAGAGGCCAGTTGCCTGGACAATGCAGAGGTGTCTCGAGTAGGCAGAAGAAGTCAATCATGTACTCTGTCTGCTGCATCTGTTCGGCCCCAAGTTTTCCTGAATTCTCCTTCATGGGAGCCCTGAGGGAGGTATGGGGAAAGAGGTCTATTTGGGCGTTGCTCTGTGGCAATGGAGAAATGAAACTTGGTAGCAGACTAGTGGAGGAACAGCTATCTCTGGACCATCTGAAGGAGGCAAACAGGGCTGAGAGAGGCCTGAGGCTGGGGGTCCAGAAGCCCAGGAGATGCTGGGGCATTATGCCTGGAGGGGTAGTAGGGGGAGGCAGCCTGGGAGCAAAGAAGATGGAGGAGGTGGGAGACCCTTCCTCAAAGCTTGTCTCCTCGCCTTCCTTCCCAGCCCCGGTGTCCTCTCTCTGCTTCAACTTGGACACAGAGCAACCGACAACCTTCCGTGTGGACAGCCCTGGGTTTGGACACAGTGTGGTCCAGTATGCCCAATGGTGAGGACAGTGTGGTGTCTTTGGCTTTCATCAACTCCTTCCCTGCACAGGGCTGGTCTCTCCCCACATCCTTCCCTTATTCACAAACTCTCCTCTGTCTGCCATGGCAATTTCCCCTAAGGCTATGAAGAACTGGACTGAAGAAGGGCCATCTTGCGATGTCAATGACCACAGCTAACTTCATTTTTTATCGAGCAATCACTAAGTGCCAGGCACCTTTGGATGGGCACTGATTTCATCCTCACAGCAACCATATGATGTAGGAAGCCACCACTCAACAAATGTTTATTGAGCATCTATTACTGTATGTCTCAGGAGCCAGACATATACTAGAGAATGAAAGAAACCAAAATCTCTCTCATGTGGACTTTAGATTGTTATGAATCTCCACTTTACAGATGAGGAAACTGAGGCTTAGAGAGGGAAAGCAAACTGGCCAAGTGGCAGTCTGGCTCCAGCATCCATGATCTTAGCTGCCATGCTCTTTTCTCCCCCCAGGCTGGTGGTTGGAGCCCCCCGGGAGGTAAAGGCTGCCAATCAAACAGGCGGCCTCTACTCGTGTGACTACGGCACGGGGAAGTGTGAGGCCATCCCCCTGCAGGGTGAGTGGCTGCCCGTGGCTGGCACCCAGGTTC
>NW_011494644.1:12237336-12239399 GCF_000754665.1 Bison bison bison
ACACAGGAGACTCACTCCCTGGCTTCAGCTCTGTCTGCAGACCCTGAGCCTCAGACAGGCCTCCTGACCCTCCCACAGTCTCCCCTCCCATCCCACCCCTGCGCCCCCATAGCTCCATCAAGACCAAAAGCTCCCTTCACCTGTCAGACTGCCTCATCTCCTAGAGTTGAGGTGCCCCCTGCCTCCTCTGACCTGAAGGTGACCATGCATACATCTGTGCCCTCAGTGCCTCCAGAGGCTGTGAACATGTCCCTGGGCCTGTCCATGGCAGCCACCACCAACCCCTTTCAACTGCTGGTGAGTTGCCCTGGGTCACAGGAGCATCCTGAGAGAATGCGTGGGGATCTAGGGCTCTGGTGCTGGGGGTCTCGTGGAGGGTGGGGGTGCTTGGACGGGAGGGTGTGACAGACAACCCTTCCCACCAAGCCCCTCTGTCCCCAGGCCTGTGGCCCCACCGTGCACCACGCATGCCGGGAGAACATGCACTTGACCGGGACCTGCTTCCTGCTGGCCTCCCCGTTTCGGCAGGTCAAGAGGATCCCGGCTGCCCTGCAGGGTGAGTGTTTGGGGCCACTGAGTCCTTTGAGGAACCTACACGCATGTGATAGGGGCTTGCCGTGGGGCAAGGAACACTCTTACCAGAGTGGATAAACCAGAGGGATCCATAAAAAAAAATTTCGCTGGAGGGCACAGTGATTCCAAACATGCCTGGAGAGGCCACCACCTGCTTTTACACCTGCCTCATCACTATGCCAGTGCAGGGCCTTTCTAGGGCCTTTCTCTCTCTGAGCTTCAATGCCCTCGTCTGTTTGATGGGAATAAAAGCACACCCGACACTGTGAATAACATAGACGGTCCACGGCCAGGGTTCAGCTCAGTGCCTCAGTGGCGAGGGCTCAGTTTATGCCAGCTGCTACAATTTTTAGAGTGAAGGACATTTATTTTCACCCATTGTACCCTGTGGTATATAACCAATTGATCTGTGCAGCAGGCTGGGAAAGGTGATGAGGATACAGGCAGTCTGAGCAGTGTGCATGTATGTGTGTGTGTGTATGTGTGTGTGTGTAAATGTGTACGTGTGTGTATGTATATGTATGTGCATGAGAGTGATATATATATATATTTATGTGTGTTTGTGTGTATGTTGTGCATATGTGTGTGTTTGTATGTGTGTATGTAATGTATATATGTATTTGTGTGTTGTATGTATGTTTATTCGTCTGTGTGTATGCATATGTATGTGTGTGATGTTTACGTGTATTTTTGCATGTTGTGTGTACACTTGCCTGTGTGTTTGTGTGTGTATGTGTATGAGTGTGTGTATGTGTTTGTGCATGTTGTATATGTTTGTGTGTGTTGATATGTATGTGTATGAGTGTGTATGTGTATATGTGTTTGTGCATGTTGTGTGTATGTTTGCAGGTGTATGATGTATGTATATATGTGTTTGTGCATGTTGTGTATGTGTATGTTGATATGTATGTGCATGAGTGTGTATGTGTGTATATTGCATGTATGTTTGTGTGTGTTATGTGTGTGTGTGTGGTATATGTGTATATGTACACGTGTGTGTGTGAGTACAGGTTGAGGACCCGGCTTCCCCTGTGCTGATGGGGATGGGGGATGAGGAGGTGAAACAGTAAGCTTCTCAGACCCCACCTGGGGCAGACCAAGGCCCCTTCCTGGTTCCACATTCACACCCAAGCCCTTGGGGAGACTGACATCCGGGGCTTTGACTGGGGTGCCCCTCCCAGCGCCTCCTAGGCCCCGGGGATTCCACCAGGACACCCTTATTTCTGCTGGGAAGCCTCAGAGGCAGAAGGGGGAAGCTAGGGGCTAGACAGGAATCTCCATCAGAGAGCCAAGTCAAGCGGGACTCCCTCTTCTTTTTTTTTTAAAAAATATTGATTTAGTATTTATGTTATTTTTGTCTGCCCTGGGTCTGCTCAAGAACTTTCTCTAGTTGTGGCGGGCGGGGGGCGTGGCGGCGGGGAGGGTGGGGGCGTGGCCGCGGGCGCGGAGGGTTGTGCTACTCTTTGCTGTAGTGTATAGGTTTTTATGGC
>NW_011494644.1:12239530-12241980 GCF_000754665.1 Bison bison bison
AGCCTGGTGGGCTGCAGTCCATGGGGTCGCTAAGAGTCGGACACGACTGAGCGACTTCACTTTCACTTTTCACTTTCATGCATTGGGGAAGGAAATGGCAACCCACTCCAGTGTTCTTGCCTGGAGAATCCCAGGGACGGGGGAGCCTGGTGGGCTGCCGTCTGTGGGGTCGCACAGAGTCGGACACGACTGAAGTGACTTAGCAGCATAGGCTTTTCAGTTTCGGTGGCTTCTCTTGTTGTGGATCACGGGCTCTAGGATGCACCGGCTTCAGTAACTGCGGTGTGCAGGCTTAGTTGCCCCCCAGCATGTGGGATCTTCCAGGACCAGGGATCTAACCATGTCTCCTGTATTGGCAGGCAGATTCTTAACCACTGGTCCACCAGGGAAGTCCCCGAGCTGTCTCTTCTGAGGATGGATTTTGTTTAAATATTTAACAAAAGTAGTTTGGTGCTGACCCCGAGACAGGGGCTGGAGCAGTGTCCTGTTATTGCTGGACAGTGGGGACGGTGGGAGAGAAGGTGGAGAAAGGCCAGGGGGCGGGACATGGACAGTCGAGGTAGAAGGAGGGGCCCCAGCCTCTCACCATCTGGACTGGACGAATTGTCACTTTTTAATCAACCAGGTGTGAGCAGCTGAATCACAGATGTGGCCTCTTTAGAGACTTTGGGAGACCAAGGGATCCTGTTCTAGGCAGGAGTCAGGGCAGCTCCTGGGAGGGAAACTCCTCGTCTTGTGGCCAGGAGACCCGGGCTTTGTGAGTGTCCCTCTGGGGACTGGTGCCATCTCCTCCCCTAGAGTGCCCAAGGCAGGATCAGGACATCGCCTTTCTGATCGACGGCTCAGGCAGCATCTTTTCCAGCGATTTTAACAAAATGTTGAACTTCGTGAAGGCCGTGATGAGCCAGTTCCAGCGTCCCAACTCCCAGGTGTGCCCTCGAGGGCGGGAAGGCCGGGGTGTAGCCCCGCCCCGCCCCGGGGGAGGCTTGTGGGAGGAGCCTCGAGGTGGCGTTGCCTCGGCCTGACCCCCAGCGCTGCTTGGTTCTCCCAGTTCTCCCTAGTGCAGTTCTCCAGCACGTTCACGGTGCACTTCACTTTCAAAGACTTCGCTACCAGCTCAGACCCACTAAGCCTCCTGAATTCCGTCCAGCAGCTGCGAGGGTGGACGTTCACGGCCTCAGCCATCCGATTTGTCACGTGAGTCCTGACTCCTCCCAGGTCCTCCCCTAAAGCATTTGAGTCTTCCTTCACGGCCCCATCTGTCTCGGTGCGGAAGGGAGGTGGGCACTGAAATTCAGGCTGTGGTCTCCTGACCAAGCCAGGGGCCTCCGGGTGGGACAGAGCATCCCCTCGTTCTCACAAAGGCATCAGGGGCCAAGCAGCGGCTCATTTCACTGGCCTCTGGACCTTCATCTTCTCTGACAGAGATCTACTGCTCAGTGCCGCCAACGGGGCCCGAAAAGATGCCTCCAAAATCCTCATCGTCATCACTGATGGGGAGAAAACAGAAAACCTGGGTTACGAGGATGTCATTCCCCGGGCTGAGGCCGCCGGCATCATCCGATATGCAATTGGGGTAGGATGGGGGGATGCCCTTACTCTACCTCCTCCTCTCAAGTCCTCTTAAGGCACCTTCCCTTTCAAGGACAGAACCCACCAGCTCTCTTAGCTTCTTCTGCCTTCAGGATGAAAACTTTGTCCCAGCCTGGAGGACTCTCATCCTTTTCCTTAAACTCCTCCATGCTGTCTGAGCCTCATTTTTCTTGCCTGTTCGCTGGCTGTAATTATATTAACCTGGCAGGGTTACTGGAGGAGCCCAGCATCCAGCAGGCATGTTATAGTTTGGATTATTTTCACTGAGTTGGTCTTTGCTGGGGACAGGTGGGATCAGCATTTCGATACAAAAAGTCCTTGAAAGAATTAATCGACATTGCCTCCACACCCTCTGAAGAGCATGTATTTCAAGTGGAGAATTTTGATGCTTTGCGAGACATTCAGAAACAACTGAAAGAGAAGATTTTTGCCATTGAGGGTAAGTCAGAGATGGAACTACTTGTTTCAGAAGCCCTCACCTATAAATCCTTTTTCTTCTAGAACATGGACTCCTTTGTCATGGGCCAGTTCCTCCCTTTGGGTATTTAGTCTCCAACATGAGATCCTCCTGGGCTCCTCAGTGGCTCAGTGGTAAAGAATCCACCTGCAATGCAGGAGCCACAGAATACGTGGGTTTGATCCCTGGGTCAAGAAGATCCCCTGGAGGAGGGCATGGCAACCCACTCCAGTATACTTATCTGGAGAATCCCGTGCACAGAGGAGCCTGGCAGGCTACAGTCCATGGGGTCACGTAGCGTCGGACACAACTGAAGCAATCTAGCACATAGCACACACATGAGATCCTCTTAAAGCTGAGATTCTCCCTGAACCTAGCAAAGCTTGTCTTTCCCCCATAG
>NW_011494644.1:12242080-12244748 GCF_000754665.1 Bison bison bison
ACCTTTCCCCAGGTACACAGACCATAAGCAGTAGTTCCTTCGAACTGGAGATGTCTCAGGAGGGCTTCAGTGCTGTGTTCATGCCTGTAAGTGGGGCCCCTTTCAGCCCATTGATGTAGGGTTAGGCAGAGACAGAGGGAAGGCAAGAGTGGGTATCTGATGAGTGGGCGGCAGGGATTTCTTCAGAATAGGCTGTCTTTTTCCCACCTGCTCACCCTGGAATCCTTTCCTTCCAGGATGGACCAGTTTTGGGGGCTGTGGGGAGCTTCAGCTGGTCTGGAGGTGCCTTCCTGTACCCCCCAAATAAGAACCCCACCTTCATCAACATGTCCCAGGAGCACGTGGACATGAGGGACTCGTATCTGGGTGAGACAAGGCTGCGGTTGGGGGCTGGGCAGGAGATGGGCTGCCTGGGAAGGACAGGGGCCCGGGGGTGGGGGAAGAGGGGACAGGGGTGGGGAAGCCTCGGTGCTGACCCTGGCCCCTTCAGGTTACTCCACAGAGCTGGCCCTTTGGAGGGGGGCACAGAGCCTGATCCTGGGGGCGCCCCGCCATCAGCACACCGGGAAGGTGGTCCTCTTCACCCAGGTGTCCAGGCAATGGAGGCCGCAGGCTGAAGTCACAGGGACCCAGGTTGAGTGTGGAGGGGGTCTTCAGGGGCAGAGAAGGAGGAGAGGAAGCGGGTGCAGGGCCTCTGGGGGAGGTGTTGGTGTCTGGGGAGAGGTGGGACTCAGCCCAGGGCGTGCCCCTGGCAGAGGGCAGACAGGATGACTCCCAACTCTGCCTTCCAGATCGGCTCCTACTTCGGGGCCTCCCTCTGCTCTGTGGATGTGAATGGAGATAGTAGCTCTGACCTGGTCCTCATTGGGGCCCCTCATTTCTACGAGCAGACCCAGGGGGGCCAGGTGTCCGTGTGCCCCTTTCCCCGGGGGGTGAGTAGTGATGAGACCCGGGCTGGGTGGGGTCTGGCTGTGGGATGGAGGGGTCGCCTGGGGTGGGACCTGACACTGTTTTTGTTCTGCAGAGAGCTAAGTGGCAGTGTGATGCTGTTCTGCGAGGGGAGCCGGGCCACCCCTGGGGCCGCTTTGGGGCAGCCCTGACAGCGCTGGGGGATGTGAATGGGGACAGGCTGGTGGATGTGGCCATTGGGGCCCCGGGAGAGCAGGAGAACCAGGGTGCTGTCTACCTGTTCCATGGAACCTCAGAACTGGGCATCAGCCCCTCCCACAGCCAGGTGAGGCTTGGTCACAATCCCTTTTGCCACAAACCTCCTCCTGGCAGCTTCCTGTCTTTGACACTGCCACCTGGATAATTCTTCTTTCCCTCATCTTACTTCTTTTGCCTAGAACTGGGCACCTAGTAGGCGTCAAGCAAAATCTGTGGAGCTTCCAAAATGGAAACATTGGTAATTCTTTAATTCGTATAGACGGATTCTTGGTGGCTCAGATGGTAAAGAATCTTCCTGCAATGCAAGAGACCTGGGTTTGATCCCTGGGTCGGGAAGATCCCCTGGAGAAGGGAAAGGCAACCCACTCCAGTACTCTTTCCTGGAGAATCCCATGGACAGAGGAGCCTGGTGGGCTACAGTCCACTGGGTCACAAAGAGTTGGACATGACTGAGCGACTAACATTACTTTGTATGGTGACTTGATACTTTCTCCACCCAAGTCTTGCAATCCCCTAGCAGTTTTACCCCATACACAGGCCAGGCATTAGCAAAGACATTTTAAAGATGAAATCTGGGGCATGGAGAAGAGAAGTGCCGTGACCTGTGCAAGGTTTATAGTGGATCAAGAATCGTGGTGAGGGAGGTTCCAACCTCTTGTCTCTGACCGGGAGCTCCACCTCTATCTGGCTCGCTTTGCCAATCGGTTTAGTTCTGGGAGCCTCAGTCTGCCTGTCCACCTACCCCTTCATCTCCCTGGATGTCATGACTTTATTGTCTCCTGCCGTCAGTAATCCTGCCGATTACCCATAGGCAGGAGCCCTTCATTGGGTGGGGCAGGCTGAGAAGGGAGGGGAAAAGTTAAGGAAGTCTCAATTAAAAAATAAGCAAAAGATCTGAAAAGACTTTTCTTCAAAGGTGATATACAAAGGATCAATTCGCACGTAAGAAGATGTTCAGCATCATTAGTTGTCAGTCATCAGGAAGTCAAAACCACAATGAGACATCAGTTCAGTTCAGTCACTCAGTCGTGTCGGACTCTTTGCGACCCCGTGAATCGCAGCACGCTAGGCCTCCCTGTCCATCACCAACTCCCAGAGTTCACTCAGACTCATGTCCATCAAGTCAGTGATGCCATCCAGCCATCTCATCCTCTGTCGTCCCCTTCTCCTCCTGCCCCCAACCCCTCCCAGCATCAGAGTCTTTTCCAATGAGTCAACTCTTCGTATGAGGTGGCCAAAGTACTGGAGTTTCAGCTTTAGCATCATTCCTTCCAAAGAAATCCCAGGGCTGATCTCCTTCAGAATGGACTGGTTGGATCTCCTTGCAGTCCAAGGGACTCTCAAGAGTCTTCTCCAACACCACAGTTCAAAAGCATCAATTCTTCGGCACTCAGCCTTCTTCACAGTCCAACTCTCACATCCATACATGACCACAGGAAAAACCATAGCCTTGACTAGACGGACCTTTGTTGGCAGAGTAATGTCTCTGCTTTTCAATATG
>NW_011494644.1:12244848-12247613 GCF_000754665.1 Bison bison bison
CAATATGCTATCTAGGTTGGTCATAACTTACCTTCCAAGGAGTAAGCGTCTTTTAATTTCATGGCTGCAGTCACCATCTGCAGTGATTTTGGAGCCCCCAAAAATAAAGTCTGACACTGTTTCCACTGTTTCCCCATCTATTTCCCATGAAGTGATGGGACCAGATGCTATGATCTTTGTTTTCTGAACGTTGAGCTTTAAGCCAACTTTTTCACTCTCCACTTTCACTTTCATCAAGAGGCTTTTGAGTTCCTCTTCACTTTCTGCCAAAGGGTGGTGTCATCTGCATATCTGAGGTGATTGATATTTCTCCCAGCAATCTTGATTCCAGCTTGTGTTTCTTCCAGCCCAGTGTTTCTCATGATGTACTCTGCATAGAAGTTAAATAAGCAGGGTGACAATATACAGCCTTGACGTACTCCTTTTCCTATTTGGAACCAGTCTGTTGTTCCATGTTCACACCTATTAGGATGGCTAGAATCAGAAAGACAGATGATAACAAGTGTTGATGAGGATGTGAAAGTATGTGGCATACTAAACCACTATAAGTGGGAATGTAGAATGATGCAGCTACTTTGGAAAACAGCTCTTCAAAAGGTTAAACTAGAGTTACTGGGTGACCCGGAAGTTCCACTCAAGAGAATTAAAAACAGGTCCGTACACAAAAAAGTTACACATGATTGTTTATTTTAGTGTTATATGTAACAACCAAAAGGGGGAAATAATCAAAATGCCCATCTACTCATGAACAGATAAAGAAAATGTGGTATACCCACACAGTGGCATATTATTCAGCCATGAAAAGAATGAAACACTGACGCATGCTACATGTGTCAACACAACATGCTACAACATGCTACAACATGGATGAACCCTGAAAACATGCTTAGTGAAAGAAGCTGGATCCATCAAAGGACCACATATTGTGTGATTCTGTTTACATGAAATGCCCAGAATAGGTAAATCCACGAAGTCAGAAAGTGGATTATTGGTTGTCAGGGGCAAGAGGTAGAGGAGAATGAGGGACATGGGGGTGACTGCTAAGGGACCCTTCTAGCCCTGATACTCATCATGGTAAGTTACTGAGTAGTGACCGTATGCCAAGTGCTGTTCTAAGAACTCCATGAGTTAGCTTATTTAGTGCTCTGAGGTGTTATCATCCTAGATGAGGGATAAGGAAACTGAGGTACAGAAAGACTGACCCCTGGCTTAAGATCTCATGGCTCATAAGTGAAGGAGCCAGAATAGGAACCTGAGATGAACTAGCCAAGTGAATGAATGAAAGTCAGGTCACCAGCCCAGTCTTTCCAGCTCTACTTCTTCATTTATGTCCTAGAAATCTTTTGTCTCTAGTCACTATTTCTCTACTCCCACTTCCTTTTTTTAGGTACTTCTTGGAGTTGTCTTTTTTTTATGGCTCACCCCTCCATTCTGTCTCCCTCATCCCCTCTTCCCTGTTCCTCTTGTTGCTTCTGTTCAACTTATTTATCTCACCCTCAACCTGACTTGGGCTTCCCTGGTGGCTCAGTGGTGA
This sequence comes from Bison bison bison, assembly GCF_000754665.1. Classification (NCBI taxonomy): domain Eukaryota; kingdom Metazoa; phylum Chordata; class Mammalia; order Artiodactyla; family Bovidae; genus Bison; species Bison bison. The sequence goes on from NW_011494644.1 coordinate 12,246,383, forward strand.
AGAACTCACCTGCTAATTCAGGAGAGGCGAGCTGGATCCCCGGGTCAGGAAGATCCCCTGGAGAAGGAAATGGCAACCCATTCCACTCTTCATGCCTGGGAAATCCCATGGACAGAGGAGCCTGGTGGGCTATAGCACCAGGTCGCAAAAGAGTCAGACACGACTGAGTGACTAAATAATAACAACAACCTGATTTGCCGCTCCCTCTCTGGCCAGCGGGTCACAGGCGCCCAGCTCTCCCCCAGCCTCCAGTATTTCGGGCAGTCGCTGAGCGGGGGTCAGGACCTCACCCAGGATGGACTGGCAGACGTGGCTGTGGGGGCCCAGGGGCACGCACTGCTGCTCAGGTAAGGACACATACCCACTGGGTGGTCCCAGGCCTGCGAGGACACCAGCCTCTCTAACCACCCTCCCTGGTTGTCCTCCCGGAACCAGAGGCTTGTTCTCAGATCAGTGTTCTACCCACAGGACCAGACCTGTGCTCAGGATGTGGGCGAACATTCACATCACACCTGCAGAGATCGCTAGGTCTGTCTATGAGTGTCAGCAGCTGGTGACCTTTCCACATGATCTGGGCAAGGCCATTGTCTGCCTCCAAGTTTCCCAAAGTTCCAAGAACCAGCTGGGTGAGTCGTTTGCCCCCTGACCCAAGATAACGTGACCCTGGGAGTCCCCAAGCCCAGGGCTTCTGTCTCTTCCCTTGCCCTTGCCCACTTGGGGAGGTCCTCTTTCTCTCTCAGCCTTTTCCATCCCCCACTTTCCCCTACAGTTAACCTCCAAAGCATTGTGACCTTTGACCTAACCCTTGACCCCGGCCGCCTGAGTTCTCGTGCCATCTTCCAAGAAACGGGGACTCGGAATCTGACCCGTGTTCGAGAGCTGGGGCTGAAGCAGCACTGTGAGGCTGTGAGGTTGCTCCTTCCGGTGAGGAGTCCTGGGGAGGGAGGCGACCCTGAGGCTGGTAGGGGGTGGTGGCTGGGTAGGGACGCAGGAATATGTTCTGGTCCTCGCCTTGGCTCCACCCCCAAATGGCAAGTGGAAAGCAGGAGGGGCTTAACACAGGTTAGCTGAATGACTAAGGGAGTGAAGGATGGATGAGGTTGGCTGCATCAGCGGCAGGCTACACGGCTGGATTTCAGGTAGAAGCCTAAGGCTGCTTTGGAGAGCCATGGGGCATTGGGCTGGGATTCTTTTATCCAGCCACTCCTCTGAGACAGGTCCTGTCCTCGAC
>NW_011494644.1:12247713-12252828 GCF_000754665.1 Bison bison bison
TGTCCTCGACACTAGGGAGCCAGCAGTGGACAAAATGATCGTGACCAGAGGGAGCTATGGGGGAAGATCAGAAGCGAATCAAATTCCTAGATAATAGATGTCGATAATATTCCTAGATAATAGATAATAGTGAAGAAAGAGAGATAAAGCTGAAGAGAGAACAGAGAGGGTTTCAGGGGGCTATGGGGAACAGTCTGGGGAGACCCTGAGTAGAGTGAGGGAGCCCGTGGGAGGCTGGGGGAAGGATACTCAAGATGAAGGACAACCACAGCAGTGGTTCCACATGCAGATCCTAGTGATGAGTGTTTACGAGGGGCTGTGGGTTGGTACCATTGTTACTGCATTTTACGAATGAGGAGATGGGACCCAGCTGGTGGCTGCGAGGGTGCGTTTCTTGCTTCCTCCTGTATCCATCCCCCAGGACTGTGTGGAGGACTCGGTGACCCCCATCATCTTGCGTCTCAGCTTCTCCCTGGTGGGCAAGCCCATCTCTAGCCTAAGAAACCTCCAGCCTATGTTGGCAGTGGACGCCCAGAGATACTTCACAACCTCTGTGAGTCCTGGGGTTGGCCTTTTCCAGAGGGGTTGGAGGGGGTGGACTCGAGATCTTGAGGGAAAACCCTGCTTTGCCTTCCCTCTCAGCTCCCCTTTGAGAAGAACTGTGGCGCGGATCACGTCTGCCAGGATGACCTCAGCATCTCCTTTGGGGTCTCAGAGTGAGCGTCCAGCCCCTTAGACCTACTCTAGTTCCCCAGGCCCTCTCCTGGAACCCAGGGCTCCTGTTCCTGGCTCTTCTTAACATCTCTACCCAGGGCTCTGGACCCAGATACACTGTCCCTGTCTCTCCCCCCACTTCCCAACTCTGTATTTCATCCCCACCCCATTTTCAGCCTTGGTCACAGAATCACCTTCTCTCCTCTGCCCCAATGCTAGCTTGAAGACCCTGATCGTGGGTAGTAACCTGGAGCTAAACCTGAAAGTGAGAGTGTGGAATGATGGCGAGGACTCCTATGGAACCGCAGTCACCTTCTTCTACCCTCCAGGGTTGTCTTATCGACGTGTGACTGGGGGCCAGGTACTGTCCCCTCTGGGAAAGGAAAGGCTGATGGCAGGGGGCCAGCAGAGACTCCTGTGTTGGGTTCAATGCTCAGGCATGTCTTCTACTGTTTAGCATTCTTGAAAGCCAAGAGAGCTGGACTGATCATGGTTAGATGGATGTGGCTGTGTTTGCTGTGACATGCCTCAACTCATTCTGTGTTCAGCTCTGAGCTTGGCATTTTAAGAATGACAGTCAGGAATTAGTTCCCAGGATGATGCTAATGTGAGAAGCGCGGGGACCCTGCCTTCTATTTCTTTATATTACACATAGTATAACTATTTCTCTTTTAAAGGAGAACATAACTCAGCCTTCAAATATTTTAAAACACTCTTTCTGGGGAATTCCCTGGTGGTTCAGTGGTTAGAACCCAGGGTTTTCACTGCCATGGCCCAAGTTCAATCCCTGGTTGAGGAAAACTAAGATTCCAAAAGCCTTGTGACTCAGAAAATAAAATAGAAAAAATTAAGTAAAATACTGTCCTGTGGAAGATGAGTTGGATTTATTGGTTACTGTAGATTAGAGCTTGGCATACTTTATCCATAAAGGGCAGAGAGTAGATATTTCAGTTTTGTGGGCCCCACAATGTCCTCATTCTTGCTGATGTAAAGTGAAAGCAGCCATTGACAATATGTGTATGAATGAGCATGGCTGTGTTCCAATAAAATTTTATGTATACAAATTGGTGCTGGGCTGCCATATGGCAATCCCTGTTCTAGAAGACAGAACCAGGACCACAGGGAGTCAAAGAGAGATTTTTAACAAACATTTTATTATGAAAAATTGTGTTAAACATTTACAAAAGAGGAGAGTGGTTCAACAAACCTCCTCCTAAATTATTGCCCAGATTCAACGATCATCAGCATTTTGTTACATTGTTTCATCTGTTTTTACCCTCTCTTGGTTTAAATATTTTAAAACCAATCCCAGATACCCTGTCATCATACATCTTCCTGTTTCACTGTTCTGGACAGTAGAACTGTCTTACATGACCCCATAGTCATGATCACACCCAATGAAATGAATAATTTCTTGGTGTTTAGACCATAATCAAATTTCCTTAATTGTCTCAAATATATCCTTTTAAGTGGTTTATTTGAACCAGCATTTAAGCTAGGTCCACATTTTATGTTTGGTTGTTCTCCCACGTGTCTCTTAAGCCAGTCTTCCCAATGGAGGCTTACTTTGATCAATGCATGAAGAAATACATGATGAATGTATTTCTAGGAATGTTTGTCTAGGATTGACAAACGCCAGCTGCCCTGTGAGGGTGAACACACTATCACTGGAGGTACTTTTAGACACACCAACTAGATGCCAGTGTGGATCTTTTTTGGATACGGCTTTTATTTACTTTTTGAAAATATTTATTTACTTGGCTACGCTGGGTCTTATTTGTGGCATGTGGGATCTCTTCCTTGATGCATGGGAACTCTCAGTAGTGGCATATGGGCTCTACTTCCCTGATCAGAGATTGAATCCAGGCCCTCTGCATTGGGAGTGTAGAGTCACAATCGCTGGACCACCAGGGAAGTACCAGATACTGCTTCTAAAAATGAGCTATAATATTCACATTTTTGGATACAACTTAGAATGACTTAACATGACTTGGATATCAGCTGATCTTAAGGAGTTATTGTTAATTTTGTTGAGTCTTGTGCTTATGTTAAAAAATACCCGTATCTGTTGCTGGTATTCACTGAAGTCTTTCTAGATCGAAAGTATGTGATATTAGGAATGTGCTTTAAATAATTCAGGGGAGAAAAAGTGGAAAACAGGTGAACAAAACAGAGTAGAAAAATGTTGGTAATTTAATCTGAGTGATGGGGATATGGGGTGGATTTACCTTGTCTTTCCACTTTTGAGTAGATTTGAAATTTTCATAATACAAATCTTTTAAAAAGAACTGTGAATTAAAAAAAAGGGAAATGCTATTAACAATATATCTGGGATTTCTACCTCAGGAGGAAGTTTGATCAGATAGTGTTTAAAGATTAAAAAAAAATTTTTAAGTCACACCAATTTATTTTTGGCTGTGCTGGGTCTTCGTTGCTGTGGGAGGGCTTTTCTCTTGTTATGGTGATTGGGGGCTACTCTCTAGTTGAGGTGCTTGGGCTTCTCCTTACGGTGGCTTCTCTTGTGGAGCATGGGATCTAGGGCCCCAGGGCCCCAGTAGTTGTGGCTCCTGGGCTCCAGAGCACAGACTCAGTATTACATGGGCTTAGTTGCCCCAAGGCATATGGAATCTTCCAGGACCAGGGATCAAACCCGTGTCCCCTGCATTGCAAGGCAGATTCTCAACCACTGGACCACCAGGGAAGCCCAAAAATTTAAAACAAAACAAAACATAACCTTAAGGTAAATTGCAGGTAACTGTCATTTCTGTATAGAGTTTTGTTGGGACACTAACAAGTTCTCACCTGCCTTGGTTCATCTGTGCTTCCCCAGAGCCATCTGCAGTCGCGTTCCCTGCGCCTGACCTGTGACAGCGCCCCCGCCGGGACCCAGGGCATCAGAAGCACCCGCTGTAGCGTCAACCACCTCATCTTCCGTGAGGGCGCCCAGGTCAGCCTCGCTTCTGCCCACTCCTCCTCCCCGGCCCCGACGCGGTCCCACTCCTCGGTGACCTCCTCCCATTTCTGCCTCCTCCCCAGGTCACCTTCACGGTCACCTTTCACGTCTCCCCCACGGCCACCCTGGGAGACAAGCTGCTTCTTGCCGCCAATGTGAGCAGGTGAGCTGGGCCAGGCCCAGGGCAGCGCCCCTTCCCTCTCAGTCTCCTCCCCTGGGGAACTTCCCAGCTGGGATCCTCCTCTTTTTCCAGTGAGAATAACAGCCCCAAGACAAGCAAGACCGCCTTCCAGCTGGAGCTCCCCGTGAAGTATGCCGTCTACACCGTGATCAGCAGGTGCCACACCACGACCTCCAATGGGTCCTCGCCCATTACACTGTGGGGTGCAGGGAATTCTCTCTCTGTAGGAGCTGAACCTCTGCCGAGTTTAAGTTTGTTTTGTTTTGACCGTGCTGGGTCTTCATTGCAGTGCTCAGGCTTTCTCTAGTTGCAGCTCACGGGCTTAGTGGCCCCATGGCATATGGGATCTTAGTTCCCTGTGTCCCCTGCATTGGAAGATGGATTCTTAACAGGGAAGTCCCTCAAATTTAAGTTTTATTACTACCCTTTCAATAAGTAGATGACACCACTAGCAGCACTTACTAATCAATCAAGTGCTTTTTGTGGCTATTGATAACAATAATTATGATGTTATTATCGTTATAGCCCACATTTAATAGAGGCCCCAGGACAAGCTGGGGTGTTTTGGAGGGGCCCTTCTTAGAGAAGGATGACACTTCAGAGTAGGAGTGGGGGTTCGAAATTCTGTGGTGCAGGTGAAGGGCAGGTATACAAGGAGTGGAGTGGGGCAGGGGAGGGGGCACGGAAGTGAGAGCAGCCCCCTGGTGAGGAGCCAGGCTGGGGACCGAGGGCAGCCTCGAGGTGTGGTTACAGCGATACCCAGTGGACAGTCTGTGTTGGGCCCACCCCCATCTCCAAACCCCAGGCCCAGAAAAGCTGAGGAGGGAATTCTCTGATGGTCCTGTGGCTAAGAGTCTGAGGTTTCATAGGTTTGATCCCTGGTCAAGGAACTAAGAGCTCACAAGCAGAAAGGAAGAAAGAGAGAGAGGCGGGAGGGAGGGAGAAAGGAAGGAAGAAAGAAAGAAATACTGAGGAAACAGGAGAGAAGGGCCCCAGGGAAGACCCCAGGGAGCCAGAAAGGGTGGGTCCAGTAGACATTCGTCAGCAGCATCAGCCTGAATCTCCCTACACCTTCATCTGGTCCCACCGGCCCATCTGGCCTCCTCCGAGTCCACAGAGGCCCTAAAGGAAGACCCAGGCACAGAGAGGGCAGGCCCTGGCCCCCTCCCCCCGGGTCAGACAGAGCTCTCAGCAGTCCCTGTGACCCCACCCCCCTGCCTGGCTGCCCTGGCGGTCTCCTCCCTGGACAGCCTCTGCAGGAAGCCTG
>NW_011494644.1:12252928-12273639 GCF_000754665.1 Bison bison bison
GCTCCCTGAACCATCCCATTACCCTAAGTCACTCCCGACCAGCCCAGGGGCCCTCTGATCACCCGTCCTGTCATGCTCCCACCCCAAGTCTCCTCAGGAGGCCCTAACGGAACTTCTCATCCGCCCCTGCCTCCTCTCCCTGCAGCCATGAACAATCCACCAAGTACCTCAACTTCTCGGCCTCACAGGAGGAGGGCAGCAGGGAGGCCCAGCACAGATACCAGGCACGCGTGGTGACTTGGGAACATGGCCTGGGGCGGGGGGCCCAGGAGCCAGAGATCCGAGAGGGCAGGGGGTTCGGCATGATCTTGGCCCTCACCGACCTCCATGCAGGTGAACAACCTGGGGCAGAGGGAGCTGCCTGTCAGCATCGACATCTCAGTGCCCATGGAGCTGAACCAGGTGCCCGTGTGGAAGGACATAGAGGTCCTCAACCCCCAGGTACTCAAAAGGCTCTATGGGTCCTCCATTAATGCCCTCTCCCTGGACTCCCTGTGGTTTTTTGGTTGTTCTTTAATGGCTCAGTTGTGTCCAACTCTTTTGCAACCCCATAGACTGTAGCCCACCAGGCTCCCCTGTCTGTGGGATTTTCCAGGCAAGAATCCTGGAGTGGGTTGCCATTTCCTCCTCCAGGGGATCTTTCCCGATGCAGGGATCGAACCTGCATCTCCCTCATTGGCAGGCGGATCCTTTACCACTGAGCCACCAGGGAAGCCCTACCTGGACTCCTTGGTCTTCATGAGTCCCTGATGACCCCTCACATGCTTTCTCCCTGTGCCTTTTTCCTAGAACCCCTCCATTCAGTGCTCTTCAGAGAGAACAGCGCCCACAGAGTCTGATTTCCTGACCCACTTTAAGAAGAAGCCTGTCCTGGTGAGAGGGCCCTGGGCGGTCCCCCACTGGAAGCCAGACTTCAGAGGGATTTGATTCAGGAATACGTATTATATCAGATGGATGTCTGCTGAACAGCCTGCTTGAGCTCCAATGTGGCAGCTCCTCTCAGATCAGACAGTTGAACGCTGCCTTCTACCTTCAAACCCATCTTTCCCTAGCATGATGCCACTTCTCTGTCTCTAGGACTGCTCCATCGCTGTCTGCCTAAGGTTCCGCTGTGACATCCCCTCCTTTGGCATCCAGGAGGAACTTGACTTCATCCTGAAGGGCAACCTCAGCTTCCGCTGGGTCAGCCAGGTGTGTAATTCTAAGAGCAGAGTCCCTTCCCAGACTCATGTGGAGCCTGATGTGTCTGTGCCTACCTCAAGCCAGGGCGTTTCTCTATCCCCGAGCCCTCCTGCCCATCCAACTACAGCTAGTTCCCAGCTCTCCTCTTCTCTTTTGCAGACACAGCAGAAGAAGGTGCTGGTCGTGAGCGTGGCTGAAATCACCTTCAACAGACTCGTGTATTCTCAGCTTCCAGGACAGGAGACATTTTTGAGAGCTCAGGTAGTGACCATGTGGTAGGGAGGGGCCGGGCTGGTCGGACAGTTCCTGATGCTAAAACCGTGATGCTGAGTTGGGGGCTTGCAATCCTGGAGAGAGGCAGGATGGATGGAGAGCCCCAGGCAGGACAGTTGTTCCTAAGCCCATGAGTCCTTCTGTATCCCACCCCTTGGAGCAGAGCCTGATGAAGGAGGGGAGGAAGTTCAAGGGGACCTGGGAGGAGTCTGGGACAGCAGGAGTCCTGAGCCTTTCTGATGGGGTCATCTCTACTCCAGACGGAGCTGGTGCTGGAGAAGTATGAGGTCTACAACCCCATCCCCCTCATTGTGGGCAGCTCTCTGGGAGGACTGCTGCTCCTGGCCCTCATCACAGCCCTACTGTACAAGGTGAGTGTTTTTATCCCACTCCTGAGACCGCCAGCATTTGATCCCACTCTTTCTATAGTGTAAGAAAGAGCTCACCGTGGAGTCAAGCCTGTGACTCCAATTCTTCCTAAAGAGATCCCTTCCCACCTGTGACATCTGTTGTTGTTTAGTCGCTAAGTCGTGTTTGACTCTTTTGCGACCCCATGGACTGCAGCTCACCAGGTTCCTCTGTCCACGGGATTTTCCAGGCAAGAATACTGGAGTGGGTTGCCATGTTTTTCTCCCAGGGGATCTTCCTAACCCAGGGATCGAACCCATGTCTCCTGCATTGCTGGTGGATTCTTTACTGCTGAGCCAGCAGGGAAGCCACCTGTTACATCACTTGTCCCCAGTGGACTCCATGTCTTTCTGTCTGATTCTCAAGCCTCCTCTAATCTGTCTCCATTTCTTTTCTGCTCTTCTTCACCTCTTTACATGTTTCCCTGGAAGGCAAATTAGAACATGAAAGCCCTGGATTTGATGTTGATGCCACCACTGATTCTTTCCTTGGCCATTGGCATGTGTTTGGCCCATGATGGGTCTTGGTTTCTCATTCTGAAGGTGGTTCTGCCCAGCTCACAGAACTGTGGCAGAGTCTAAGTGACACTGTTTATTTAAAGTTCTTAGTATAGTGCTGGAACATAGGGTTCCAGAAATGATGATCACTGATCCTCTCCATCATCTCTTTTCTTCTCATCCACTGGACTTCCTGATTTTTTCTCTCCTTCCTCCCTAACAGGTTGGTTTCTTCAAACGTCAGTACAAGGAAATGATGGAAGGAGCAAACCAACAGACTGTCCCAGAAAACGAGACAGGAAACCCCCAAGCTGCCCAATAAGATACTGCCTCCCATTGTCCTACTGTCTCATCTGAGAGGGTCCCTGGCCTTCTCACTTTTGCCCGATAAGCAACTACCTCCTATTCTCCTTTGAACCTGCTCTCCCCTGAGCGATTCCCTAGCCTGGTTACTCTCACCCCAGTCAGGCCTGATGGGGAAGCATTCCAAGTGAGGGGAGCTGGGATCAGCTGCTTTCTGTCCTTGAGAGGATGCAGTGTGTTTGCACAAATCACCTTGCCTGGGAGGGGGCATTGGTCTTGTCAAGGCTCCAGCTGGAAATCCCAGGACAGGATCCTTGCTGTGCAACCTGAGGACTTGACTTGGAATTTCTACCTAGAAATCCATGGACAGAAGCCTCAGGCTCCAGTCTCTGTTCCTCCACTAACCACCGATGATCTTCCTAAAATACAGTACTAAACCTGCCACACATCCTCATCCATCCTCAGAGGTTCCCCCTTACTTACAGTATAACTTCTGAACTCCCCAGCTTGTGAAGCAATACACGGATGCTTCTTACAAACCCTGGGATGTATTGAAGATGACATCATTTGCATATGGTTGGTGACTGGAGAGCACTTTGAAGTCCTCTCTCAGGCACCTGCTGCCCCTAAATAAGGTCATTCTTATTATAATGCCACCTGTCTCAGCATAACGGTCAATGTGGTGCCTGGTGCCGAGGTGGGAGTCAACGCACAGCGGGCCATTCACTGGACAGCTCCTACTGCTGCCTCCATGAAGGTGCTCGGGCCACGTGGATGTTTTAATTAGAAAAACAGAAGGGGAGGCACTTAACCATGTGATTTGAGGGGAAGCCGTTCCTTCACCTCCACCCCAAATTATCACCCCATCCACCATAGGGTCCCAAACCCTTTTGAATTTGGAAGTTGGGGGGTCTCCAGAAGGACCAGTTATGATGAAATTCATTCAGCTGGGCTCCAATTTAGACCTTATGAGAATTGGGGTTTAGAGTGTTGTTTTTCAAAATTTGCTCCACAAACCTCCAAAGGTTTCCTAAATACTGTTTTAGAGGGGGAAAAAAAGACAAGAAACAATTTTAAACCCATGCATCTCACACATTTGATCCCAGTGACTTTCACAGAAATCCTGCCATATCCTTATAATTGTGCTCCTAAAGCTTGTCCCTGGGCTCCAAAGACAGTAGTTTAACATTCAGGCAATGGTGCTATTTTCATATAATTTTCCTGTGTGTGTTATTGTTTCCCTTCATTATATGTGCAATTTTCACGGTTTCCATTGTGTTGTGTTATATGCCCAAATCACAAAAAGGGATTGATGGCTCAAAAATTATTCATCAAGGGATAAATATTGTAATTAAAAAATAAAAGAGAATTGGTGCAACTAGAACAATGTCATCAAAGTCAGTACTGAGCGAGATTGCACTTCATATTACTATAGACACGTATAAACGCTGGGTTGAGTGATTGTGAGCTGAGAAATTAAAATGTGTCTAGGAAATATACCATTTGAAAATTGGATTTTCTTGGATCAGGTATCTATTTGTTCCTAGGTTGTTGTCCATTATGAAACTTTGTCCAGTCATACCATAATTTTTAAAGGATTTTTTAAAGCAACCATGAATTAGTTTTATTTATTTACTAATTTTATTTTTTGCCTGAGTGGCATGTGGGATCTTAGTTCCCTGACCAGGGATCGAACCTGCACCCCTTGAATTGGAAGCTCCGAGTCTTGACTACTGGACAGCCATCCACCATAGTAGTACCATAATTTTATCAAAGCTGTTGTGTCATTTTCAAACAAAGTATAATGGCCTCTCACATAAAGCCACAGAGATTTCTTAGAATGACTGCAACATATGACTGCCCCATCTAAGATCAATTAATTTCATCGGAAGATAGAGAAGACAGAAAAACCCCAGATGCATAAATCAAAGTTGCTGATGTAGCAAAAGCATGTGCAAGTAACATAATTTCCAAGAAGCTTATAAAACCAACCTTGAGGTTAACGTCTGTATCAGAAAGTTGCTTTTGGCTGCAAGTAACAGGAGCCCATGAAGTGCATAAAGGCATATACTGATAAAAGGCCTTCACGCAAGAGGTCCAGTAGAGCCCTGGCCACTGAGTCTCAAAATCAATTTGATTTTACATGGGAGGGGCAATAGTGCACCTTTCCAGTGCTGCCCAAGGCTGCCTGCACAGCCTCACTGCACGTCTTAGGTAGCCCAAGATCTGCTCCTGTTCTCCTTCCCTACATTAGTAAAATGGGCTCATTACATTAGTGATAGACTATCTTTTTATTACTTATTTTTAAAATTTTTGACTGCGCTAGGTCTTCATTGCTGCATGCAGCTTTCTCTCATTGCAGTTCGAAGGCTCAGTAGTTGTGTTGCATGGGCTTAGTTGCCCCAAGGCATGTGGGATCTTCCCAGGCTAGGGATCGAACCCATGTCCCCTGCATTGGCAGGCAGATTCTTTTTTTTTTTTTGGCAGGCAGATTCTTATCCTCTGGACCACCAGGGAAGTCCCGATGATAGAGTATTAACAGAGGAAGACTTGTCTCTGCTCAGGACACTGCAGATTCTGCTGGAACATGTTTGGGGGAGAGGATGGGTGGTGAACCCACAGAAAAGTCAAGGCCAGGCATCAACATGTAGTTTTGGGGAGTCCTTTGGTCAGGTAAGCTTCCCTTGTGGCTCAGCTGGTAAAGAATACCCCTGCAGTACTGGAGACCTGGGTTCAATCCTTGGGTTGGGAAGATCCCCTGGAGGAGGGAAAGGCTACCCACTTCAGCATTCCAGCCTGGAGAATTCCATGGACTTTATAGTCCATGGGGTGGCAAAGAGTAGGACACAAATGAGTTACTTTCACTTTTACTTTGGTCAGGTAAGGTGCATACTGTCCCAGAACCTGTGATTGATGGGGAGCAACCCTTTCCAACCCCTAAGAATACAAAGGAGGTGCAAGACTTTGTGGGGGTTTGAGGTTTGGAGGACTTATATTCCCCACCTGGCACAGTGCCTCCATCTCTTATACTGCCTGGTAAAGGAAGGAATGAAGGCAGGAGGAGAAGGGGACAATAGAGGACGAGATGGTTGGATGGCATTACCAACTCAAAGGACATGAATTTGAGCAAGCTCCAGGAGTTGGTGACGGACAGGGAAGCCTGGCGTGCTGCAGTTCACGGGGTCGCAAAGATTCGGACACAACTGAGCGACTGAACTGAAAGTAAGGGCACGTATGGGACTGGGGATCAGAGTGACGAGCCACCTTTGAGAAGCCAAGACACTAGTGAAGCAGATTAAAGCTCTGGGCATCCCCCAAGCAGGGCTTCCTGGGAGGTAGACGCCTGTGACTCTGGAAGGTATGAGGTGGGGACAGTCGCAGAGACAGCAAGAGGGAGTACCCCTAGGAATTTGGTCCCGGTTCTGAAAGGAGGCACAAATCCCATAAACCCGCAGAGAGCAGCAGTTCCTAGCACTGTACGCAGTGTTCCTCCAGGTGAAGTCTCTCATGAAGGATCAACAATCATGGTGAGACCCTCCCTTCCTATTGAGGGCCAGGTTGATAACTATGTGTCACCCACCCACGTCTGCTGTAGCACTAACTCCCACTTTGACTAAGGGGCTTGAGGACCCTGCCCTCCAAACTCCCCTGCCCCTAATTCTGCCCCTGTGGCCTGTAGGGAGGGAGTGGGGGATATTCCCTCCGATGCCTGGTGTACTGGTTGGGGTGAACGGTCTACAGTCACTGTTCAGCTCAACACTGACACCATCTGGAGGGAAACAGGCATGAACCACAGCTACCAGGGGGCTGAACTCAGAAAGCTCGTAAGCTCTGGCTGTTTGTTAACACTTTGCACTGACAGTTGGACTGTTCTAAAGGAATTCACCCTATGGTTTAGAAAATGGGAAGCTGGGGGGTGGATGATCATGAATAAGCACTGGTGGGGTCAGGATATGTGGAAAGACATCTGGGTTTGCCTGCAAGAGCCTGAGTCAGTTCTCGCTGTCCTCCACTTCCCGGCTCAGAGGATGTTGACACCCCTGGCAATCAGGAAGCTGAGGCTGTAGCCTGGATATGAGCCCTAGCAACGCACACTTCAGTTGTGGTGCCTGCGTGGGATGGTGTGTTGTCAATGATGCTGGATTGCCCTTGAAATACACTGACTTGGTTAATGCAGAAACAGCACGTCTTGTGTGTTCTAAATAACAAAAGGATTCTGGGGCCATCCACTGGAGGGAGCTCCCAGCTGGTGAGGAATTGACAAATTGATTATATTGGCTCCTCCCTCTGAGTGAGGGCTCTAAACATGCCTTGGTTTGTGTGGACACTGCATCTGGCCTGACCCGAGCTTTCCCCAGTGGCCGAGTAGACCAGCCAGTTAGGGAATTAGAGAGGCTGAGTACCAGGGACAGGTACCCTCACTGAGTAGGCAGGGATGGGGGTCACATTTCAAAGGTCATGAAATGCAAGACTGGCCGAAGGAACATGACACTGAATGAAGGTTCTGTCTCCTTCACAAACTGCAGGCAGAAGTGTTGGTAGAAATGGAAGAATGAAATATTAAAATAGCAGATTAAATTACTAACAGGTACCCTTGGACAGCAAGGAGATCCAACCAGTCCATCCTAAAGGAGATCAGTCCTGGGTGTTCATTGGAAGGACTGATGTTGAAGCTTTGGCCACCTGATGCGAAGAGCTGACTCATTTGAAAAGACCCTGATGCTGGGAAAGATTGAGGGCAAGAGGAGAAGGGGACGACTGAGGATGAGATGGTTGGATGGCATCACCGATTCAATGGACGTGGGTTTGGGTGGACTCCAGGAGTTGGTGATGGACAGGGAGGCCTGGCGTGCTGCAGTTCATGTGGTTGCAAAGAATCGGACACGACTGAACGACTGAAATGAACTGAACCGAACTGAAAACCACCTTGGTCAGGTGATTAAAGGACTGTTCCAGCCTTTAATACATTTGAATAACAACCAGTAGGGACTGTCACCCCATCTGCCAGACTGGAGAACGCTGCTGAGACACCCAACACCTTAAATGTATGGAAGTCATGAGAGCTGAACATCACCCCGATTCTCACCATGGATCATGGGGCACTGCTGGGACCACCAAGCCCCATTGCTCCTGAGAAGGGTGTTATCTACTAGAGTTTGTGATGGGATGCCCCACTGGGATGGGTGGATTGCTTCTCCACTGGAATTCTATCGTCCTGCTACAAGCTGGACCAGTTGAAATGCACCCTCCCTGGCATGGAATGTACACCATTGAAAGAGGGGAGAGGGTGGGGTCCTGGTCTGGCATTGCCCACCCCAGCCCATCCATCTCCTCACACCTGATGGTGCTGCCTCCTCTAGCAGCATATCCAGCTCAAGTTCCTAAAGCTGCAGCCACATTAACACCCCAGGCTCAGGCTGCAGGCATAGTTCTTAGAGAAGAGGAAGGCCTCCCCATGTCAGTTCCTACTACATTTCTGTCTTGACTTTAGTCTTCTGCTGCTCCTGTGGTTTCTGATCATGGGATGGGCACCTGATGGAAATACCTTTCTACCGTGGGCCCTCTGGATGCCTGGCAAAGGAATCAATCTGCTTGGTGGGTATGTGGGCAGCTGCCCCCCTCAGCTTGTCAAGACTGGCATGGTGGGTATCACCACTCCAGGGAGGAGATTGGAAGGCCCGAATGCAGTACATTAAGGAAGGACAAGCCGAGACTAATACTCTTTTCTTTTCCTTTTTATGGAAGTATATTTGATATACAACATCGTGTTAGCTTCTGATGTACAGCAAAGTGATTCAGTTATTTATGTAGGTGTATATATATATATTCTTTTCCATATAGATTATTACAATATATTGAATATAGTTCCTGAGTTGTACAGTAAATCCTTGTTTTTTACCTATTTTATATATAGTGGTGCTTGCACGCATACTCAGTTGTGTCCAACTCTTTGTGACCCCATGGACTGTAGCCCACCAGTAACTCTGTCCATGGAATTTTCTAAGCAAGGATACTGGAGTGGGTTGCCATTTCCTACTCCAGGGAATCTTCCTGACTCAGGGATTGAACCCAAGTTTCTTGCCTATCCTGCATTGGCAGAAGGGTTCTTTACCACAGTGAGGTAGCAATGACTAACTCGTGTGTGACCTAGAAACCATATCCCTTTATACTTGGATGAAGTCACTGATGTGGAAAGTCTGAATCAGCCCTGGGCTTTTCTGCAGTGCATTTATGGGGTAGATGTGCTTGCTAAATTTGTATCACTGAAAACCTGAGTAACTGAAAATGAGATTTGGTTGTTTGTAACTAATGTTTACCCTGTTAATTAATGTTTCCTTTGAGTGGCTGGAAAAAGGGTAGGATCACTTCTGATGGAGTGCTGGCCTGAAGAAGTTGGTCTATGTACACTTGGTTGGCAGAGAGTAGCGGGGAGGCCGGGGAGGGGTTGAAGTTAACAAGACACCTTTCAACCTTGATTTGGTGCTGAAGGAAAGAGAATTGTGAATCTGATCAAGTCATGGCCACTGTGTTCATCTTTGCAGTGCTGCAAGGAGAGATGGGTATTTCATATTAAAGTGATGTCAGGGAGAAATATAGTCATTTGAGATTTTATTTTATTTTTTTATTTTTGGCTGTCCTGGGTCTTCATTGCTGCGAGTGGACTTGCTCTATTGCAGTGAGCTGGGGCAACTGTCTAGTTGCGGTGCACGGGCTCCTCATTGCTGTGGCTTCCTTCGTCGTGGAGCACAGGCTCTAGGGCACTCAGGCTCCAGGAGTTGTGGCACAGGGACTTGGTTGCTCCTTGACCAGTGGAATCTTCCCAGAGCAGGGACTGAACCTGTGTCCCCTACGTAGCAGACAGACTCTTAACCACTGGACCACCAGGGAAGTCTTATTTTTATTTTAAATTGTGGTAAAATGCACAGAAGGTAAATTTTCATGCATTGGAGAAGGAAATGGCAACCCACTCCAGTGTGCTTGCCTGGAGAATCCCAGGGACGAGGGAGCCTGGTGGGCTGCCGTCTATGGGGTCACACAGAGTCCGACACGACTGAAGCAATTTAGCAGCAGCAGCAGCAGCTGTTTTTAAGTGTAAAGTTCAGCAGTGCCAAGTGCTCTCTCTTTGCTGTGCAACTGTCACCACCATCCACCTCTAGAACTCTTTTCATCTTGTAAAATCAAACCTCAATACCCATTTAACCACGACTCCTGGCAGCCAACATTCTGCCTTCTGTGTCTGTGACTCTGACTACTCTAGGTGTCTCCCATAAGTGGAGTCACAGCAGTGTTTGTCTTTTTTGTGACTGGGCTTATTTCACTTAGGATAATATCCTTGAGCTTCACCCATGTTGTAGCAACTCTCAGAATTTCCTTCCTTTTAAAGACTGAATAATATTCCATTATATATGTCACATTTTAGGGACTTCCCTAGTGGTCCAGTGGTTAAGACTCTGTGGTCCCAATGCAGGGGGCCTGGGTTCACTCCCTGATCAGGGAACTAGATCCCACGTGCCCTGATTAAAAGATTCTACATGCTGCGACTAAGACCTGGTACAACCAAATAAATATTAAAAATCAACAACAGTAGTAAAACAATTGCTCAGTGATAAAACAGAGTCCTTGTCTCTCCTCAAGGAATATACCTAATGATCTGACACATATCTTTGAGTTGTTCTGCAGAAACTAAGACATCCACTCAGGTAGAGGATGGTGACCACATACTGCCGGGGTCCAGCCCCAGTGGATCCAGGGAATTCGAAGGGGAGACAGCATCGGGGATCAGGAAACAACAGCTTATTTATATGTTAATTAAAGATATAAAGAGTGGCTAAATAAGGATAGCTCAGTGAGGAAATTCACTGGAGAAAAGAGGCTGAATAATTCAGCCAGAAGGTGAGAGAAAGAACTACATGGGGAGACCAAGTTTCGGTGAACAAGGCCTGCACTTTATTTTTCAAAGTAGTTTTTATACCTTAAGTTATGCATAGAGGATAATGGGGGAAGGGGTAGAGTCATGCAGCAAGCCAGGCTTTCTTCCTGCAAACTTATCATATGCAAAAGTTTAGGTGATTTGTATCATCTTCTGGCCCGGAGGCCTGTTAACATTTTAAGACACTTTCTTCAGAAAACTTATTTTTCTCTAAAGGTGATTAGTCAGGCGCCACCCTCCAAAAGCATTAGATAAAGTTGCATTGCTACAGGGCAAAGGTGTGGTGGGCTATAACGAGAAAAAGAATTAACTCAAGGGTCCAAGGTTACAAACATTAAAGCTACTACTTACACCAATTATATTAATCAATACACTGCCAGGGACACAGCAGGTAAGGGATATGGAGAATTAGCAGCAAACATTGGCCCAACAAGTGAAAAACCCTTCACCAATACAATTTCTAATCAATCTTTTAACTGCTCAAAGGAATCTGTATTTAGACAGTTTAGAACATCTCATGCCTCTCACAGTTGGGAGGCTCTGAGCAATCACATTTGGCCAGAAAAACCTATTCAGGAAGGCTAGAGGACTTCCAAAGGAGTTTGTAGGTTGAAACACTGTCACACCCAGGAATTATTAACTGGAGCTGTAAGTTAACTCTTTTTTCAGAGAGAGGTGGTGGGGTCAGCCCCCGTAAAGTCAAAGGTGTAGGTGAGAGCACAAAGCAGAAAGTAGGCAGACTCTGGTTTTGGGGGTAGATGCTCGAGAATTTCCAGGGGGACTCCTGAGGCTTGATCCCACCTTTGTGTATGCCGAACCTCCTTCCTCATGACCTTTGCCACGGGCAGAGCTCCTGACGCCGGCTTCCGGCATCTCCCCCTTTTTTATTTTTTAAAACAGCCAGATGCAGCTCAGTCGCGAGCCTCTGAATGTTCTGCCGAAGAATCCTTCAAAGATGTCACGCATATCCACCAGTAATCAGCGTGGCATGACAGAGCCATTTTCACTTTTAAAGCCTGTAATCAGTCCCAATATGCATTATTGCCTCTTCTAAGGCATCTACTCTCATCTCTAATTTCCTATCTATAGCTTTCTGTGTTGCTAGAGTTAGAGAAAGATTTTTAGACATGGTATCAACATATTGGGCAGTATGCACTTGTTGAGTCAATGATATTGCTGCCACAGTAACAGAAGCAATTGCTGCTATTAAAGCTGCTATTCCCAGGATAAGCAAGCCCACAAACTGTCGCGATCACATTAAATCCTGTAGTTGTTGTAATACAGTGAAAGGTTGTTGTTGAATCATGCGAATACACCGGGATTCTTGGCCCCCGGAGGAGAAGAATTCAATCCGGGGCCAGAGACGAGGCTTGATCGCTCAGAGCTTTTGTGTAATAAAGTTTTATTAAAGTATAAAGGAGATAGAGAAAGCTTCTGACATAGGCATCAGAAGGGGGCAGAAAGAGTACCCGCTTGCTAGTGTTAACAATGAAGTTATATAATCCAAAGAATATCTGGAGGTTGTAAAGACCTCATCAGACCTACTCCCATAATTTACATTTTAAGATAATACTGTCCTCAGGCAGGATACATCCTTGTAAAGACCAGGTCTACTCCCATAATTAACATTTTAAGATAACAGAAGGTTGAATCCAAAGACTGTCCTTAGGCAGGATACATTATTGTTATATAATCCTAAGGAATGTGGAGAAAGAAAAAAAGTTTGTCCTTTCTTCCTCCTTGAGAATTCCAGACCCCTCTCTCCTTGGGGACCCCTAGACTCCCTATCAACCTGCCTAGGGACTGACTCTCTCAACAGCAAGACCAAAATTATCATATCAATAAGTGGTTACATTATAAGATAAGGTGGACATTGTAACACTACAAACATTATACTGAGGGTTTAAACAGGATGAGAGCATGCACTGTTCACAAGTAACTACATTGGGTCCACCAGTGAAAGTCATACGTACATTAAGTTTTCCAGAATCGTTGGTAAAGAGAAAAACATAAGGAGAGGGTAGACAAGCCAAAACAGAATAAGTAGAATTATTTTCTGGTTGGAGTTCGCGCTGCAGCAGCCCCATTGGTCTCCCCGGGATCTCGATGTTTATCTTGTCTCCCCTTCCGGCGGGCTCCTCTTTTGTGATGGAAGCAATGGGGGAACCGGATGTCTGGGGAACTGCAACATGGTGAATCAGCCTGTCCCGTATCTAAATTGGAGAATCTGCATCCTGTGGAAAAATACAAGCACATCCTCCACCCGCTAGTTAATAATGGGTCAGGACCCTTCCATTGTCTTGAGAGGAGGTCCTTTCATTTGACTAATGGTTTTGCATTTAATTGCTCCAGGCACCAATGACGAAGCATTGTAGTAGTTCCAGACGATCAGTATTTAGAATATTTATTACGAAAAGAGCATGTTGCAAGATTTGATGGGGAGAGCTATACTTAAACTTCCCCTCTTTTAGTTTTTGAATTTGGATTTTTAATGTTTGATGCACTCTTTCAACAATGGCCTGTCCCTGGGGATTATAAGGGATGACAGTATTATGTTTAATTTGAAACTTTATACAAAATTCCTGAAAAGACTTAGAAGTGTAAGCAGGAGCATTGTCAGTTTTCAGAGCTTTTGGCAGGCCCAAATATGAAAAACAAGTAAAGAGATGTTGTATCACATCTTTAACTGCCTCTCCGGTACGAGCAGTTGCAATAATAACGTGAGAAAAGGTATCTACAGTTACATGAACAAAGGACAGTTTTCCAAATGAAGAGACATGAGTTACATCCATTTGCCAGAGTACGTTAGGTTTGAGGCCGCGAGGATTAACTCCCATAGGTAGACTATTATAAACAGTGGGGCAATATAAGCAAGAACGCACAATCTCTCGAGCAGTCTCTCTGGGAATTTGGAATTGATATCTTAAGGCAGTAGCATTTTGATGATGAAGTAAGTGAGAGGCTCTGGCCTCCTCAATCACAGTAGCCACTGTATTTCTGGTTAACAAGTCAGCCAAATCATTAAAGGCATTTAAAGGGCCAGGCAATCCGGAATGAGCCTGAATGTGTCCAGTGAAAAATTTTTTTTTTTTTTTCCAAATTTGTTGCTGTAATTTAGTTAACAAATGAAATACGGTAGTTTTATTTTCAGGCAAAACCGCAGTTTCAATGTGTGGAAACAGCTTGACTACATATTGAGAATAAGAATAAAGGTTAAATTTCTCATCTGCAAACACAGCAAAAGCCTCTATGACTGCTGTTATTTCAGCTCTTTGAGCTGGTTTCCTGTGTTTCTAAAGCCTTTTGGTGATTTTTAGTAACTATGGAGGCTTTACCATTTGCTGACCCGTCAGTAAAGGCTATCTGAGCATTTGGAATAGGAGACTGTTTACATCTGACAGGAAAAATAACTGGATGTCTGGATATAAAATTCAGCAAAACATGTGAAGGTAAATGATGCAAAAATTTGACCAAAATAGTTTCCTATAGCAATCTGCCAATTTTCAAACATTAGAAGAGCATCAAGTTGTTCCTTATTATATGGAATTACAATTTCTGATGGCTCTTTACCAAATAATTCAATGCTCTGCTTTTTTCCTTTAATATCAAAGTAGCTATCAATCCTGGATAAGAAGCCGCTACTTTTTTAGTTTGAGAGGGAAGATGGACCCACTCTAGGGGGCCGTTTTGCCATAAAACCAATTTTTTGTCTGGCCACCCCAATTACACCTACGGGAGTTTTATGGCAAAGGAATTGTCAAGCAGTTGTCAATTTAATTTTAAAAATTTTTTTAATTTACGTTTTAACAACATAAACTTAGGGATATGTTAATTTAGGTCTAATGTTTAGTTTAGGTCTGTATAAATTTAAATAATAAATGTATAACCTCCTTATCTCATTTTGGTATAGATATACCTAAATGCAAAATGTATTTATATATGTATTTATATATGGCAACAAGTATAAACTTATTGACATATAATATATATAAATCAGTATACTTGAATTAATCTTTATAATTAATATATTAATTAATATATATTACAGCAATACAACATGTACACAGCTAATACCAACCAACACAAACCAATGTACTGCAATAATGCATGTCACACATATATAATATAATTATACAGTATATACAACATATATCATCACAGCACATCAATCTATACCAATTAATATCAGCCACACACATTATATTACTGCAATATACATTTAATTATACAGTATATATATAATATGTATATATAGTATACATACTAATTTATATACAAATTAATTAAGTATAGATTTATAAATAGAATTAGGCATACCTTTATTATATTTTATTTATACCCATACCTAATTAGGCAAACTGCAATTTGGCAAATATATTTATATTATGTATTTATAACAATATATAAAGTATTGTTAATTGTACCGCCTGTTGATAACTAAGAAATTGAGAAAACCCTTCTCTGAGTATCTCCTATTTGAGACAGCAGGTCCTTCCCCCATAGGGTAAAGGGGAGCATGGGAAATACATAGGGTTGGAAAGTTCCACAGGTATCCTCAAACTGCCAATCTAACATTTTTGAACTTTTAACTACTGTGGAGGCTTGAGGGCAAATGAAACAAAATTTGACCCCTGAAATCTATCAGGGCAACTTGCCAATCATTACTATTTTGTAAAAGACTTGTAGTTGATCCTTATTGAATGGAATTACTATATTTGCTACTTCTTTTCTAAAAAGTTCCACACTTCTTTTTTTGTCCTTTTATAATTAATTGTGCCACCAAGCTGAGATAAGATAAAACTATTTTTCTTGAGGTCACTGGTAGATGGAAGCAATGGGCCTTTTTGTCACAAGCACCCTGTAGGTGTATGTTTTGTGGCAAGAATAATTTAATCTCATCTTTTGGTAATGTTAATCCTAATGAACTGATCATTTAAAGTCTCATCTATTTTAACAAGAGCTGACTCTGTCTCATTAGTCAACTTTCTCTTAGAACTGGAATTAGGATCGCTTTTTAAGCAATCAAACAAAGGCTTTAAATCTCCAGTAGTCAGTTTTAAATGTGGGTGTATCCAATTAATGTCCCCTAATAATTTTTGGAAATCATTTAAAGTTAGTAAACAATCTCTCCGCAGCTTCAAAGGGGCATTATCAGTTTTCAAAACTTTTAGCAGACCTAGATATGAGAAGCAAGTAAAGAGGTGTTGCACAACATCTTTATAAGCTTCTCCAGTTATCATTTTGTAACCTAAATCTGGTCTATAGCTTTTTAGATGACAAGCAACCATCTAATCTTTGCTTGAATACTTCCAGCAACAGGGAACTCACTACTCTTCAAGGTTTTAAACTCTCCCTCACCTTTTTCTCTACAGCATTCCCACCCCACATACCACTTTTTCTAATCCCACCAACTCATTTTCAGTAGTATGTGTTGGCCAGGAGCTGGGTCAGTCTTTCCCAGAAATGTTAAGAGACGTCTGTTCCTGTGTCTAATAACCCTGACATTTTACTTTCTTGAATTAAAAGATCTTTTAAAGGCCTTGGAGCTGTAATTTCCTGTACCCAAAAAGCTAGATCACTAGATCCAAATCCTCTGGGGGCCCCTAGCTTGAGAAGTCAAGGTTTTTCTTGTCTGATAGTAAGGTAAAAGCAAAAACTGTGTTATTCTTTGACCTTTATTAATTTGCACAGTTTTAGTAGGCGGTGAGATCAAAACTTTAATTTCTCAATATAATCAGAATCTACTACACCATGCACCACCGAAATTTTTGGAAAAGAAAGCGAGCTATGCCCTAGCACAAGTCCTAAAATGCCCTCAGGTAGGGGACCAGCCACCCCCATTGGAATCGGAGCAACCAGCACATCAGGGGTTAATATTATTGCTAAATCCCCTTACCATTCCGCTTTTCTCTTAGCCTGGGTGAGACCGCTCTGAGGGGGTTTTCTCCAAGGAGCACGCTCCGCATATTGTGCACGCAGTCTGTTTTAAAAGCTCCACTGTTCAAAAAACTTTTTATCTTTCTCAGGCTTAGGCAACACTTTGAGAGGCTTTGGGGGCAAAGTGGGGAACTCTTGGGCCCTGGAAGGCGCAAACGGAGGCGGCGGCGATGGCCTTAAATCAGAAAGTGGTGGATAAGTTTTTTTAAAGGTTTGCGCAGAGTGGGAGGGAGCTCGCCAGGGCGCCTGGTCACAGCGTCCTGTAAGTCCTCTCTTCTCTCTTCTGTTGAATTTTTTTTTCTTTTTCTCTTTAAATCTGTTTCAAGTTTTCTTTCCCTCACTCTATCTTCTTTCCTTCCTCTTCTCTTCTACTTTCTATCATTTCCTTCTTGTTTCCCTCTTTCATTCTCCCTTCTTCCTTCTTACTGTCTCTTTCTCTCTCTTCCTGCCTTTCTCACTTTTCTTTCCCCCTTCCTTTTTCGCTACACTTTTCTTTCCCTCGTTTTTTCCCCTTTACCCTCTTTCTCTCTAATTTTTTCTTCCCTCCTCCCTCTCTTTCTCTCTGTATCTCTTTCTTTAACTTCCTTTCTCTATCTTGCTGCGTTCCCTGATTCCTTCCTTCTCCGTTCCTCTCTCCTTTTCACTCTTTAGCTCTTTCTCTATCTTTAGATCTTTCTCTATTTTCTTGCCTTTTCACGTAGATTCCAGCTGGTTGCAATCAGAAGGTTGATGATTAAGATTCCTGAAACATCACTCTGCTACCTCACAACCAACCAATTGGCGGAAAGTGCAGGAGCTGCACCCTTCGCCCCAAGTGTTGCCTTTAAAACCCTTCCCTGAAAGGCATTAGGGAGTTCAGGTCTTTTGAGCACAAGCTGTCCATTCTCCTTGCTTGGTGCCCTGCAATAAATGCTGTACTTTCCCTCCACCACAACCCAGTGTCAGCAGACTGGCTTTGCTGTGTGGTGGATGAGCAGAGAAATAGATATCCAGTGGGGACACAACTTCAGCCCCACTCATGTTCATGTTGAATGTGAGTACACGCTGGTGAAGGCACGTTAGCTAGCTTTCATGCCTTTATCCCCACCCTCCACTTTGTTTTGTTGCTGCTCAGTTGCTAAGTTGTGTCTGACCCTCTGCAACCCCATGAACTACAGCATGCCAGGTATCTCCCAGAGTTTCGCTCGTGTCCATTGAGTCAGTGACACCATCCAAACATCTCATCCTCTGTCATCCCCTTCTCCTCCTGCTCTCAGTCTTTCCCAGCATCAGATCTTTTCCAATGAGGCAGTTCTTCACATCAGGTGGTCAAAGTATTGGAGCTTCAGCATCAATCCTTCCAATGAATATTCAGGGTTGATCTCCTTCAGGACTGATTGGTTTTATCTCCTTGCTATCCAAGGGACTCTCAAGAGTCTTCTCCAGCTCACAATTTGAAAGCATCAGTTCTTTGGCACTCAGCCTTCTTTATGATTCAACTGTCACATCCGTACATGATTACTGGGAAAAATCATAGCTTTGACTATACAGACCTTCATTGGCAAAGTGATGTCTCTGCTTTTTAATACTGTTTAGGTTTGTCATAGCTTTTCTCCCAAGGAGCAGGTGTCTTTTAATTTCATGGCTGCAGTCATTGTCCACAATGATTTTGGAGCCCAAGAAGAGAAAATCTCACTACTTGCACTTTTCCCCTTCTATTTGCCATGAAGTGATGAGACCAGGTGTTTTTAGACAACCAACTTTTTGTAAAGATTTTTTTTTTTTGGATGCGGGCCATTTTAAAAGTCTTTATTGAATTTGTTACAATATTACTTCTGTTTTATATTTTGGTTTTCTGGTCGCAAGACATGTGGGATCTCAGCTCCCTGACCAGGGATTAAACCCATGCCCCCTGCATTGGAAGATGAAGTTTTAACCACTGGACCACCAGGAAAGTTCTGATAACCAATGTTTTAATTGCCAGATCCAATTCTCTGTCAAACTAGTGCTCTATGGTGGGTATCTCTCTGCTCATTGTTGGACATCATAGGCTCCAGAGTGAGTTCCTTGGTCTGAGGAAATGACAATTAGCCATCCATATTGATGCAGTATTTTCTCTTCCAGTTCTTTCATAATGCTGTTAGCATTTTCATCTACCACCAAGTAATCAAAGCCCAATCCAGAATCAGAGTCTATTCTTGTCAGGACCCATCTGCTGCCCCCAGGGTTAACAGCATCCATCTGATTTACCAGCTATGTTTACCACCTTCCCACCAGGGAAGTTGTCACAACACTATCTGCGGTCTCTTGTCTCTTTTGCTGGCAGACAGAACAATCTTTTTGACATTTTATGTCTTAGAAGGTGTGATACAAAGGAGTCCCCAAATGGAGTCATCTTTGTTAGGTTCCCACATCAGCAAACCAAGACTTAATACATCACTAATTACAGTTTCAATCTTCCCCAGGAATTCAACCTTTAACCAGATAATCTGGAATTTCCTGGTCAGCATTAGGAATAAATCTGCTGATAAACTCCTTCTGTTCCCCCTTAGAAGGATGATGATGATGATGAAATCGCTCAGTCATGTCCAACTCTTTGTGACCCTGTGGACTATAGCCTACTAGGCTTCTCCATCCATGGGATTCTCCAGGCAAGAATACTGGAGTGGGTTACCATTTCCTTTTCCAGAGGATCTTCCCAACCCAGGGATCGAACCCAGGTCTCCCACATTGGAGGCAGACGCTTTAACCTCTGAGCCTGACCTTGCCTAAAACAAGGCTTGTTTCGATGATAATTTCCTTTTTTCTGTTCCCTCTCAGACTTTGAAACCTTTTCTTATCTGCAGCTTGACGGAACTCCTTTCTATTGCTAGATGAGATGCTGACTGATTCACTAATTTTTTTTCCATTTTAACAGTTTTTAATGAAAGCTATAGACAAGATGACTTTATTCCCGCATCTTCTCAATTGTTTCTTCCTTATATTAATCTTGCCTTATGTTCAAGGATCTTTGTGTGATCCTTGCCAGTTTTAGTCCGGTGATAACCACCTTGCTGGGGTGAATGCCCACATGGACAGTCCTGCCACTAGCCTTCTCCCACTGCACTTGTCCAGTGTAGATGATGTATTTCTTCCTGTAACCCTGAACTAGTTTGCCAATTTGCTGCCTTTTGTAGTATCCTTATATAGCCTGAATTTCATCATCCTTTCAGATGGGTATGGATCGAAAGTTGTACTTCTGTCTCAGCTCTTAAAAAGAGAAGACATCATCTCCCTGAGAATGTGGGAAGGTGCACTGAAATGCCTTTTTCAGTTCTTACTTCTGTCAGAAGTCATGAAGGGGTTGAACTTCATTTTGGTCATTTTACTGAGGCCTTAGAAGGGAAGAGACTCATGAATCATTTTATAAAGTCATTTAGATCTTTAAATTTTACTTGTTGGAATTTTTGTTATTGAACAGGTACAAAAACAGGTCTAGATTCAGCCCATCTCTGCATTGATACAGTGCTTCCCTGGTGGCTCAGAGGTTAAAGCGTCTGCCTCCAATGTGGGAGACCTGGGTTCGATCCCTGGGTTGGTAAGATCCCCTGGAGAAGGAAATGGTAACCCACTCCAGTATTCTTGCCTGGAGAATCCCATGGACAGAGGAGCCTGGTAGGCTACAGTCCATGGGGTCACAAAGAGTTGGACACGACTGAGTGACTTCATCATCATCATCATCATCATCATCATCATCATCATAGAAGGGAAGAGATTCATGAATCATTTTATAAAGTCATTTAGATCTTTAAAATTTACTTGCTGGAATTTTTGTTATTGAACAGGTACAAAAACAGGTCTAGATTCAGCCCATCTCTGCACTGATACAGTGCCCTCACGTCCCCTCATTTCTGGACCCAGTGGCCATCTCAAGAGGTCACATGGGGATATCTGCTTGTCAATTACAGTCACTTTCCAAACTTGGAAAGTAGTTCTTCCAGTGGGCATAGACATATCCTGATTTAATGCATTCCTCCAGTTTTCATAGAATCACACCCCTTATGCTGCTGCTGCTGCTGCTGCTGCTGCATCACTACAGTCGTGTCCGACTCTGTGCGACCCCATAGACGGCAGCCAACCAGGCTCCCCCATCCCTGGGATTCTCCAGGCAAGAACACTGGAGTGGGTTGCCATTTCCTTCTCCAATGCATGAAAGGGAAAAG
>NW_011494644.1:12273739-12280948 GCF_000754665.1 Bison bison bison
GTGGGTTGCCATTTCCTTCTCCAATGCATGAAAGTGAAAAGTGAAAGTGAAGTCGCTCAGTCGTGTCCGACTCTGAGTGACCCCATGGACTGCAGCCCACCAGGCACCTCCATCCATGGGATGTTCCAGGCAAGAGTACTGGAGTGGGGTGCCATTGCCTTCTCCCCAGCCCTTAGGAACATCCCTTTAATAGTCCAGGTTTCCTTTAACCTACCACCTGACCAAATGGATAGGCCATTGACCACTGCCTATGAGGCATTAAAAACCCAAACGATGGTCCAGTGGCTAAGACTCTCCACTCCCAGTGCAGGGGGCCTGGGTTCAATCCCTGGTCAGGGAACTAGATCTCACATGCCACAACTAATTCCTGGCACAGCCAAATAAATAAATAAATATAAATATTTTTTTTCTTAAAAGAAAACAAAACAAAAACATAGGGACTTTTAACATGGGTCAACTCCTCCATCACTGCCTGGAAAACAACATGCAATTCAACATACCACGCTGATCTCTTTTTATCTTCTTCAATCAGACTGGTAGCCTTCCAACAAGAATCTTGTCCATTTACCTTGGAATGGACATCCACAAACCAAAGAGCTCTTTGTCTGTCAGTGGAAAGCTGTGTATGGGGCACTGCCCAAGTGACAGTAGAATCCATCAGCTCCTCACACAGTTCCAGAGTCAATCCTGGAGCAGGCGGGGTGGGGGAAAGTCTCCCTGCTGGTGAGTATCTGTTTCTTCCTTGTATTCTCCCCCAAACTGAGACCCTAGATAAGCAATTTCCATTTCACTATGAAGCTATTCCAAATTGGGAAAGGAGTACATCAAGGCTGTACATTGTCACCCTGCTTATTTAACTTATATGCAGAGTACATCATGCGAAATGCCAGGCTGGATGAAGGACAAGCTGGAATCAAGATTGCCAGAAAAAATATCAATAACCTCAGATATGTAGAGACACCACCCTGTGGCAGAAAGCAGAGAAAAACTAAAGAGCCTCTTGATGAAAGTGAAAGAGGAGAGGCAAAAAGCTGGCTTAAAACTCAACATTCAAAAAAGTAAGATCATGGCATCCGGTCCCATCACTTAATGGCAAATGAGGAAACAATGGAAACAGTGACAGACTTTATATTCTTAGGCTCCAAAATCACTGCAGATGGTGACTGAAGCCATGAAATTAAAAGATGCTTGCTCCTTGCATGAAAAGCTATGACCAACTAGACAGCATATTAAAAAGCAGAGACATTACTTTGCCAACAAAGGTCTGTATAGTCAAAGCTATGGTTTTTCCAGTGGTCATGTATGGATGTAAGAGTCGGACATAAAGAAAGCTGAGTGCTGAAGAACTGATGCTTTTGAACTGTGGTGTTGGAGAAGCCTCTTGAGAGTCCCTTGGACTGCAAGGAGATCAAACCAGTCCATCCTAAAGGACATCAGTCCTGAATATTTATTGGAAGGACTGATGCTGTAGCTGAAGCTCCAATACTTTGGCCACCTAATGTGAAGAATTGACTCATTGGAAAAGACCCTGATGCTGGGAAAGATTGAAGGCAGGAGGAGAAGGGGACAACAGAGGACAAGATGGTTGGATGGTATCACTGGCTCAGTGGACATGAGTTTGAGCAAGCTCTGGGAGTTGGTGATGGACAGGGAAGCCTGGCATGCTGCAGTCCATGGGGTCACAAAGAGTTGGACACGACTGAGCGACTGAACTGAACAGAGGAAACTATCCCGGGCACTGCCACGTTCATTAGATTGTTTTAACTCTCTAGGCCTAAGTCCCAGTAGGCATTGCTCATGGGGTTTTGCCATAAGCCCCAGCTAGGTTCCATGTAGGGTTATCTCACACAGGGCTATCATAGGGAGAATCCGTCCCCACCAACACTCTGGCTTCTGTTGTATGATGTGTGGGCTCAGGGAATCTTCCCAGTTTCCGTTTAGCATGTCCAATTAGCATTGCTTGAAGGGAAGATTTACATGTCTTCTATTTTACACAATACTAGGTAGGGGAAATATTCCCATGAGATTCAACATGGGAACACCACCCTGGAATATAATCAAGTATAAGAAATGCAACTGGAAACTTCCCTGGTGGTCCAGTGGTTAAGGATCCACCTTCCAATTCGGGGGATGCTAGTTCAATCCCAGGTAGAAGAACTAAGATCCCACATGCGGGTCAACTAAACCTGCAAGCTGAAACTACAGAGCCTATACACTCTGGAGGCCGTAGGCCACAATCAGAGAAGCCTGCACACTGCAACAAAGATCTCGTTTGTTGCAAGTAAGACCTGACACAGCCAAATACATACATTTTTTTTTTTAAACAAGAAGACTTCCCTGGTGGTCCAGTGGTTAAGAATCCACCTGCTAAGGCCAGTAACACGGGTTTGATCCCTACTCTGGGAGGATCCCGCATGCTGTGGAGCAACTAAGTCCATGCGTCACAACTACGGAGCCCGTGCTCTAGAGCCTGTGAGCCTCAACTAGAGAGTGGCCACCACTCACCGCAACTAGAAGAAGCCTGGGAGCAGCAACAAAGACCCATCACAGCCAAAAATGAAAAAAAAAAAAAAATCACTATAAAGACTGTTCAAACCCACCAATTCTCCTACAAACTTTTACCCTACATTCCTTTTGTTTTATTATTATTGTACTTCACTGTGCGTTGCAAATATTGAAAGGGGGTTTTTGTTTGTTTGTTTGTTTGTTTTTAACAAATTGAAGGTTTGTGGTAACCCTGTGTGGTATATGTTTATCAGCACCATTTTCCCAGCAGCATTTGCTCGCTTTGTGTCTCTGCCTTACATTCCTAACTGCAGCCTCCATTAGGACTCCATCCACCATACTAGATAGGAAAAGTATTCTACTGCCAAAGATAATATCCAGTGCCATAGAGGGAGACACAGCTTCTTTATGTAAAGCCTGATTCAGCATTCCAACTTTCATAATCCTATCAGTCATTACATGTTTACATTCTCATCATCTATTTGCTGCCTGTGTAGGGGCTTCACCAACGGATGTGGCTTCCCTCTCAAGGAGTCCTGGAAACTTCTCCACCCTCTGACCACTTGGCCAACTCTTGTGCCAAAGGCTTTTGGTCATCAGTGAGAGATTGAACCAAGGCCCTTTTGTCAGTCTTTAACCTGATAAAGCCATCTAACCACTGTACCAAGCAACGACTGGTCAGGTTTCTCATCATCATTCCTGCAGTCTGACTTTTGCCTTTTCCCCTATTTTCTCTTTTTTCATTATTTAGAGAATACTTTGTTGGTTTCTGTAATCAAACCCATGTAGATAAGACCTTACATATTTAATACAGATGGAAAAATTTGTGTTTAATGTTTCTAGGCCGGATGGCTGCTGACTTTTTCAATTTCTCCAAAATCTAAGGATTTCCTTCTGCTGGGACGAGTCTCGTGACTCTCCCCTTTCTGTTTCCTCTTCATTTTTTTTCTATCAATATTTGCTTATTCACCTTAATTCCTAATAGCCATTTAAAATGTTTCACTCTGTTGGGAAGTCCCTTGAATCTCCCCTTGGCCTCTTCTTATTCTCTTGTTAATTAACTTAATATTTTTATTACCATCTGTGAAACTGAGTCTTCCAAATTCCCTTTCCAATTATTAATCTCTTAATGCAAAACTTTATTCCCCGTTTCGTGCCCTCTAGGACTTAGTGACGAGAGAGAGAACCTCAATTCTGTGCTAACTGAACACGAATCAGCCTGAGTCACATGACTAAAATTTGGCTGCTGTCGATAACGCCGTTCATGTACTTAAATTGTTATTGTAGATAAAATCATCAATGTACAAACTCAGGTTGTTTCTCTAGGGCAAGATAAGCTAACAGACTCCCGAGTCATATGGACCACCTGACCAGAGAATCCTACACCAGAGACATCCCAACTTCCAAAACTATGATTAAGAAGTGTCAGAAGGGCTCAGTGGTAAGAAACCTGCCAGTACAGGAGACACGGGTTCGATCCCTGGTCTGGGAAGATCCCACACACCACAGGGCAATCAAGCCAGGGCGCCACAACTACTGAGCCTGTGCTCTAGAGCCTGGGAGCTGAAACTACAGAGCCGTGTGCCTCAATTCTTGAAACCCACATGCTCTGCACCTGCTTTGCAACAAGAGAAGCCACCAAAATGAGAGGGCTTCACACACAACTAGAGAAGTGAGTGTGCAGCAACCAAGACCCAGCACAGCCAAAATAAATAAATTTTAAAAATTATTTTTTAAAAAAGAAATGTCATAAGAAATGATTAATCCCAGCCTCTTTGTTACTTACCCCAGAAAAAAAAAAAACCGAAACCCTTTAACTCACAGACCAGGTTGGAATGGATCCGAGGCTTGTCTGCCATTCCCTTGCTTGGCGCCCTGCAATAAATCCTTACCTTGCTGCAAACGCCTGTTGTCACAGTTTGGCTTTCTGCACCTTGGGTACCTGAGCCCTTTACTTGGTTGCATCTGTAAGACCTATGAGGGAAAGCTGAGACAGGAAATTCAATAAAGCTTCCTGCACTGTTTTTGGGTTTTGCAACAATTGCATTATATGGGGTACCCATGCAAAAGGGTCCCTTCTAACCACAGCATTTACCAAGACCTGGGTAATGGGCATGTTCATCAGGTAAATATCTCAGTCATCACAAAGCCCGCCCCACATGGTTTACATTCATATATATCAGCTGCTTCATTTGGGGTGTTCATTTGGCATCCATGGGCTTCCCAAGTGGCTCAGTGGTAACAAATCAGCCTGCCAATACAGGAGTTGCGGGTTCGATCCCTCCACAACTACTGAGCCTGTGCTCTAGAGCCCAGGAGCTGCAACTTCAGAGCCTACATGCCCTAGAGCTGGTGCTCCATAATAAAAGAAGCCACCACAGTGAGAAGCCCGAGTACCACAACTAGAGAAAGCCCAGGTGCAGCAACGAAGACCCAACACAGCCAAAAATGAATAAATCAAAAAGTAGTGATTGATCATGTAAGTTTAAGACTGCTTTGCTGGAACTTTTTATAAGGAACCACAAATGGACTTTAAAAAACTCTCGAGGTCAGGAAGGTCAAGCCAAAGTCCAAGTAGTCCTTCAAGATATCAGGTCACAGCTGAGCCTATACGGGGCCATAGCTGAGTCTATGCATCTCTCTCTCAAGTGTATTTATTTATTAGCTAAGCCTTTGGGTGTCTCAGAGCCACACCAGTACCTAAAAGGATATGCCACTTGGTTGGAGATCATACAGTATTTAACAGTTTGCCTCACTGCATAAAAATTTTCTGGATGTTTTGGCAGGTGACCTAACTGTCAACCTAACTCATTCTGTGACCAACTTATCCTGCCATTGTGACACTGGGATCTTTGAGTTAGGCGGCAGGAAACTGCTTGATCCATTCCCACCATTTTTTGCAACTTTTTGGCTTCTGAGATTCCCAGCAGTCTTTATCTCTTGTGCTCACTGACAGAAATCAACAGTAACTGAGGACCTTGAACTGTGGACACCACCAGTAGTCAAAAGACCAGGGACTGGTGGAGGGGACTTTCCTGGTGGTCCAGTGGTTAAGAATCTGCCTTCCAACACAGGGAACACGGGTTCAATCCCTGATCAGGGAACTAAGATCCCACCTCCCAAGGAGCAACTAAGCCTGCTTGCTGCAACTAGAAGACCCCGTACAGCTTTTTTTTTTTTTTTTTTAAAGAAGCATTCTTAAAAAAAAAAAAAGATAGGGACTGGGGAAAGGGTTGAACCAGCAGTCTTCAAAGAATGGGGACTGCAAGCAGATTCCAGACAAATGGGGAACTAAAGACTAAACTGCCAGCAGTTCCCAGCATGGAGTCTGAGGTCAGAATGAAGGGCTGAGTTTAGAACGTACTGCAGGCTGGCCAACCCTGAGCCTCTTTTAATCTCTGGGAGACTCTGGAGCTGTTTGAGCCCAAGTGGCATCAAGGCCATGCCCCTTCTTGGGGGAGGGGCACACATCCCTCCAGCCCTGACCAGCTCATGTTCACGAGTTCCAACATGCAGACATTTCATTCCCAACTCACTTCCGGAAATCTGGACTCAGATTCTCAGCTGAACCGCTTCCTTTCACCTGTAGAAATGAAGGTGACAGAGAGGCACAGAGCAGCTTATGCTGTGTGCTCCAAAGCCAGACTTGTAGAAAGAGAATTGGATTTCTAACATCAAGCTGGCGAGTTCAGAAGTTACACTTCGAGTGGTGGGGAGCCACCGAAGATGGATGAAGATGCAAGCCTGGCTCAGTACTGTATTTTAGAGAGGTCATCAGTGGTTAGCAGACAAACGGAGTCTGCAACCTGAGGCTCTTGTCCATGGATTTCTAGGTAGAAATTCCAACTCAGGTCCTCAGGGGACACAGCAGGGATCCTGTCCTGGGATTTCCAGTTGGAGCCTTGATAAGACCAATGCCCCCTCCCCAGCAAGGTGATTTGTGCAAATACACTGCATTGTTCCAAAGGCAGAAAGCGGCTGATCCCAGCTCCTCTGGCTTGGAATGCTTCCCCATCAGGCCTGACTGGGGTGAGAGTAAGGCCAGGGAACCTCTCAGGGCAGAGCAGATCCAAAGGACAACAGGAGGTAGTTTCTTATTGTACAACTTGGGGGTCTCCTGTTTCATTTTCTAGGACAGTCTGTCCATTTGCTCCCTTCATTATTTCCTTGCACTGACGTTTGAAGAAGCCAACCTGCTAAAGGAGGAAGGAGAAAGAAAATTGCTGGGGTCAGTGTAGGAACCCCACTTGAGGCTGTCCAGGCCCATCTGGAGACCTAGTGACCAGCCTGGCCCCTCCCTGGGTAGCTGGTCTCACTTCTGCTCCACTCACTCCTTTGCCAGCATTATCCAAATTCTAGACCCTCAGAAGGGCTCCCCCAGACACCTCAGCTTGTCCCCTGAGTGCCCCACCCAGAGAGTCACAAGTGAACAATACCACTGAGCCATAGAGTCACAGGCATGGTGTGTCCCGCTTGTGGGTCCCCTGCAAGCAAGTGTGACAACCCCAGCACACATGCCAGCAAGCAGGTTCCCAGCTTGCACCGCCTGGGCTGAAGGGGTGTGCAGGACTGAAGGAGAGTGTGAAACCCTGGGCAGGAGGATATCACCCAGGAGGCCCATGGGTGGGAACAGCGGTGGGGATAGGGGGACCTGGGTTAAGCCACCTAGGCCTGTTTCACGTCACGAGTGCATAGATCTCACAA
>NW_011494644.1:12281048-12286171 GCF_000754665.1 Bison bison bison
GATCTCACAAAAGCAGGGGTTTGCGTCTGGTGTTGATGACAAACAGGGGCCCAAAAACTCTTTGCTGAATGACAAGTGAATTTACACCAAGTCACAGCACCCTGCCTGGAACACAGCAGCTGCTAGGCAGGTATTTGTTGAAGGAAGGTGTCTGCTCAAGCCCCTGACTTGACTCAGCGTCACACACCACGTGCGCCCCTCCCTGGGCAGCACAGAAGCCCTTTTCCTTTCATTCAACTTTTCCCTGATCCCCAATCTCTGCAACCAGCAGGTCATCATCTCCTTCTGTCCTTCCCAAAGGAGCCTGGGAAAGAAAGGATGGGTAGTTATAAATGCCCCGCAGGGTGTCAATCTGTTCTTGGGATGAGGAATCATCCTGCCCAGATGCCAAGGGTTAAGCCCAAAGCCATGGACCTGTCAGTGTTTAGCTGAAGCCTCCCCACCTCCATGACAGGAAGCCCAGGGACCCCCTCTCTGCCTCCTTGGAAACTCACACATCCTCAGGACACAGAACCTCAGGGAGGCCCCTGATAAGATTCTGCTTTGTATCAGGGTCACACTGCTCTCCCAATAAGGCTATAAGAACCTTGAAAACAAGGTCACATCTCATGTGTCTTAGGGGACCTGGGACAATCTTGAGGCTTTTTAAAAAATACTGATTTATTAGTTTGGCTGAACCAGGTCTAAGTTGCAGAAGGTAGGCTTTTTATTTGTGGCATGAGTGATCTAGTTCCCTGACCAGGGATCCAACCCGGGTTCCCTGCATTGGGACACAGTGTCTTAGCCACTGGACCACCAGGGAAGTCTAATCTTGAGGCTTTTAAGAAAGGCTTCTGAGAACTTCAGCCTCTAATAAATGTAGGATGTATTGATAATAATTTCACAATTATTATTATCATCAATAGCCCCTAATAAGCACTCGATTGTTTAGTAAGTGCTGCTAGTACTGTCATCTACCAATTGAGCGCGTGGCGGTAAAACTTAAACTTGGCTGACGTTCAGCTCCTACAGAGAGAGAGAATTCCCCACGCCCCACAGCGTGATGGGTGAGGACCCCTTGGAGGTCGTGGTGTGGCACCCGCTGATCACAGCGTAGATGGCATACTTCACGGGGAGCTCCAGCTGGAAGGCGGTCTTGCTTGTCTTGGGGCTGTTATTCTCACTGGAAGAAGAGGAGGATCCCAGCTGGCAAGTTCCCCAGGGGAGGAGACTGAGAGGGAAGGGGCGCTGCCCTGGGCCTGGCCCAGCTCGCCTGCTCACATTGGTGGCAAGAAGCAGCTTGTCTCCCAGGGTGGCCGTGGGGGAGACGTGAAAGGTGATCGTGAAGGTGACCTGGGGAGGAGGCAGAAATGGGAGGAGGTCACTGAGGAGTGGGACCACGTTGGGGCCGGGGAGGAGGAGTGGGCAGAAGCGAGGCTGACCTGGGCCACATTTACTTTATATCATTCCAATCTTAGCCAGTCCTGACCACACACAAAATGCCTTTTCAAAGATTTCTTTTTCATAAATCTTTTTTTACTCAAAACACACATCCTACTTTTCTTGCATGCAGAGATGTTTTCTTTATTACTTCTTTTAGCTTTAATCACATATATTAGAACTTCTAACCTTTACAAATCTTTAATTTTTACTGAAAATTAAAAAGTAAGCAATCGTGAACTGTCTTCTCCGTTAGCATTTTGTGGATAGGCAGACTTATAAGTACTTCTTATAATTTCTAGAAACAGGTGCTTTCTCATAGAAAAGTTCTCAGCATGGCACCCAAATATCATAAGTTTTTATGTAAAAGGAAGCCAGAAGTATATAAACCTGTGTTTGATAATCAATGTTTCAGTATTTTATCTTATTTGAGAATGATCTAGATAGTCAATGACTAGCCATCACTTAGAATGATGGCAGAACCCACCTGCCAATGCAGGAGACATAAGAGTTCGATCTTTGAACTAGGAAGATCCTCTTGAAGAAGGCAAGGCAACCCACTCCAGTATTCTTGCCTGGAGAATCCCATAGACAGAGGAGCCTGGTGGGCTATAGTCCATAGGTTTGTAAAGAGTCAGACACGACTGAAGTGATTTTGCATGCATCCATCATTTGATTTAACTTAGCATATCTTTTGGGGAAGGCAATGGCACCCCACTCCAGTACTCTTGCCTGGAAAAATCCCATGGATGGAGGAGCCTGGTATGGCAACCCACTCCAGTGTTCTTGCCTGGAGAATCCCAGGGATGGGGGAGCCTGGTGGGCTGCCGTCTATGGGGTCGCACAGAGTCGGACACGACTGAAGCGACTTAGCAGCAGCAGCAGCAGCAGCAGCAGCAGCAGCATATCTAAGGTTTCAGGTTACCAAAAAGATTTGGGGAAACTATTTTAAAATTTCACCTAGAAACTTTTTGTCTCACTGACAACCATTTAGTTCATCTGTTTAGATTATCTATGTAAATATTGTCATACCAAGTTATTTTTCTTGCTGACAAATTTTGTTAGAGAAACATGAACTTTTTTGATTAATAAACCCAGTTGGAATAAAAGTTGTATGTCTACGTGATACATGTTGATCATTGTTGATCACTCTACAGACATGCTTGTTTTAATTTAACCAAAAACCATAAACTAGCTTTTGTTTATTCAAGATTAATCCCAGATCGCGTAAACTTGAAAGTCATTTGGGCAAGTTTCCGTTAAATTTAAACTCATTTTAGTGCTTGTTTGTTTTTAAGCCAGTTAAATAGAGCTCTTTTACAAATTAATTTTAGTAATACCAACTGCAGGCGAAAAATAGCACATATCTACAACACATATACAAAGATACTTATGAACACACAGACATGCAAAAAGAGACCTTGCAGTTTCAGTTTAATATTTTAGTCATGAAACAGGCATAAGAATATAAAGTGTACTAGTTATAAAACAAGTTAGATCTAAGTCATTTTTCTATCAGATAGAGTAAGTTAAGATTACCAGCTCAGATAGCTAAAGCCTTTCACTTGTATCTGTGGAGAAACACTTAAAAGATTTTTTTTTATTGCCTCTCTTTCATTCTGTTCTCTTTCTGATAAGAAGTTTCTCCCCAGTTTTCATTTCAAAGAACTGGCTATCTGGTCCTAGAGAAAATGGGGCCAAAAATTTATATTACAAAGGCATAGAAAAAACGTCCAAGTTTTCTTCAAGAAATTTTGGGATTTATTTCCCTGTTGTCAAAGTCCTAGAGTAATCGTTATTTAAACTTTCCTTCTTTTCTTAGTGTAGGACACATTCTGTCTCCAGTGTCCCAATCTTTTACAGTATTTGTAAGCATTTAAAGATGACAGACTTCTCTGATGGTCCAGTGATTAAGACTCCACACTTCCACTGCAGGGGGTGCACGTTCAGTCCCTGGCCCGGGAATTAAAATCCCATGGACCACTCAGTACTGCTAAAAGGTTTAAAAAGTTTTAAATAAATAAATAAAAATGAAAAAGAAGACTTTGAGGGATGGTAAAGTTTTCTAGAGTTGTATTCACAGTTTTATAAAGATGTGTAAGATAAAGACAACTTCTTTCACCTTATCAAGGATTTAGCTCAGGCGGTAAAGAGTCTGCCTGCAATGCAGGAGACCAGGGTTCGATGCCTGGGTTGGGAAGATCCCTTGGAGAAGGAAATGGTAACCCACTCCAGTATTCTTGGCTGGAGAATTCCATGCACAGAGGAGCCTGGTGGGCTACAGTCCATGGGGTCGCAAAGAGTCATATACGACTGAGTGACAAACACTTAACTTCACTTAAATGACATATCATAGCTTGATAAGCCCACCCAACTTGCTCTACTCCCTCTGGGTATATAGCTGTATTTTAGTTTGGGGGAGAAAGCCTAAAAAAAATTCCTATGAGCCTCTGAATATCAGCTTCCAATCTCTGGCAATTTTAAAAACATATTACTTTTAATTTTAGTTCCCACTTGGCTGTTTTAGAGAATAATGTAGCAGTTTACCAGAAAATCTCTCAGGGTCTCATCAACTCTGGATGGGAGCCCTCCTTCAACACCACTAGCTTGGTGGATTTTTGTTTACGGCCTTGTAGTCTCTTCAGAATGGAAAGACAATTCAGATAGAGGATTAGAATGAGATAACAAATTAAAGGAGGAAAGGGACTCCCCTGGATGGTCCAGTGCTTAAGACTCCATGCTTCCACTGCAGGGGGCATGGGTTAGATCACTGGTCAGGGAACTAAGATCCCACATGCCACTTGGCCAAAAAAAAATTAAAAAATTAAAGGAGGGGAAAGGGGAGCAGTAGGATCCATCTCATCATCTTTTAAGTACATCTCATTTCTTCAATATTTTATTAGTTTCTCGCAATGAAACTTTCAAGGAAGCTATTTGAGGATTTCAAAGTATTCTGGGAGCATCTGTATACCAATTAAAATAGGTATTATATTCTGTTTGATTTAAGAACTATTACTTTTTTTTAAACACAATTTTTAAAGGTTGCACTCCATTTACAGCTATTACAAAATATTGACTCTATTCCCTGCTGTTGTAAAATACACTTTTGCAGCCTTATAGCTAGTAGTTTATCCCTCCCACTCTGCCACCCTTGTGTTGCCACGTCCCCCAAACTGGTAACCATTAGTTTGTTCTCTGTATCTGGAGTTTTACCTTCATTTTCAGCTAGTCTTGCTTGAGCAGAAGGCTAATGTGGTCGGCTGACTTGTGTGGTCAGTTGCTCAGTCATGTCTGATTCTTTGCAATCCCATGGACTGTAGCCCACCAGGCTCCTCTGTCCATGGGATTGTCCAAGCAAGAATACAGGAGTGCTGTTGCTGTTTTCTCCTTCAGGGGATCTTTCCCACCCAGGGATCGAACTCACGTCTCTTGAGTCCCCTGCATTGGCAGGCAGATTCTTTACCACTGAGCCACCATCTCATTACATAGACATGATGGATTAAATCATTAGCCATTGGTGATTGAACTCAATCTCCAGCTCTTATCCCCTCTTGAAGCTGAGGGATGGGGCTGGAAGTTCCAAACCCATAATCACGTGGTTGGGCCAGTGACTACCAGCCCCCATATTTAGTTGCTTTCCAAAAGTTGCCTCATTAACATAACTATCTTTATCTCTCACTATCTTGGCACCCACAATATCAGGC
>NW_011494644.1:12286271-12296406 GCF_000754665.1 Bison bison bison
GCTTGGCAGAAAGTACTTCCATGGCAACGTGTGGGTGGCAACTCAAACAAATATTTGAGTATCTTTTTGCCAGTTGCCCTAATTGTTGTTTAAAAATGAGTGAAAAACAAGACTTCTGCTGATACAAGTGAGAATACAGTTGAAGCAAAATTGGAAATTTTACAGTTGCTGGAACAGTCAATTAACCTCAAGCCTTGCTCGTGAAGACAAGTCTGAAATTAAAGGTGACATTTAAAATGTGATACATTGGCCCTGAATCAAGGCCAGCAGTTTGCTGAAGCTGTTGGTTTCAAACAGGAGCCTAAAGAAGTCTCTTTCTATGGTCTGTTTGGCCATTTCAGATCTTGGAAATGTAATGGTCAATTCATTAGAAAGAAACATCTCAAGTCATTGGTGATAGGGGCTAATACTTATTTGTAGTTGATTAATACTAGGATTCCAAAATTTAGAGATCCCTGGTTTAACTTTTTCATTAAAAATATAATAATGTTAAGTCCAGTTACTATAAAAGAAAATTGTTGTGTATCCAAAAACAGTGGGATGATTCTGAACTGTGAAAAAAAAAAAAAAAAAAAAAAAAAAAAAATGAGAAACATTCAAGAGTGTTTCTAAAACATGAGGTGTGGTGAAGATGGAGGAAATGAAGAGAACTTTAGATTTTTGGATTGAGGAGAATTGTCAAAAAATCATCTTTGGATTTCCTTGGTGGTGCAGTGGTTAGGAATCTGCCTGCCCATGCAGAGGACGCAGGTTCGATCCTTGGTTCCAGAAGACTTCACATGCTGCGCAGGGCAACTAAACTACAGCGCCTGCACATGCTCTGCAGCAAGAAAAGTCACTGTAATGAAAAGCCTGCCCATGGCAACTAGAGAAACCCTCGAGCAGCAATGAAGACTCAGCACAGGCAAAAGTAAATAAATAAATTCATGTGAAAAAGTTAAAAAAAATTAAATTATTTCTGTGGTTCCAAACACAGAGAGAAGTTCCCAGGTCCACAGAAGTGATGACGGGGAGCTGTTTGTTACTGACCCCTCAGCACAAGAGGGAGAAAGCTATTGCTCAACTTGGCTTTGACCATCTTTGTAGGAAGTAAGTAAGTCAAGCCTCAAAGTCAGCACTCATGATCTTCAGCCCCATTCCCTACAAGGGCATCACCAATGCCCTTCTCAGCATCTAATTAATTTCTTCTGACTGTTAAATGTCAGCTCAAGTAAACAAAGCTAATATTTTTGTTTTGAAAACTATTTGATATTGTCTCTACAGGATTCCTCATATCCCTGGGGGTTCTGTTCCAAGAACCCCATGGTTGCCTGCAAACTTGTAGAGTTCTGAGCTCCCTGTATGGTATGTTTTTCCTACACTTACATACTTGTTGGGCTTCCCTGGTAGTTCAGATGGTAAAGAATCCGCCTGCAATGTGGGAGACCTGGGTTCTGTCCCTGGGTTGGGAAGATTCCCTGGAGAAGGGAATGACTACCCACTCCAGTATTCTTGCCTGGAGAATCCAATGGACAGAGGAGCCTGGCAGACTACAGTCCATGGGGTCGAAAAGAGTCAGACACTGAGAGACTTTCGCTTTCACTTTACATACCTGTGATAGAGTTTAATTTATAAATTAGGCCCAGTAAGAGATTAACAATATTTCCTCTACTATATGGACAGGACCTCATCAATCTTGTGCCCCAGTGTTCATGGGGGTCTGTCCAAACATTAGATTTTTAATCTTTGATAGTATGATATTACAAAGAAATTGCTTTTCTTCTGTTATTGTTCGGCTCAGGCATCTTCACACATGCTTAAACCTCACTAGTCATTTGTGTTATTTCATTTCCTTCTGTTTTTTTTTTTTTTTTAATTTTTCTTGGAATAGCAATGTCTTTGTTACTGGTTTCTAAGAACTCATTTATTTATTTATTTTTAGGGTTTTTTTTTTAATTAATTTTGCCGCCGCCGGTCGCCGCCGGTGAATGGGGACAGGTGAGGCCGCCAAACCCCTGGTAGCTCCGGCCCCGCCCTATTTTTAGGGTCTTTTTTTATGTGGATCATTTTTTAAGTCTTTAGTGAATTTGTTACAATATTATTTCTGTTTCATACTTTGAGTTTTTGGCAGCGAGGCATGTGGGATCTTAGCTCCCTGACTAGGGATCGAACCCTCACCCCCTTCATTGGCAGGCAGAGTCTTAACCGCTGGACCACCAGAGAAGTCCCATAAGTACCATCTATGACTGAGGATGTTAATCATTTGTCATGCGATGCAAATGAAATACTATATTTAATTGCCATCCAAACAGAGATTAACAACAGTAACTAATAATAAAAAAGAACAATTTTAACCGTTATAATAAAAGTTATGTGAATATGGTCTCCCTCGATCTCTCAAAATACCTTATTATCAAGATTTAATGCCTTATATCCCCTGTGATAATGTTTACTGCAATGTCATTTATCCTGCAAAAGTGAGTGTAATTTCTTTATTGTGGCTTTTACTTTTCATCTTCATGCTTACTTTTGTCCCATGTTAATGCTTTGTCTTAGAACTTCCCTGCAGCTCACAAGACAAAGAATCTGCTTGCAATGCAGGAGACCTGGGTTCGATCTCTGGGTCAGGAAGATCCTCTGGAGAAGGGAATGGCAACCCACTCCAGTATTCTTGCCTGGAGAATGCCATGGACAGAGAAGCCTGTTGGGCTACAGTCCACGGGCTCAAAAAGAGTTGGACACGACTGAGGGACTAAGCACACGATGCTTTCTCTTAGGGTAACAGAACTTATATTTTTGTTTGTTTGCACTTACCAATTTCTTTCCTATAAGTCTTTTGGAGTCATTTTATTTGAAACATAGCTTTTATAAAGAAAACACAATGGTAAAGCAATTTTTAAAATTATTTTTACTTATTTAATTAATTTATTTGGCTGCACCAGGTCTTTAGTTGTAGCATGTGGGATCTAGTTCTCTGACCAGGGATTAAACCCGGGCCACCTGCATTGGGCGCATTGGAGTCTTAGCCACCAGACCACCAGGGAAGTCCCTAATTGCAGAGATTTTCCAAAAGCCTTTTCCATCCTAACTAGGGACTTACCATGCACCATGGGCTTAATTTTTGCAGCTGGAGGTGCGACAGCAAAACTAGCACAAATATTTTTTTCGTTTTTCACAATTTCACAGGTAGAAGAGGTGTACTTGTTGTAGGTTTTAGCAGCCTCAGCATATGATTTTTTTTCTTCCTTTACTTCGTCAAGAATGTTCACCTTTTCACTTAAAAAAGAACTTTACAGCTTCTCTTCGGCACATCTGAATCGCCAGTATCACTCCTCTTGCACAATGGGGCCATTTTTAGTAAAAAAGGTCACGTGAACCCAAGCACTGGGATACCTCATCAATCTGATAACCAAGGTGGCTACTATTAATAAGTGACTAATGGGCTAGATACGCTGGACCACTGATGATTCACGTCCTTTGCGGGTTGCAGTAGATGGTAGGAGATCCCGTCACATAACTCAGAAAAGGGTGCAATTTCAAACATATGAATTATTTCTGAAATTTCTTATTTCATATTTTCTTGGAAATCGAACCAAGGGTGAGGGATGAACTACTGTACTCAACATTTAGTCTACATTTTAAGTGCTTCAAATGACTGTCACATATATACATGAGATAGTATACCCCAGTTAGGGATTTTTGTCACATATTTTAACCTTCTAGGTCTCCTCCTGGGCTTTTATACATTGTACCTTTTGAGAGATATTCATTTATTGTGGAATATTAAAGACACACACAGGGAGTTCCCTGGTGACCGAGTGGTTAGGATTTGGTGCTTTCACTGCAGAGGCATGAGTTCAGTTCCCGGAGAACACAGCCTGGCCAAAATACAAACACACACACGCAGATTTGGTTACCAAAGGGGAAAGGAGGGGAAGCAATAAAATTAAGACTTCAGGATTAACATAAACACCCTACTATATATAAAATAGATAACCAGCCAACAAGGACCTACTGTATAGCACTATAGGGAACTATAGTCAATATTTCATAATAACTTATAAGGGAAAAGAACCTGAAAAAAAATTGATGTCTATGTATGTATAACTGAATCATTTTGCTATACCTGAAAGTAACACAGCATTGTAGATCAACTATACTTCAATGAAAACACACCAAAGAGACAGAGAAACCTACAGAGAAAGTAACAACCACCCATGTATTTACCCCTCCCCAGTGTAACAGATGTTAAAATATTGTGTGTTGAATGTTAAATTTAACACGTTAGACATCCCCACCCCTTGAGAGGTCATCACTCTTCTGATTTCCAGCTTCCTAGATTAATTTCACCTGTTCCTACAAAAGGATTCATATTATACAGTTCTGGTGTCTGTCTTCTTCTGCTTATGACAAAGTTGAAATCCATCCATGTTGTTACCCATATCTTTGGTCTGCTCTCTTTTATTGCTGACTAGTAAGTGCTCTGTAGGAATTTACCAGTTTGGTTGTCCATTCTCCTCTTGCTGGGCTCTTCTTCTTTATTCTTTAAGAAAAAAAAATTTTTTTTAAAATATTTTTTAGCCATGCCGCCTAGCATGTGGGATCTTGGTTCATCAACCAGGGATCGAATCCTCATTCCCTGCATTTGAAGTGTGAAGTCTTAACCACTGGACCACAGGGAACTCCCTGGGCTCTGATTCTTTAAACAACACCCTCAGCCATGCTCCAGCCCCCACAAGTACCCAGGCAGTGGTCTGCTCTTCTCCAGGCTCATGTCCATGCAGAGGGTCTTCTGCAGCCCTCTGTCCTGCCTCTTCCACTCATGCAGCCTGATTCCTGAGGCCCCAGAGAGTTCCCAGGACCCTGGGCATCAAGCGGGTCTCAAGGGCAGGGGAGGGTGGTCTGGGACAGCCAAGGAAGCCAACTCCCTGGATGTAAAATGGGAAGGAGTATGGGGGCTTTTCCCCAAGGTGTCTTTGGCCCCCGCCTTCCTATAAGTAACCAAGTACTTCCTCACTGAGCCTTCCTCCTGCCACGTCAAGCCCTGACTCGTTATTTTAACTCCCCCGGAGACACTGAGCA
Source organism: Bison bison bison (assembly GCF_000754665.1). Taxonomy (NCBI): domain Eukaryota; kingdom Metazoa; phylum Chordata; class Mammalia; order Artiodactyla; family Bovidae; genus Bison; species Bison bison. Next base: position 12,291,333 of record NW_011494644.1, read on the forward strand.
CCCTCCAGTGCTCTGCTGCCGGCCCTCCCTCCTCTTTGTCTCTGATGAGCTGCTTGGGGATGGCCTTTGCAGTTGTGCTGTTCCTGACTGGTGAGTGGGGCTCCTCGGGGCTGTGAGAAGCTTTCTTGTGGGTTGGGCGAGCAGTGGTCTCTGCCTGGTAGGCCAGGTAGGAGGAGCTGAAGTAAAAGGAGAGGACTCCTGTCCAGTCTGGTGTGGTGGGAGGAATGGCCTGGAATCTGGGGAGGGGCAGGAGCTGGGCAAAGCTGAGGGAAGTGGGCTCATGGGTTATGCTTGGGTGGAAGGTGAGCTGCTCTCCAGGTTGCCCATGGCTTCTCTCTCCCTTCCTCTCCTGGGGGCCCTGGAGTGGGTGCTGGGAGTGAGGGGCATCTGCCCCAGGGCCCCTGGGAGGGGAGGCCACACCATCCACAAGAGACGGGAAGACTTTAGTTTAGACAGTACCTCCTCGGTCCTGCACATCTCCTGAGTCTTTCTAGCTTCTCTTGAGAAATGGGAAGGTCTGGCTGCTCTGGGTACCAGAGTCTAGGAATGGATGCCCCCTTTATCCCCTGGGGCTCAGACCCGCCCACTTCATTCTTTACTGTCACCTGCCTGGCTCCTGAGGCATCTGGGTCTGAGTCTCTTGGTATCCTCTACCTGTCAGATCACAGGGGCTGCTTCCAGACTAGGAATAGAATCACCCTTTGTGAGGAAGATGTCAGACGTGAGGCTCCCTTGCGTGTGGCCCCAGTGAGGACCAGCACCCTAAACATCTGGCCTCTGCCCAGAGCCCCAGGGTTCAGGTGTCTGGACCCTCCTTGTCACTGCCTGGCCTGATGCCTGGTCTCCTTAAAGCTTCCCTACTCTTGGGGTTGGAGTCAGCTCCTCCATCCAGAGAACCAGGCTTCTAGGACGAATGGAGAGGAAAGGTGATTGATTGGGAGAGAAGGGGTTGGGAAGAGCTCTTGAAATGTAAAGTGTCTTCCCCTGGGGCTTTCTAGCTTAGCCACTGGGATGAATCAAGAATCCCAAGGCAGAGCGAGTTGGAATCCTGGCTGTGCCAGTGACATGCTGTGTGGTTCAGAGTCAGTCAGTAAATGCTAAAGTCACCTGCTTAGGGCTGGGCACTGTTCCAGGCACCAAGACAAGGCAGGTGGGGCTGTCCTTGTCCTCCTAGAGCCTGGCACCAGGAACGAGGACATGGAGAATACAAAATGACAAATAATAAATCACAGAATTCTAAGTCTGTTCCCCAAGCCTAATGGGAAGATGGAGCAGGACAGTTTTTAAGTGGAATGACCATACGCCCTAGTTTGCCTGGAGGCAGTACCAATGTCCCTGGTGTAATTATTAAAGGTGCCCCCTCCCCTCTTGGGAGGTCCCAGTTTAGACAATAAATTGTACTGTTCGCTTTATATTTAAGGGATATTCCTGCTCTGTCTAACCTACCAGGAGGTGACTGGCCTAATTTCAGACTGTGGGTGAGGGGCATTTCTCTGGATGGTTGCCCTCTGTATTGTGATTAGACTATTTTTAAGGGAGGAGGAGACATGGGAACCACATGGGTGGCAATGATAAGAATGCCTTTCTCCCGGGCAGATGGGGAATCAGGGCTGAGCGTGGTGGGTGTCAAGACCCCGAGAAGTCAGGGATCCAAAGGAGAAGGAGCTTCTCTGACTGTTCTCCCCACCCCCACCTCCACGTATTCCTCAGGCCTGGCTTCTTATCATGGATTCAACTTGGATGTGGAGGAGCCCCTGGTCTTCCGAGAGGACGGAGCCAGCTTTGGCCAGAGCGTGGTCCAGTTTGACAGATCTAGGTAGGCTCCGCCCACTTTCCCCAACTCCGCCCCCTTGGCCTGCAGGCTGGCATTCTGATTCCTACCACCTGGAGGAAGGGCAGCGTGGGCTACAAACCTGTCTACAACACCTGCATGAGGCGGGCAAGGTTAGGGTCTGCTGTACCTGGCTTGCCCAGCCTCTAAGGATCTGTGCTGTATTCCTGGTGTATGAAGGAGTGTGACACTAAATAGCAAATAGGAAACACCAGGACAGCAGAGAGGGCCTGTAGAAGAAAGGGAGATAAAATCTTTTTTCCAAGAACAGGAGGGAGGCCTCATCATTTTATTTTGCATTAGGATCAGCAAATTATGTACCCATGCTGCCTCCAGAAGGGCACATTCTTGGGTCCCAGAGACAGGGACCCAAGGAATTGCAGTCACAATGTGATGCAAGCATAACCAAAGTCTGGGAGCCACAGGAAGGGAGACATCAAACCCAGGAGGGAACTCCAGGAGGACTTCACAGAGGTGGTGGCACTGGCAATGACCCTGAGAGCACAGGAAGTTTCAGTTAGCCAAGAAGGTCAAGAAGCACACAGAGGTCACTGAGTCCTAAATGTACATCCCTCCTCCTTCTCCCTCGACTGGCAGGCTGAGGACACGGAAGCAGATGTCAGGCCCTAGAGTTTTATTTTCTTTGTTTTGAAATATAACACAGAGATTGATATGCATGAATCTAGAAGGTCCAACTCAATAAATTTTTCACATATGTGTATCCAGGTAACAACCACTTAGAACAAGATGTAGAATCTCTCCAGCACTTCCCCCCACTGGCTTCCCTTGAGCCCCACACGACCACACAACACCCAACAAATCCAGACAGCTTCTGTCCCACTTACCATCAATTTGTGTTCAGGCCCTATTTTTTTCAAAAATGAAACTCTTGATTGTCTGCCGTTTACCAGTACTTTAATCCATGGGGTCGCAAAGAGTCGGACACAACTGAGTGACTTTCCAACCAAGTATATAATATATATTGGATGACATTCTGATTGCTACAAAGCTACTGTTTTTCCTGGTTTCTGCTGAGTGATAATGAAAAGGTTGAGCTGACATGTAAGGAATGGGTTGGGGTAAAAAAACAACCCTGTAGGTCAATAGTTTAAGACTAAAAGTTTATTTACCCGATTGTGCCAGAAGAAACCAAATGGCTACATCTCCAACCACCTGATTCAGTGTAATCCTCAAGTCTTAGACAAACAAAGATTTCAGGTTTCCATAAGGGAATGGTCCTCTAGAATGAATCTTTAAATGCCAATTCAACAAGTCTTGCATGGCTAATCAGTTAGAATATATTAGTATTTGTCTAGTTCCCTCATCTGAATAGTGAGCTTCTTGGTAATGAGAACATTTTTCCAAATTAAAAAATTCTCTCCTCTCAAGGTGTTTTGCAAATAAACAGTTGCATTTATAAATGAATATAAATGATATGAAGCAGTTTCTGATACAGCTGCTTTAAATTAAATTGTTTATCATATTTAAATTATCCAGTTTGGGAATTTCCTTGTGGTCCAGTGGCTAAGACTTCCATGCTCCCAATGCAGGGGACCCAGGTTCAATCCCTGATCAAGGAACTAGATCCCACATTGCTGCAACTAAGACCCGGAGCAGCCAAATAAATAAACAAAACTGTAAATAAATAAATAGTCCAATTAATTACAGAATCATCTATTGGCTTCAGAACATTTTTCCATTTAACTTGAGGTGACCTATTTCTTGGAATAATGGCTCTCTCAGAATGATGGCTCCTAGGAGACAAACTGCACTGACTTGTGGTTGGGAAATGCTATATTTTGTTCTGAATAGTTTTATTCTGGGCGAATGTTAAAACACATACATACAAACTCCAGAACTATTTGCATACACAAATACACGTATATTTATATACATGCACATGTACCCAAACAGGCAAACAGAAAGCCCAACATGGCCTTTCGGCCTCTGTGGGTTAGTCTCAGGTCCTGATTTTGAGTAGCCTCACACAGTCCCAGGCCAAGAGCTCCCCTCGGGGAATCTCACTTCCCCATGATACTTCTTCACCCAAAGCTCCTCATGCCCCCACCCCTCCTGCGACTGTCTGTCCTGGTTGTACCTCCAGACTCGTGGTGGGAGCCCCCTTGGAGGTGGTCACAGTCAACAAAACAGGACGTTTGTACGACTGCACGCCTGCCACCCGTCGGTGTCGGCCCATCTCGCTGAACAGTGAGTGACTCGCCCCAGGGATTGGGTCCTTCAACCCTCCTACACAGGACTGCCCCCTCCTCAGCCTCCAGCCCGGACTGTCCCCCCAAGCGAGGGTGTACCCATGGGTGTGACCCTGTGTGTCTGCCCTCTCAGCCCCTTCAGAGGCTGTGGACATGTCCCTGGGCCTGTCCCTGGCGGCCTCCACCCATCTCTCCCAGCTGTTGGTGAGTGTTTCTTGGTCCCTGGAGGGTCTTGAGGGAGAAATAGGTTGACAGAGGGTGGGGGGTGGAGAGGAGGCTGGGGCTGAGGGAAAAGGCGGGGGAGTGTTCTGGGGGCCCCCTCACCCACACAGGCCTCTGCCCTCAGGCCTGCGGCCCGACCGTGCACAAAGCCTGTGGGGAGAACATGTACCTAAAAGGTACTTGCCTCCTGCTGAGCTCCCACCTGCAGATCATCCGGACGGTCCCTGCCGCCCTGCCAGGTAGGTCCCCCAGAGATGCCAGTTCTGGGTGGAGCATGTACTGGAACCACTCATGCGACCAGAGCATGAAACTTGGGTCTCCACCTTCTAGGTCTTTGTTTTCCTGGGCCTCTTGTGCCCCGGGCGCCCTCCCAGGGGGCTCGGCAAGCTCAACAGGGGCTGGGGGCACAGTCTGGCCCAACAGGAAGTGTAGTCACAGTGGGACCCCCTAAGCTGGGTGAGCCATGATGACTCAGACGGGGCAGGAAGGAGCCTCAGGGTGCTGCTGCAGGAGGCATGAAGGTCCCACAGCAGGTGCTGGGGTACCTCCTGGTTTCCAGAGGAAGGGTTTTGGGTGGTGAAAACGTGAGGTGAGGACCATAGATCCAAGAATCCAAGAGGGAGGCAGTCTGGGGCATTCTGCTAGTTTGCCAAGACACTCCCAGACTCACTCTTCCCCTTACAAGGGCAGAAAAGGACCTGATCACAGGGAGTGTGAGGCAGTTTTGCCAGCACTGATGTCTCCCACAGAGAATGGTGCCTAGGCCAGCCCTGCAGCAGTCTCTCTCTCTGAGAGTCAGTCTTTTTTTTTT
>NW_011494644.1:12296506-12300899 GCF_000754665.1 Bison bison bison
TTTTTTTTTTTTTTTCCTTTCTTTCTTTCCTTTTTAAAAAAATTATGGCTGTGCTGAGTCTTCATTGCTGCACACAGACTTTCTCTAGTTGTGGTGAGCAGGGGCTACTCTCTAGCTGCAGTGGGAGGGCTTCTCATTGTGCTGGCTTCTCTTGTTTCAGAGCACATGCTCTAGAGCACATACAGGTCTCCGTAGTTACAGCACAGGGGCTCAGTAGTTGCAACTCCCAGGCTCTAGAGCATATGGGCTTCAGTAGTTGTGGTGTATGGGCTTAGTTGCTCCGAGGCATGTGGAATCTTCCCAGACTGGGGGCGAAACCCAAGTATCCTATATTTCAAGGCAGATTCATAACCATTGGGCCAACAGTGAAGTCCTCTGAAGGTCAGTCCTTACAAGTTCATCTTCTGTGTCCTTGGGCAAGTGGCTTCATTCCCTGGGCCTCAGTTTCCTCACTGGTAAAATGGAGCTTAATAATTGAGGTGGTTATTAGGATTTAAAGATTTAATATACATGTCTAAGTGCTTAGACTCCAGCCTGGCATGTGTATGTGATTGCATTTATGACTGATTTTCTAACTGAAGACCATCTGTTTGGACCAGGAGGAAGGCACAGATAAACAACCCCGTGCGTGGCATCAAAGGAAACAATGGGCCCCCAGTGAGAGCCAGGGACCGCACAAGGCACATGTTTTGTTACTGTTGTTTACTTATCTATTTATGGCTGCACTGGGTCTTCATTGCTACGCAAGCCTTCTCTAGCTGCAGTGAGTAAGGGTCACTGTCTAGTTGTGGTGTGTGGGCTTCTCCCTGCAGTGACTTCTCTTTTTGTGGGGCACGGGCCGTAGAGCTTGGGCTCAGGAGCTGTGGCACACAGGCTTAGTTGCCCCACAGCATGTGGGTCTTACCACCCCGACCAGGGATCAAACCCATGTTCCCTGCATTGGCAGGCAGATTCTTAACCATTGGACCACCAGGGGAGTCCCAAGGCATATGTTTTGGCCCAGAGAAAACACAAACCCAGACTTCGTGGGCGTTTAGCCAAAAGTGAAGCAGCAGCAGAAATAGCCCCCAGACAAAGTTGTGAGAGCAGAGTCTACAGAGGGGACAGAGAGAGTGGCAAAGACTCTTATGGGTCCCAGGCCCCACTGGGGATGTCTGTGCAGCAGGGCAGGAGAGGCGGATTTGAACACTAAGTGGTAAATGTCTTCTCTTAGTTGTTTCTGGGGCTTATGAGGTGTGATGTCTGATGAAAATGGGACATACCTGTGTAAAACTGGTGCAGACAAGGCAGGTTTGAATAGACGTGGAAGGACTGTGCGCCAGGCAGTGCTGGGTACTGGGTGCTGGGTGTGCATCCCCTTCTAGGTCCTCATAAGATCCTCGTGGAGGCCAGGATGATCCCCATTTTATAGATGAGAAGACTGAGGCTCAGAGAGATGAGTTTCCACTTTAGGAAGTGGCAGAGCCCAGAGCTTGAACCGACCTTGCCTGACTGGCTTGGTTCTTTTTCCAGAAGGCAATCAGCTACAGCCAGGTGCCTGCTGTGGGATACAATAAAAAGAGCAAGAAACAGAAGTGACATTGCAAGGGCACTGGCCACAGGCCTGGTCTGAGAGAGCATGTGGAGGGGGAGGGGGATTTTGTCATGCAGCTAAAAAAGTGGGTACGAGTACAAGATATGGTTACAGAGAATACCAGCTACCCAGCTTGGGAGCACCTGAGCACACACTCAGCCTGCCCTGTGGGTGGCTGGATTTCCTAGTCTACAAGGAAGCAGGGAGGAAAGTGACCTTCCATTCTTCCATTTCTTCTCAGCACTGGTGATACTGGTTGAGCAGGCAGGGTGGGGGAGGAGTGAGGAGCTGAGAGAAGGCATTTTTGCTTCAGTGACCTGAGGCCGGCTGCCACAGCTCTGCCTCACACCTCAAGGTTGTGGTGGCCTGATCTCTTAGCACCCCGAGACCAACACAGGATGTGGGGTGCTGGTAGAGGCATCAGCTGGGTTTTGCATGGAGACCACCACCCCCTACGTAAGTCTGGGGACAGCCTGAAACGTCTTATTTCTTCATGTACATATGCTGTGTCTCTCTACTACTGTGTGGACTCCACAAGGGCAGGAATGAGATTTTTTATAAAACTCTGGCCTTCAATCAGATTTCCCTAGAGACGGACTCTGAGGCTCCGTTGAGAATATTGTCAGGAGCAACCCCCATGAGAGTATGAGGGAAGCAGGACTGAGTAGTAGATAGAGAGGGTAGACTGTGAGAGGCCTCAGTTGCCCCACCGGGAGCTTGGAGCATGGCTGGGTACTGGTTGCCCCCTGGAGCACAAAGTGTAACCTTGGGCAAGACACCTCCCTTTTGAGTAGGGTGACACTAGGGAGGAACTCCATCGGGAGCCATTGACAGCCAACTCCCTACAGCTGGGAATGAGCACGTCCATCCTGATGGGGGACAGGTCTCGGGAGCACACCTTAGCATGTGTTCCAGGTGTGTCCTTGGGCACAGAAAAATGCCTGGTATATGGTGATGATGGTGATAACACCTACCCCGTATGGGGCGCCAAGCCCTGTCCTAAGTACTTCAGGTACATATTCATTCCTTTTTAAAATTGGAGCAGGACTCCTTTACATTGTTGTGTTAGTTTCTGCTGTACCACAAAGTGAGTCAGCTGTATGTAATCATATATCCCCTCCCTCCTGAGCCTCCCTCCCGCTCCCCCATCCCACCCCTCTAGGAGCTCCCTGTGCTGTATAGGACACAGCACGGGAAGGAGAGGGTGGGACGAATGGAGAGAGCAGCGCTGACATATCCATTCTTTTTATCTTTGCGATAATCCTGTGTGGGTGCCCAGGTGGCTACATGGTAAAGAATCTGTCTGCCACGCAGGAGACAGGGGTTCAATCCTTGAGTCAGGAATGTCGCCTGGAGGAGGAAATGGCAATGTTTAAGTATCTTGCCTGGGAAATACCATGGACAGAGGAGCCTGGTGGGCTAAATTCAGTCCATAAGATTGCAAAGAGTTGGACACAACTGAAGCGACTTAGCACACGTGTGTGCCCACACATACACACACACACGCATGCCACAGTATCTCTGACATGTGTAATAAATAAATATTTATTGACTAACAGAATGAGGAGCCCACCCTGCCCCCATGCTCTACTTCTTTCTCCCCTTTTGTAAGCCTTGTGGGAGGAGGGGAGAAACAGGGACTCTGCTAAAGGGAGAAGGGGCTGAGACAATAAATTTGGACCTCCTCCGTGGATAGTGTGGGGATTGGTCCCTGTGCCAAGAATGGCTCCTTGACTCTGTGGAGCAGAAAGGGTTTCTGGGCCCCAGGAAGTGGCTAGGACCCACACATGAGTTTCTTGTTTTTTAGTTTATTTATTTACTTTTGACTGAGCTGGGTCTTTGTTGCTGCGTGCAGGCTCTCTCTAGTTGCAGCAAGCAGGGGCTACTCTCCAGTTGTGGTGTGCAGCCTTCTCACAGCAGTGGCTTTTTTTGTTGCAGAGCACAGGCCCTAGAGTGCATGGGCTTAGTAGTTGTGGTGCACAGCTTAGTTGCCCCGAGGCATATGGAATCTCCCCGGATCGGGGATCAAACTCATGTCCCCTGCATTGGCAGGCAGGATTCTTAACCACCGGACCACCAAGGAAGTGCCCTCAAACATGCGTTTCTGATTCCTCTCTCCCTCTCTGCAGAGTGTACAAATCAAGAGATTGACATCGCCTTCTTGATTGATGGCTCTGGCAGCATTGACCAAACCGACTTTAAACGGATGAAGAACTTTGTCAGAGCTGTGATGGACCGGTCCAAGGGCACCAACACGCAGGTGAAGACTAGGCCCTCTGAGGCCTGGGGAGTAGGGATGGGGGAGGGTCTGCCTCTGGGAAGGTCAACCTGGGAGGCTGCCTGGCGTCCCTGGGGGCAGGATCGATAGGCCTGTGCCTTGAGGAAGCTACGGTCCAAGGTCAAGGCATGGTCCCCATGCAGGGCCAGTTGGAGACCTGACCTGAGACGAGGTTCCCCCATCACATTTACTATGTCCCCATGTGCCACAGGAAATAGGTTTTTGCTATTTAAATACATTGAAAGGAATATCAAATAATTTTGCTGTGAAATTTGACTGAAGGTAACTTGGCCAAATAATTGATGATTTCTTTATCATGTTTTCCATATAACTCATGATTTATCTTATTATTTTATTTCCCAGTAACCAGTGTGTGTGTATATGTATGTGTGTGTGTGTGTGTGTGTGTAAATTCTTGTTGCCCCTCTGTCCATGGGATTTCCCAGGCAAGAATACTGGAGTGGGTTACCATTTCCTTCTCCAGGGGATCTTCCCGACCTAGGGATCAAACCAGCGTCTCCTGAGTCTCCTGCATTGGCAGG
>NW_011494644.1:12301147-12304998 GCF_000754665.1 Bison bison bison
ACAAATACGGTAGTGGGCAAGGTTATTCTTTGTAAACCATGAAAGAAGCAATATTTAGCTTTGATTTTCCAGTTTTCTTTTTCTGGGTTTCAGTATATACTTGTCAGGCCTCAAAATCACGTGGAACATGGTTTGTAAGTGCAAAATTATTCCAAAATTTAAAATTTACTAAAAAAAACACACACACAAAAAAACAACTCCTGAGCTCCAGGGCCCTTTTCTTCGCCTTCACAGTTCTCGCTGATGCAATATTCAAACCTTATGAAGACCCATTTCACCTTCAACCAATTTTGGACCAGCCGGAGCTCTCAGAGCCTGGTGGATCCCATCGCCCAGCTGAATGGTCTGACGTTCACAGCCACCGGTATCCGGACAGTGGTGTAAGATCCGACCCCCACTACCTGCGGATAAAATGCTTCCCCACCGCTGTCTGGCGCTTTCTAGTGTTTGAAGGAGGATCTGGAGAAAGGGCTCACAGGGAAGCGCAGGCAGAGTCTCCCTGGAGTGTTTCTGGTCCCCTCGCTGGTTGCAATCCCCTGAGTCAGGGCGAAGGCCCAACTTCTTTGCGGTGTGTTTCCCCTTTGCCTGGCTTTGGATTGGCTGGACTCTGAGCCCACTTGGGTTTGCTTCTCGGTTCCCATGCTTGCTACCTGGGTCACCGTTGGAGTAATAGGCTTTTTCTAAGTCTTGGAAAATGGTCAAATGAGGATAAATTCACAACTTGGTTGGAAGGATTAAACGAGATAACACGAGCGCAGTGCTTCTGCCCAAGAAGTCCGAGATAAACGGCTGTGGATTTTATTTAAAAAAAAAAATGCAGCTGCTCTTTACCTCCCTGGACTCAGGAATTATTGCCAAGTGTCTTCTTTGGGCCTTTCTCCCCACTCAGCTCCTTTCTCTTCCTCATCCCTCATCCATTCTTGCTCTCTACGTACTACCACGTGCCTGCCCAATACTGGGGGTCAGGTGGCCCAGAAAGAAAATGGCTTAGATGCTGGGGCCAGTAATTTTTGTCAGTATCGATGACTTAACATGCCTGAGTCTCAGGGTACCAGGCCTCCGCGGTCTCTCCAGAGGAGCTTCTGGTGCTGCAAATGATTGCTTCCCAGAATCTCAGTAGAGTTACCCCCGCTTTCTTCCTTGACAGGAGAGAACTATTTCACAGTAAGAATGGGGCCCGTAAGAGTGCCAGGAAAATCATCATTGTCATCACAGATGGGGAGAAATATAAAGACCCCCTGGAATACAAAGACGTCATCCCCGAGGCAGAGAAAGCCAACATCATCCGTTACGCTATTGGGGTGCGCACCTTCCTCCTGGCTCCCCCAGACTCAGCCTTCACCTCCCCCAGGTAGAAGGGCTGGCGGGCCCCTCCTCCTCATGTGCCTCTCTGCCACAGGTGGGAGATGCTTTCCAGGCACACGCTGCCAGGGAGGAGTTGAAAATCATTGGCTCCATGCCTTCAAAGGACCACGTGTTCAAGGTGGACAGCTTTGCAGCACTCAGCAGCATCCAAAAGCAGCTTCAGGAGAAGATCTTTGCAGTTGAGGGTAAATGGGGAGTGAGTTTGGGTGTCGGAACTGAAAGAGCCGAGATCCAGTTGTCCCCCACAGTCCGGAGGATCTGTCCCTACCCGTGTTGTTGTTCAGTAGCTCCCTCATGTCTGACTCTTTGCGACCCCGTGGACTGCAGCACGCCAGGCTTGCCTGTCCTTCACTATCTCCCGGAGCTTGCTCAAACTCATGTCCAGTGAGTCAGTGATGCCATGCAACCATCTCTCCTCTGTTGCCCCCTTCTCCACCCACCCTCAATTTTTCCCAGCATCAAGGTCTTTTCCAATGAGTCAGCTCTTCACATAGGTGGACAAAGTATTGGAGCTTCAGCATCAGTCCTTCCAGTGCACATTCAGGGTTGATTTCCTTTAGGATTGACTGGTTCGATCTCCTTGCAGTCCAAGAGTCCTCTTTCTGGATCCCTACTCTAGCTCGCCCCAAATCGTTACCCAGAACCCAAGCCCCAAACCGCATTCTCCTCTCTCTGCTCTGAATTCTCACCGTCTCTAGGTCTCTGGGAGCCTGAGTGACCCATTTCCCCCACAGGAACACAGTCGGGGACAAGTAGCTCCTTCCAGCATGAGATGTCTCAAGAAGGCTTCAGTTCCATCCTCACAATGGTGGGTGGAGCGTGTGCTTGATTAAGAGTCTCAGGCACCAGCCTGGGGCTGGGAGCCGGGACTCAGAATAAACAAGAAAGTGGACTCAATCCTCAAGCTCACTGTCTAGTCTGGGAGAGACACACAGGCGGTGTATATAGGTGCTAGAAGCACAGCAGAGAATGGGATAGCTGAGGTCCCTGCTTTCCTGGAATGCATAACTAGTGGGAGGAGATGATAAAAAAACAAAGAAATGAGACTTTCAGATGGTGCTAAGCACTGCAATAGAAGAAGAGAGGTGATCAGAGGAGGGCTAAGGAATAACCACTGAGGCTGACTGATGAGAAAGGGTGAGGCCTGGAAATATCTAGGGAGAAATTGCTCCAGGTAGAGGAAACAGCAGGTGCAAAGGTCCTGAGGCAGGAATGGGGTTACTACACTAGAATGAGAGAAGGGCCAGCGCAGCCGGAGCAGAGGGAGCTAGGGGCAGCATGGAGAGAGGGCTGAAAAGTTGAGAAAGACCAGACCACGAAGACCAGAGAAGTGACGATCAGTTCAGTTCAAAATAATGATAGAGACAGACAGTTGTCTGAAAGGAGGTATGTGTTCAAAATATCCAGAAGGATATTATCCAGAAGAATGTTTATTGGTGTATTTATTTGGCTGCACCAGGTTGTAGTTGTGGCATGTAGGATCTAGTTCCCTGACCAGGGAATGAACCCTGGCTCCCTGCGTTTGGAGTGCAGAGTAGCTCCTGGACCACCAGGGAAGCCCCTTACCCAGAATAATTCTGAGGGCAATTGAGGGGGCAGAGAAATGGAACAAGGTTTGTCATGAATTAATCAGTGATGCTAGGTCATGGGTACTAATGGGTTCATTACACGTTCCTTTTGACTTTTGTATATGTCCTAAATTAGCCATAATCAAGAGTTTGAAAAGGCAATAAACAAAGTATTCAGAAGAGGAAATGCCTAGCACTTTCTGAGGGAGCCAGGAACATCTCACAGATTTAACTTTGTTACATCTCCTCCAGAGAGAGGAGCTGAGTCCCAGAAAAAGGAGAGAGGAGTGTCCAGGTCAGAGGGTTGGTGTGTTCTGGAACACAGGGTAACTCCATAGACTTGATTGCAAAGGATGCTAAATGCCACCCCCGGGGGTTTGATGACAGGGAATCACTTTGGTTTGCCAGCAGGGTAGTGGCTGCACATTTGGGTTTAAAAAGCCCAACTCTGGGACAGTAGATGAAGCAGAGGAGAACAAGCGAGGAGGCAGAAAGGACAGTGGGTGAGAGGCGCTGGGGTGACGCTGACAGTGGCAGTGGGGATGCCTGAGAGATGTAGGAGTCAGGGACACGAGGCTGCTGATGAGAGCAAGAAATGACAAGAGAGAATTCCAGATGAGTGGGCGGAGTCAGCGGCAGGCATTTCTTCAGAATAGGCTGTCTTCTTCCCACCTGCTCACCCCTGGAATCCTTTCTTTTCTCCCAGGATGGACCAGTTCTGGGGGCTGTGGGGAGCTTCAGCTGGTCTGGAGGTGCCTTCCTGTACCCCCCAAATAAGAACCCCACCTTCATCAACATGTCCCAGGAGCACGTGGACATGAGGGACTCGTATCTGGGTGAGACAAGGCTGCGGTTGGGGGCTGGGCAGGAGATGGGCTGCCTGGGAAGGACAGGGGCCCGGGGGTGGGGGAAGAGGGG
>NW_011494644.1:12305520-12309454 GCF_000754665.1 Bison bison bison
GTGTCCGTGTGCCCCTTTCCCCGGGGGGTGAGTAGTGATGAGACCCGGGCTGGGTGGGGTCTGGGTGTGGGTGAGCCCTGACACCATTTTCGTTCTGCAGGGGACTAAGTGGCAGTGTGATGCTGTTCTGCGAGGGGAGCCGGGCCACCCCTGGGGCCGCTTTGGGGCAGCCCTGACAGTGCTGGGGGATGTGAATGGGGACAGGCTGGCGGATGTGGCCATTGGGGCCCCGGGAGAGCAGGAGAACCAGGGTGCTGTCTACCTGTTTCACGGAACCTCGGAACTGGGCATTGGCCCCACGCACAGCCAGGTGAGGCCCCCCAGCCTTCAACCTCTTCTGTTCACCTCCTCTCCCGTGTCTTAGGTTCACCCGATGCCACTTCCTGTCCCAGTCTTGGCAGTGACCATTCCCCTGCTCCTTTTAGTGGTTTATTTGCCTGAATTGCCCCTGGCCCAGCTAAGCACAAAGGCTCTCTCTTCTCTCCTTTGACTTCAAACAGACTTCAAACTGTGTGGGCAGCTCAGTGGTTAAGAGATCGCAGGCCCCAGGTCAAATGCCTGACCAGCCCTGTGGGCTGTGTGGCTTTAGGCAAGTGACTGACTTAACCTCTGTGAACCTTGATTTCCTTCTGTGAAACGTAAAAGGATCAGCAAATTCCATTGACTTCTTGTAAGGATAACTCGAGGACAGCACTAAGCTGTCCATTCCTCCAGTATTTATGAATGAACGTACAGAGGACAAGTAAAAGAATCTGTTATGCTGTCTTCATTATGCTTTAATTTTGTCATTAACTTGCATCCTCAAGGTCCTCATTGGACCAAAAGTGCTCTGATCTCTGTCTGGGGACCCTGGGGACCTCATTTTGTTTGCTCTGCACTCCTCTCCTCCTTTTTTTTTAATTTTATTTTTTATTATTTTATTTTTGGGCTGTGCCCTGTGACATGTGGGATCTTAGTTCCCCACCCAAAGATCAAACCTGTGCACCCTTCACTGGAAGCTTGGAATCTTAACCACTGGACCACCAGGGATGTCCCTTCCCCTCTCTTCAACTACTCTATTCAGTGTCCTTTCCAAATTTTCCTTCTCAAACCTTTCCCATCCCCTTCCCCTGACTTGCACTTCTTTTTCCTCTCTCCGGCCAGCGGATCGCAGGCTCCCAGCTCTCCCTGGGGCTCCAGTATTTCGGGCGTTCGCTGAGCGGGGGTCAGGACCTCACGCAGGATGGACTGGTGGACCTTGCTGTGGGGGCCCAGGGACATGCGCTACTGCTCAGGTGACAACTCCCCCCCTGCCCCTCACTTGCCGCTTGCGTCTGATTCACCAAGCTGCCCCCTCCCTCGTTTTCCCCCCGGAGGCCAGAGGCCGGTCCTCAGCCCCTCATGCACCCTCAGGAGCCTGCCGGTGCTGAAGGTGAACGTGACTATGAAATTCACACCCCCGGAGGTGACAAAGGCTGTGTATCAGTGCTGGGATGAGCTGACCACCACCATGGAAGCTGGGCAAGCCACAGTCTGTCTCACCATCCACAAAAGCTCACAGGATCGCCTAGGTGAGCTTCCTCCTGGTAGACCAGACCCTTACCTCCCAGAGGCGCCCCTACCCAGCCCTATCCTCAGGGCAGAATGGAGCCAGGAACCCTGATCTCACCTCCACATCCACCCAACTGCTCTTCTCCCTCCCTCTTCCCACACCCAGGCCTTTAGGTTCCTTCTCCAGGATACATCAGAGGTCTGCCCTCTTTTCCACCTTGCCAGAGGACAAGGCTTCTCCATCCAGCCCACTCTGAGCTGTGTCCACGGCTATTCTTGCTGCACCCCCCCCACCCACTCTGCCCTGGGTGTAGTTACCTTGATTGGTCCTGAACACAGTTCACCACTCCTCACCTGCTCCCATGTTGCATTTATAAAGACTAAAATTCTTGCCCACTGTGACCCCGCTGATTTGGCCCCTCTGCCTCTCCAGCCTCCCTTACTCCAAGCACTCCCCCCACCTTTTTTTCTGGCCACACCAAGGGTCTTGCTAGATCTTAGTTCTCTGATCAGGGGTCAAACTCCTGGCCCCTAGCAGTGAAAGCATGGAGTCCTAGCCACTGGTCTGCAGGGGAATTCCATCCATACACTTAAAATTTTTTTATTTATATTTGGCTGTGCTGGGTCTTCCTTGCTGCATGGACTTTTCTCTAGTTGCAGTGCAGAGGCTTCTCTTGGTGTGGAGCACAGGCTTTAGGGCGCTAGGGCTTCCGAAGTTGTGGCGAATGAGCTCAGTTGCTCCACAGCATGTGGGATCTTCCAAGATCAGGGATCAAACCTGTGTGTCCTGCATTGACGGGCAGATTCTTCACCACTAAACTACCCAGGAAGCCCTCCTCAGTATAATTTTTAATTAATGTACCAGCCTCCCTCTCCCTTCTGGTCTTAGCCACTGTTCCCCAAATATGGCATTTTCCCCTCCCCACTTTTCACCTGACCCCTGCTCATCCTCTAGGTTAGAGCTCAGACAAGGTCCATCCAGGAAGGCATCTCTGATCACCAGATCTGAGTTAGCAAGCCCTCTCTGGTGCCACTGACGATCTGGTCCTTGCAGGGATCACGCTGTGATGTTACATCCTTCGTGCTGATCTCCATTTCTAGGCTGCGAGCTCAGGAGGGCAGGGACCATATTTCTTCATCTTCTCCACCTGTATCCCAGCACCTGGTACAGTTCGTGGCCCACAGAAACTGCTCAGTGAATCTCCATTGCATGAAAAAATGAAAACAGAACCTTCGCGTTTCTCTCACTTTTCATCTTCCGTCCCTTCTGCTTCAGGTGACATCCGAAGCTCTGTCACATACGATCTGGCGTTGGATCCAGGTCGGCTGATTTCTCGTGCTGTTTTTGGTGAGACCAGGAACTGGACTTTGACTCGAAGAAAAACCCTGGAGCTGGGAGAGCACTGTGACTCCATGAAGCTGCTTATACCAGTGAGGACTGTGGGTTCTGGGAGAGGGAGGAAGGAGCCCAGGGCCAGCCTCTGATACCTCCACTCCCTCTTGAATGAGGCAGGAAAGGCGGGGAGCCTGGGGCGGGAGAGGAGAAAGTTGGGGCTAGGGAACCGGGTTTCCACGGCGTGGATGTGGTGGAGGACAAACCTCACTGGGGTAGCCAGTAAGGAGGAGGAAAGCAGGTTCTTTAAAGCCCCTTCTTCTCCAGGACTGTGTGGAGGACATGGTGAACCCCATCATCCTGCGACTCAACTTCTCCCTGGTTGGGGAACCCATTGCCTCATCTCAGAACCTCCGCCCCGTGCTGGCTGTGGGCTCCCAGGACCTCTTCACGGCCTCTGTGAGTCTTCCTAGGAAGTCCCAGGGATGTGCTGACTCTTGCTGTGTCTCTGTGTGCTGAAGAACCTAGGGTGGCTCCCAGGTGCCCACGAAACCACATCACATCAAACATGCTTCCTCCCTGTTCCCATAGCCCGGCCCAGCGTGTAGCCTTACCCACATCTAGGCTGATTATCCACTTTGACCCAACATAAACTCTCTGATTCTCATTCTGCAGACCCTTTGAACTTTTTCTTTTATTTTTTTAAACCCAAATTTTAATTTATTTATCAATTTTTTTTTTATTTTGACTGTGTCACTTGGCCCATGGGATCTTGGTTCCCTGACCAGGGATCAAACCTGCACCCCCTGCAGTAGAGTATGGAATCTTTTTTTTTTTTTTAGAGGTATAGTTGAATTGGGCTTCCCAAGTGGCTCTAGTGGTAAAGAACCTGCCTGCCAGTGCAGGAGATGTAGAAGACGAGGGTTCGATCCCTGGATTGAGAAGATCCCTTGGAGGGGGGCAAGGCAACCCACTCCAATATTCTTGCCTGGAGAATCCCTTGGACAGAGGAGCCTGGAGGCCTACAGTCCGTGGGGTCACAAAGGGTAGGACACGACTGAAGTGACTTAG
>NW_011494644.1:12309937-12336634 GCF_000754665.1 Bison bison bison
TTAGTTGTTGCTGCTGCTGCTGCTGCTAAGTCGCTTCAGTCGTGTCTGACTCTGTGCAACCCCATAGACGGCAGCCCACCAGGCTCCTCTGTCCCTGGGATTCTCCAGGCAAGAATACTGGAGTGGGTTGCCATATCCTTCTCCAATGCATGAGAGTGAAAAGTGAAAGTGAAGTCGCTTAGTCGTGCCTGACTCAGCAACCCCATGGACTGCAGCCTACCAGGCTCCTCCATCCATGGGATTTTCCAGGCAAGAGTACTGGAGTGGGGTGCCATCGCCTTCTCCGCACGATCATCTCTAGTCAGATGCAATTTTTTAAATTGGAGGATAATTGCTTTCCAGTGTTGTGTTGATTTCTGCTGTACAACATGAATCAGCTATAAATATACATAGATCCCCTCTCTCTTGAGCCTTCCTCCAGCCCTCCCATCCCACCCCTCTAGGTCATCACAGAGCACCAAGCTGAGCCCCCTGTGTCATATAACAGGAGGCATGGAGTCTTGACCATTAGACTGCTGGGGAAGTCCCCCAACTTTTCTCCTTTCTGCCTCTCTGTCTTTGTCCATGTTGTCTGTCTTTCTTTTTCATGTTACAGTTCCTTTCTGTTTTCAAGAGGAGGCCCTGTCAAGTGACTACAGGTACCTGTAATTGCTCATAGTGTTCCTATAAGGGCAGCATAATAAACAGATGAAGACATGGTTTGGCAATTGATTTCTGTGTCCTTCCTGCATGTCATATTTCTTATTTGGAAAAACATCTTCTCTCTACCTCAAAGATCTCGTCATCCCCAGAGCCCCAGTCTTATCTGCTTCTCTTTTGAAAACCACTGCTCAGCACATCACTTCTTCTCTGGCCTCCTACTGTGTCATGGTGATACCAGGCCAAATACCATGTGACTGGACTGATAGCCATCTGCCTCTGCTTCTGTGAATCCCTCGGGATTGTAGGTTCCTTGAATGTAAGAACCACCATGTCTAATTCACCTGCAGTTGCCACCTTTCCGAGTGCAGAACCTGTCTCATTATCGACTGTTAATAATGTTTGCTGAACGCTTGTTCCAGTTGAATTTGACTCCTCAACTAAACGTTACGTTCTCTGAAGCCAAGGACCTTGTCTTCTCTTTCTCTTATATCCTAACTGCCCCTCTCACATTGTCTGCCCCACCTCCTTGCCAGAGTCTAGGACAGTGAGTGCCAGGACAGAGTCTAGCACAGGGTGGGCGCTCAGTAATGCTCAGTGTTGACGGGTGTTCCTAGTGAGACTGGGGATGGATTGAGACACGGATGGGAAGAGAATGTACTGTTTTGCTGCAGCTCCCCTTTGAGAAGAACTGTGGGCAAGATCACCTTTGTGAAGGGGACCTCAGTGTCAACCTGAGCTTCTTAGGGTGAGTGAGCTCTGTCTCCTTTCATAGCCATACACTAAAGCTTTGGGGGCTCCCATCCTCATAGGATGGGAAGTCCCTGTGTTTCCCTTTGCCTCTCCTTCTAACAAAGAAGTGCTTTTGACTGGAAGGTCATCAGCAAGTAGCTCATGCGTTCCCACAGCCCTGCCCCCACTCCTGATTCAATTCCAACCTGTTTCCTCGGAGTCTCTCTTTCAATCTTGTCCTTCCTTGTTCAGGTTGGAGACCCTGGTGGTGGGGAGCTCCCTGGAGCTCAATGTTGCAGTGATGGTGTCCAATGAGGGTGAGGATTCCTATGGAACGGTGATCAGCTTCTACTATCCAGCAGGGCTGTCCTATCGACGCACGTTAGCAATCCAGGTAAACAGCTCCCTTGGGCTTCAGTGGCTGGGACCTCTCTCCTGCTCTGAGTTATAATAGGTTCCTTTAATTTTTTCTATGATGAAATATACAACACACACAAAGAGAGAAGTGCACAGGGCATATGTATAGTTTAATAACTAAACATTAAGCAAAAATCTATGCAATTAACATCTAGATGAAGAAATAAAGCACTCCAAAGGATTTTTTAAAACAATAATACATTTAAAAGATGGGGAGGATTTTCCTGGTGGTCCAGTGGTTAAGACTCTGTGCTGCCAATGCAGCGGGCAGGGGATCAATCCCCGGTTGGGGAACTAAGATCCTACATGCTGCGTGGCAAAGTCCAAAGATTAATAAAAAGAAAAAGAAAGAAAAGAAATAAAGCACTTCTAGCACCTCCAGAAGCCCTTTATATAACTTTCCTCATCCTAACCTCATACTCTCTGCAGA
Source organism: Bison bison bison (assembly GCF_000754665.1). Lineage (NCBI taxonomy): Eukaryota > Metazoa > Chordata > Mammalia > Artiodactyla > Bovidae > Bison > Bison bison. Next base: position 12,312,156 of record NW_011494644.1, read on the forward strand.
GGTAATCACTATTCTGCCTTGTAATACTCAATTCCTTGTATTTCTTCACCACCCATAAATATATCCCTAGATTATACTGTTGAGTTTTGTCAATATTTGAACTTTATATAAATGGAAACGTGTTCAGTTCAGTTCAGTTCAGTCACTCAGTCGTATCCGACTCTTTGCAACCCCATGGACTGCAGCACACCAGGCTTCCCTGTCTATCACCAACTCCTAGAGCTTGCTCAAACTCATGTCCATTGAGTTGGCAATGCCATCCAACCATCTCATCCTCTGTCATCCCCTTCTCCTGCCTTCAGTCTTTCCCAGCATCAGGGTTTTTCCAATGAGTCAGTTCTTCACATCAGATGGCTAAAGTACTGGAGCTTCAGCATCAGTCCTTCCAATGAATATTCAGGACTGATTTCCTTTAAGATTAACTGGTTTGATCTCCTCACAGTACAAGGGACTCTCAAGAGTCTTCTCTAACACCACAGTTTAAAAGCATCAATACTTCGGCACTCAGCTTTCTTTTTGGTCCAACTCTTAACATCCATACATGACTACTGGAAAAAGAATAGCTTTGACTATATGGACCTTTGTCAGAAAAATAATGTCTCTGCTTTTTAATGTGCTGTGTAGGTTGGTCATAGCTTTTCTTCCAAGGAACAAGTGTCTTTTAATTTCATGGCTGCATCACCATCTGCACTGATTTTGGAGCCCAAGAAAATAAAGTCTGTCACTGTTTCCATTGTTTCCCCTTCTATTTGCCATGAAGTAATGGGACCAAATGCCATGATCTTTGTTTTTTGAATGTTGAGTTTTAAGCCAGCCTTTTCATTCTCCTCTTTCATTTTCATCAAGAGCCTCCTCGCTTTCTGCCATGCTGCTGCTGCTACTGCTGCTAAGTCGCTTCAGTCGTGTCCGACTCTGTGCGACCCCATAGATGGCAGCCCACCAGGCTCCTCCTCCAGGCAAGAACACTGGAGTGGGTTGCCATTTCCTTCTCCAGTGCATAAAAGTGAGAAGTGAAAGTGAAGTCGCTCAGTCGTGTCCGACTCTTAGCGACCCCATGGACTGCAGCCTACCAGGCTCCACCGTCCATGGGATTTTCCAGGCAAGAGTACTGGAGTGGGGTGCCATCGATAAGGAAACATATTGTATGTTCCTTTTTTCTGAAACTTTTAAAGTACTGTTGATTTACAATCTTATATTAATTTCTGGTGTACAAGATAACAACTCAGTATTTTATAGATTACATTCAATTTAAAATTATTATAAAACACTGGTTATATTCCCTGTGCTGCATAATATATCCTTGCATCTTATTTATTTTATAAACGGTAGTCTGCACCTCTGACACCTGATCTGTATGCTCCTCCCTTCATTCTTCTCCCCACTGGGGACCATGTTTGTTCTCTAGATCTCAGTCACTACAGCGTGTCTGACTCTGCAACCCCATGGACTGCAGCACACCAGGCTTCTCTGTCCTCCACTATCTCTGGGAGTTTGCTCAGATTCTGTCTGTTGAGTTGGTGATGCTATCTAACCATCTCATCCTCTTCTACCCCCTTCTGCTTTCCCAGCATCAGGGTCTTTCCCAAATGAGTCAGCTTGTCATATCAGGTGCCCCAAGTATTGGAGCTTCAGCATCAGTCCTTCCGATGAATATTCAGGGTTGATTTCCTCTAGGATTAACTGGCTTTCCTTCCCTAGATGGTCTTAATTTGATTGTGGTTGATTTTTATCAAACTTTTCCTTTGTGTTTAGTATTTTATGTGTGTATCATGTTTAAGAAGTACTTCCCTACTCTATGGTTATAAAGACCTTCCCCTCTATTATCTTCTAAGAGATTTATGATTTTGCCTTTTACATTTAAGTCTTTAATTCAGTTTGGATTTATTCTAATGTATGGAGTGAGGTAGGGATCCAGTGTTTATTCGTTCATTTGTTTGCTTGTTTTGTATGGGCCAATTTTCCCAGAACCATTTACTGAGAGCTTCCCCTATGGCTTTGCAATGCCACCACTGTTTTGCATTCAGCCTGTATATGCATGTGGCTAAGTTTTTAAAAATTCCTTCTCCTCTGAAGCAACCTGGTCAGCGTCCCCTGCGCCTGGCATGTGAGGCAGTTCCCACCGGAAACGAGGGCCTGAAGAGCAGCGGCTGTAGCATTAACCACCCCATCTTCCGTGAGGGCATTAAGGTCAGAGCTTCCTCCAACTCTCATTGCTCTTCTCCCTCTTCCTGACCCCATTTCCTTCCCTCTCTCCACCATGGCCTTCCCCATCCTCAACCCTTCTTTCATTTCCCTCAGGGCACCTTCATAATCACATTTGATGTCTCCTACAAGGCCACCTTAGGAGATAAGTTTCATCTCAGTGCCAACATAAGCAGGTGAGCTCAGGCCAGGTAGGGTGTGTCCCTCTCTCTCCTGTTCCATGCTCCAGCCAGAGACTCTCCCTGGATTCCTTCCCAACCAGGCACCCTTCTCTCCCTCCAGTGAAAATAATAAACCTACATCCAACAAGACCACCTCCCAGCTGGAGCTCCCAGTGAAATATGCTGTCTACACAGTGATCAGCAGGTACTTAATCCCTGTCCTCCCCTTGGACCTTCTTCCAAACCTAGTACCTCCTCCTGCAGGGCAGCCTGCTCTTTTGAGGATGAGTAACTAAGCTAGCCCCTCTGATTTCTCACATGAGAATTCTTGTTGATCAGCCATACACTTACAGCATAGCACCATAGCTTCCCTGGTGGGTCAGATGGTAAAGAATCTACCTGCAATGCACGAGACCTGGATTTGATCCCTGAGTTGGGAAGATCCCCTGGAGAAGGGAACAGCTACCCATTCCAGTATTCTTGCCTGGAGAATCTCATGGACAGAGGAGCCTGGTGGGATACAGTCCACAGGGTCGAAAAGAGTCCAACACAGCTGAGCAATTAAGCACACCATGTCCCATAATTCTTTTTTTTTTTTTTTTTACTGCTATATTTATTTGCTATTTGTTTATTTATTTTTGGCTGTACTTGGTCTTCACTGCTGCCTGTAGGCTTTCTCTAGTTTTGGACATCAGGGGTTACACTCTAGTTGCTGTGGCTTCTCTTGTTGCAGAGCATAGGCTCCAGACAAATGGGCTTTAGTAGCTGACACACAGGGGCTCACAGGCCCTAGAGCATGCAGGCTTCAGTCATTGTGCCTCACAAGCTCGAGAGGGCATGCCCAGTAATTGTGGTGCTCCGGCTTAGTTGCCCCAAAGCATGTGGGATCATCCCAGACCAGAGATGGAACCTGTGTCCCCTGCGTGGGAGGCAGATTCTTATCCACTGCACCACCATATCCCGTAATTCTTGGTTCTCCTCTGATGAATTGATCTGCTGGTGGTACACACACACACCTTGCCACCCCTATGCATCCTCTCTTCCCTCTCCAAGGTACAGACCTCCTTTAACATGAAGCCAACTCTAGCCTTTGTGCCAAACACAAATATGCTGAACTGGATCTACTAGATTAAGAACTGAGGCTTTTCTGAATACTCTGAAGTGGGGAGCTTGTCTCTAACAGGATATGGTCTGTGACCACACAGAGCAAAGAAAGGTCAGGGTTTCACAAAACTCAGGGGAGAACAGAGATGTGCGAAACTATAGGGATGGTTTGTAAGAGCACAAGCCTCAGCAGGCCACAGGAAAGGCAGGTGAAGGGCTGCTGCTCTGGGCTCTGAAAGTGGCGGAGGGAGCAGGGACAGGCCAGGCCAGAAGCAAGACAGCCTCACCTACCTGGCTAAACTCCAGAGACTTTAGAGTTGGTCATAAGCTTATAATATTGCCATGGGACAGAGTTTGCTGCTGCTGCTGATGCACCAATTTTTAGGGGAACTAGAGAAGGGGGGTCAAGCAGTGTCATTGCCCTTCCAAACTCTATGTGTGGATTTCCCCTTCTATCCATGGGAAAACACTAAAACTCACAATAAGTTACATTTATTAAGCTTACATTTATATACTTTATTATTATTTATTAAGCTTACATTTATATACTTATGACATGCCAGGCCTTGTTTTAAGTACTTTACCTGTATTTACATAACTTAACCCTTCTATTAGTAGCAGTGTTAGTCCCTCAGTTATGTCCAACTCTTTGTGACCCCCAAGGACTGTAGCCCACCAGGCTCCTCTGTCCATGGAATTCTCCAGGCAAAAATACTGGAGTGGGTAGCCATTCCCTCCTCCAGGGGATCTGCCCAACCCAGGGGTCGAACCTGAGTCTTCTGCATTGCTGGCAGGTTCTTTACCATCTGAACTACCAGGGAAGCCCAATCCTCCTATTAGGTCTATGATATGGTTATTGTTATACCCCCTCTTTAAATATTTATTTATTTGCTGCACAGGGTCTTAGTTGTGGCATGCAGGATCTTTCAGTTGCACGTGTGAGATCTAGCTCCCTGACCGAGGCTAAAGTTGAAGCTGCACAGGCACGTGGGGACCATCACCGATCCCCTGGGTCACCTGCTGGGCCCCTTCCCCAGCAGGTGCAACCAAGGATGGTCCCCGGGCTGTTTTTCACCCATAAGCCCTCTCTCTCTCCAGGCAAGAAGAATCCACCAAGTACTTCAATTTTTCAGCTTCTGACCAGAAGAGCAGAAGAGAAGCTGAGCATCGATATCGTGTGAGAGGCCAGGGAGTATCCACCTCTGTCCCTACCATGGGGATGTGGGGAGCTGGTGCGGGAAGGATGGGGAAGAGCTGGAAGCTGGAGCCAGGAAAGGGGAGGGACTTGGGATGCTCCAGGGACCACAGTCATGTTTTGTCTCTGTTTTCTGCAGGTGAATAACCTGAGTCAGCGTGAACTGGCCATCAGCGTGCATTTCTGGGTCCCCATCCTGCTGAACGGTGTGGTCGTGTGGGATGTGGCATTGGTGGCCCCTTCACAGGTGCCCACCTGCCTTCCGTCACTCCCTAGAGTCTAATCCCACAATGCCCATACCCTCCAACCAGTGGATCATCCTGTAGCTATTTCTCTCTTTCCCTAGAGTCTCCCCTGTGTGTCAGAGAGGGAACCTCCCCAGCAGCCGGACTTCCAGACCCAGATGCCAAGCAGTCTTGTGCTGGTGAGAAAGGTCCCACTGCAGGACTACTGAAGGCTCCCGGGAAATGGACTGCTAAGCTTCAGAGCCATGTTTATGTCCTCTGATGGTTTATCTATTCCCCATCCCCAAATCAGCTAGATTTCATTCTCTCTTGTGGTTCCTGCTTAAGTGAAGATCCTCTTCAACTTCACTCTTCTCCTGTTCCCAGGACTGCTCCATCGCTGACTGCCTGAGGTTCCGCTGTGACATCCCCTCCTTCGGCGTCCAGGAGGAACTTGACTTCATCCTGAAGGGCAACCTCAGCTTCGGCTGGGCCAGCCAGGTACATCCTTCCTCGACTCAGATGGGGCTTGAAGTGTCTGTGCCCCCTTAGGCCAGGGTGTTTCTCTATCCCTGAGCTGCCTTCGTGCTCCCCTGCCCCCTATAGAGCTAGTTCCCAGCTCTCTCCTTCTCTTTTGCAGTTGCTGCAGAAGAAGACATTGGTCGTGAGTATGGCTGAAGTCACATTCAACAGATCTGTGTACACCCAGATTTCAGGACAGGAGGCATTTTTGAGAGCCCAGGTAATGACTGTGTGGTAGGCAGTGGCTGGGCTGGTCAGGGGGCTCCTGATGCTAAATCTGTGATGCTGAGTGGTTGGGGGGCGGGGCAGGGCTTGCAAGTTTGGAGAGAGGAAGAAGGGATGGAGGCCCCTGGATGGGACAATCGTCCCTAAGCCCATGAGGGCTTCTGTATGTCACCTCTTGAGGCAGAGCCTGATGAAGGAAGGAAGGGAGTTAAGGACTGGGAAACTGAGGGACTTCCCTGGTGGTCCAGTGGTTAAAACTCCACACTTCCAATGCAAGGATGCAGCGGGAGAGGGTTCAATCCCTGGTCGGGGAGCTAAGATCCCACATGCTGTGTGATGCAGTCCAAAAAAAAAAAAAAAGGGAATGTGGGAGGCCTGATACTTTCTGATCCCCAAATCAGGTAGAGATGGTGCTAGAAGAGTATGAGGTCTACAGCCCCATGCCCCTCCTTGTGAGCAGCTCCATGGGAGGACTGCTGCTCCTGGCCCTCATCACAGCCCTACTGTACAAGGTGAGTGTTTTTATCCCACTCCTGAGACCGCCAGTGTCTGGCCCTGCCCTCCCACAGACAGGATCGTATAGAGGGAAGAACTCAGGCAATGGAGTCAGGCTGGTCTAGGTACACATTTTGGCTCTTACTCATTTAATGTCAGGCAAGTTGCCTAACCTCTCTGAGCCTGTTTCCTCATTTTTGAAATGATAACAATGCCTATATCACAGAATGGCTGAAACAAGACAGGACAAGAGGCCAGCGTATGCAGAATCTATGAATGATGTGTACAGATCAGAGCTCGGCACACAGCAAACACTCAGTCGGTGGTAGCTGTTGTTCACATAAGTATCCTAACACACAAGTACAAGGCCACTTAGTTCCCTTCTGTCTCAGCTTCCTCCTACTCCCAACTTCCCATTCTGCCCTCTTATCCAGATTTTCTGATTTATTTCCCTTCATAGTGTGGCTTCTTCAAACGTCAATACAAAGAAATGATGGATAACAAGCCTGAAAACAACGGGGAAGATATCCACCATGAGACCCCAGATATACCTTTGTCCGAATAATCCACTTTCTCATTTATGTCTATTCCCATTGGCTGACCTTGGCTTCACCTACCAATCCACTTCCGGGGAAATAACTTCTGTGGGGACAGGCCCGAGCAACTTACCAGGTGCCAAGTCATCTTCCCAAGGGGTCAAAAGATTTTTATATTTTCCCATATCCACCAGACTTCTTCAGTGATGACCCACTTTTCACAGAAGCGGGCATGATGCCAACGTGAATTCTCTTATGTATAAGAACTGTCACATTAAATGAGGATGCTTATAAGATAACTATGCTGTAAGGAAGAGCGCTATCCAGGAACCTCAGCGCTGTTCTAGGAGGGTGGGGGCTGCTCTTGGGTAGAGATGTTTCTTACTCTCTCAGTTGACTGGGACCTGTGAGCATAAGTGCACTGTAAGCAGTGTTAGGAGAGGAGGCCAAAAGTAGTTCTGTGTGTGTGTGTGTGTTGGTCATGGGTTTCCGCTCAGGCTCCCTGGTAATGACAAGTGAGCTGACTGTCCTAGAAGGTGAATGAAATATCCAGAGCTTGAACCCTTGAACGGGGTCCCCGGAAGCTAGGAGAATCAGACTTCCAGAAAAGAAGCATCTCACTTCCCCCAAATAATACAGAAGACCCGTGAACGATGGTGTAGAGCATGACTGAAATATTCCAAATCCAGAATTAGCTCAAGAAGCCTCTCACATGGGTCTGTAGATCTGTTTGAAATCACTGTTGTCTCCACACAGCCGGAACTCAGAGAGGCCCTCAGGGCGTGTCAGGCAACGCGTGGTACTTCAGGGCCTGCAGCCCTGAGTTCCCACCGGGCCTCTGTGAGCTCCCTGAATTTCAGTCATTTAATCTCTGAGCACCTCAAATTCCTCCTCTGGAGAAAAGAGAACCGAAATTATACCTTGCTCTCAGGGTTATCATGAGAAATTAGTGTATGTGAAAGCCTTTTACAACCTAGAGCCTTAATCATGAATAGGTGAACGGGGAGGGGCTATCTCCTACCTGTCCATCAAGGATGCTCCCTGGAGTCCCTGGGGAGTCAGGATCTCCGGAAGAGCACGTGGAGCACCCACTGCACTGTGCGCATGCGCCCAGCTCGAACCAGCCCCGCCCCGTGGTCCCCAAGGAGCCTCGGACACACAGCTTCCACAATTTTATTGTGTCTGGGGGCATCAGCCAAGCCTCAAGGCTTTTCGTAGCCCGTGGGCAGAGGGTTGACCCGGGGATTGTGGAAAAAAGTGTGGTTGCCGTCTCCCCATGAGAAGGGCTGTGGAGAGAGAGGGAAGGGGAGCGAGATGTCAGTATGGGGGGTCCCCCATCCCCTGGCTCACCCGCCTGCTCGCGTCAGCAAGAGGTCGGTGTACCTTGGTGCGGATCCGGAGGTGATGGTAAGGGATGAACGCCGGGCGCTCGCGGTGGCCCGAGTGGAGCCAGGAGTTGAGGGTGCAGAGGGCCACGCTCGGGAGCGCCAGCCCGAAAGTCAGGAAGCGCCAGGTGCGGGCTGCAGCAGAGGATGGGGGAGGAAGCCAGAGGTGAGAGAGAGATAGGAGGGTCGCCAGGACGCTGGAAGGCCCCAGGGGCAGGGGGTGAGGGGGAACCGAGGGACAAGGTCAGGAAGCCACAGGGTCAGGCCCCAGCTGCACTCACCTCCTGTCCCACCATGGTCTCCCTTGGCCGCACTGGCCAAGCCCCGACTCAAGGACTTCAGAGGCAAAGCCATGTCGATGGCAGAAGCTGGGGACAAGGGCACTGTCCTTTCCTTCTCCTTCAGTGAGGCCTCGGTTCCCCTCCCCTCTGTTCCTGCCAATCACCTGTTGAGTCCCTTGAATGGGTGGCTATTTTTAGGGGGTTTCTATATTTGAAATGAGGCCTGACTGGCAAGAGGTCTTTCTCTCCAGGCAGCTTGCTTTACTGTGCCTCTTATTTTGGTAAGGGGACATTTAAAGTACAATATGCCTTTCTTTTTATAGTTGGAGGGAATTATTTTGCTCAATACTCTAGACCCAGTGATTGGCACAGAGTAGGCCTTTAATAAATATTTGTAGAATGAATAAAGTGTCCTTTTGAATCTCAGGTTTTTTTCAGGTGTATACTGTATAATAATTTGTACCTTAAATGATCTCAGTGAAGTTTAAGTAAAGTAACAGGGGAAGTTTTAGTAACTTGTTGAACAGTTAAATGTTATATATAGTATTGCTAAATTATTCTGGGGCCCTCACTGAACTATAATGGAATTCTTCCTACAGTCGCTTTTTCCCAGTTGGACTTTGGAATTGCTACTGAGAAGACGGGGACCCTGTTACAGTTACTTGATTTCTTTGTCCACACTCAGTCCAACTCTTAAACCCCCTCCCTACTCAAGATTATGGCTCTTGGTAAAAACAAAAATGAAGAGTATTTTTACCCGAAAAGGTCCTAGGTGCCTCTCTCTCCCCTCAGAGTTTTGCTGGTCATCACCAAACAATTCCCTGGGGATCCCCATCCCTTAGTCTCACCCTGGAAGATCCCACTAAGAGCTTTTCTGTCTGGTGCTGGGCCAATGGCCCAAGGGCTGCTAGCATCCTCTGCTGTTGTCGCCCTCTTGTGGCGCACATGCTCAAGTACACCTATTGCAGAAACTGATGAGACCATCCTGGCAATTTGTGATAATCTCATTACTACAGATGCTGGGCTTCCTGGATGGCCCAATGAGTAAAGAACTTGCCTGCAGTGCAGAAGACACAGGAGACATGGGTTTGATCCCTGGGTTGGGAATATCTCCTGGAGGAGAAAATGGCAATCCACTCCAGTATTCTTGCCTGAAAAATTCCATGGACAGTGGAGCCTGGTGGGCAACAGTCCAAAGGGGCACTAAGAGTCAGATACGACTGAGCAACTAAACACAGATGTGTGGGGAAAAGGCACTGGGCCCAAATAAGAAGCACTTTTTAGTTGCTTTTCTATGTTATTGCTATAGAAATAACCACGATCTCATTGACTGGCAGGCAAAGTGACTGGGAAGATTTAATTAGTTGTGGTCACTTCCTTGGTCACTTTGGTTAACTTTCCAAGTGTGTCCACATTGGAAAGAAAACAAGGATAGAAGAATCTGAGTTTGGGGACTTCCCTGGTGGTCCAGTGGCTAAGATTGTGAGCTCTCAATGCAGGGGGCTTGAGTTTGAGCCCCGATTGGGGAGCTAGATTCCACATGCCACAGCTGAGAATTCATATGCCACAGCTAAACAGATCCTGCCTGCCGCAACTAAGACCCAGTGCAGCCAATTAAAAAGAAAGAACCTGAGTCCTGGCATAAGTGATTCCTTGATTCAGTTAATATTTATTGAGCGCCTACTGTGTCACACACTAGGCCAGAGACTCTGGGGAAGTCAGACAAGTGACCTGATGTCATGATGATTCCTAATGCCGCTGAAGCAGACACCACATTGAGTGTGATAGGAGAGTTTGGGAAAACTTTCAGTGGAGCTGGGGCTCATATAATTAGGACTCTAGGTGATAGAAAAGGGGGAAGGGCATTCTGGGAAGTCAGAAATAAAATAAGTACAAAAGCATGGAGGTGTGAAAGGCCAGTAAAGCTGCAGAGGTGGGGCAAAGCTAGGGTGAGGATCTATGATGTCCGTGCTGGAGCATCTGACTCTTGTGCAGGCCCACGCTGGGGGTGGGGCTTAGGCACAGATGCTTTGAAGCAGGAGAGTGACATCAGATTTGATGTTGGAGCCTGGGGTTTAAGGGAGCGCTGTCATTGGTGGATTATACAGATGATGAACCAGAACACAGGACTAGATGCAGGGAAGGCTGATGAGGAGTCTTTTGCAATAATCCAGGCAGGTGATGACAGCAATAGGCATGTAAGGTAGTAGTACTGGCAACAGCAAGGAAAGGATGGACTTGAGAAATCTTCCCTGAGTAGAACAAAAAGGATGGGGACTTCCCTGGTGGTCCAGTGGTCAAGAATCTGCCTTCCAATGCAGGGGACATGGGTTCGATCCCTGGTTGGAGAACTAAGATCCCACATGCTGTGGGGCAACTAAGCCCGCACCTCACAACTAGAGAAGCCCCTGAGCACTGCAACTAGGGAAAGCCCGAGCACTGCTCTGAAGACCCAGCACAGCCAAAAAAATAAATCAATAAAATAAAAAGGATGTGGTGCCTGAAGGCACTTGAGTTGGAGCTGCAGAGCTATGGGAGAAAGAAGAATCAAGGACTCGGGTAGTAAGCCTGGAAATGCGATGGGCAATGCTGTGAGGCATCTCTGTGCAGTCTGAATTCTCACTAGCTAACTGGACTTTTTTTATGCTAACAACACATTGTTAGGAAAACCAACAAATAATTTTTATAAAACACAAGGGAAGTCATTTATCACTGATGTTGAGACATCATTTAATATTATGCTTGTCCATACCAAGAAGATATGGTTTTCAGTAACTTACTTTTGCCTACCGCCTCTCTAAATCCTTTTGTAAACTGTGAAGTCTAAGGGACCAGAGAGAAGTTGTTCCTTTTCAATCTCAAAGTGGTCCAATGGCTAAGACTTCACGTTTCCCCATGCAGGGGGCAGGGGCTCGATGCAGAGTGAGAGATCTAGATCCCACATGCCACAATTAAGAGTTCGCGTGCTGCAAATAAGGATTACACATGCCACAGCTAAAAAAATAAAATATACCACACATACCACAAGTGCAACAAAGATCAAAGATCCCACGTCCTGCAACTAAGACTCGGCTCAGCCAAATAAATATGTATTTTTTTAAATAATAAAATAGTTAGCACTTACAGAGTACTTACTATGGACCAGGGGCTGTTCTGACAATTAACCGAGAGAGAGGCTTACCCACTTTACAGATGACTAAACTGAGGCACTGAAAGGTCTTAACCTTGCTCGTGGATCATTCATATGATAAATGGCAGAACCAGGACCCAAAGGTTCTGGCTCAAAGAGAGTTTCCTCCTAATTCCTCTGCTACAAATGCCTGTCTCATTAGGACAATTTTGAAATAGAAACTCCCTTTTGTCCATAATTCCACCAATTCTAACACTAATACCTTCACATTTTCTTCAGCACGTTTAGCACTAATTCCTTCAGCATGTTTATTCAGGCTTTGCCAACACACCTTCATATTTAGACTCTACAATCAGTTTAGCTACTGAACAAGAGAAAACTACCCCAAGCAAAAGATGAGTCTAAGTTTGCTTTCCAAAAAGAATATGTGCACTCCTTTTAATTTTAATTCTGTTGTACCAGGTCTTAGTAGCAGCCCCAGGAATCTTTAATCTTCCTTGCTGCATGCGGGATCTTTAGTTGTGGCCTGTGGGATCTAGTTTTCTGACCAGGGATCACACCTGAGTCCTCTGTATTGGGAGCACAAAATCTTCCCCACCAGGGAAGTCCTTGTGCACTCTTTTTTTTAACTCATGAACATTTTCTGGCTCATTCATATTCTTTTATCATGATATTTTAATGACTATATACAATTCTTTCATTTAAAAGACCACATTTTATTCATCCCTTTTATTATTGGAATATGTCACTACTATAGAAAATGCTGGAATGAGCATCTTCACACCATGCACAGAGCTTATTTTTTTAATCTCACATAGGAATCATCATCAGGAGCATAGCTGATGCCCCATGTAGGCAAGGGCCTTTGATCTTCATAAGGGAGAAGTTCTTATAAAAACATGAATGGCTGTAGTTCAATTTGCTCATGTCTGAGCCTGAGCCAAGCTTGATGACTCTAGCCTGTTCATGGTCTTGGGAGCCCTAGGCAAAGCTCAGCAGCGCTGGGAATGCTCCTGAGTCAGCAGGGACATAGCCAGTGTAGTCAGCTCTTCTGATAATTAAAAGTGTCACAGGTTTGCAAGAACTTTGATCTAGTTAGCCACCTTAATCCATTACTCTGTGACTATCACAGCTGTCTCCTCCTATTGGGTTGGCCAAAAGATCATCAGGATTTTTCCGTACCATCTTACAGAAAAACCTGATCGAACTTTTTGACAAACTCATTACATTCCCCATCTAGCCCAGGCTTTCCTTCCCCCTTGCTGGGATTAGTTTGTTTCCTACTTGGCCTTTCTCCCAATTGCCTTACATAAGGCTGTCAAATATATTTCTTATTACAGGGCAGAGCTTCCTTTTCGCACAGCCTGGGACACATACAAAATGTGAACAGTGATTTGTGAACCACATTGGGATAAAGGGTGGAGGCTGCTCCCAGCTGGAGGTGCCTGGCCCAGTGCTTCTGGCCATCCCAGGCCCCACCCATCTGCCCTAGGAGATAAAGCAGTGATCTCAACCCTGGCTGCACAATAGAATTACCCAGAAGTTTTGCAAAATTCTTTTGCGTACATTGCACCCGGGGATTACAATGACATACAGGTGGCTCAGACTGTAAAGAATCTGCCCACAGTGCAGGAGACCCATGTTCGATCCCTGGGTCAGGAAGATCCCATGGAGAAGGAAATGGTAACCCACTCCAGTATTATTGCCTGGGAAATCCCATGGACAGAGGAGGCTGACGGGAGACCATGGGGTCGCAAAGAACTGGACACAACTGAGCAACTAACACACACATAAGGTTGAGAACCTTTGAACTAAAGGAGTATCTGTTGGTCCTCACTGCAGTGCTTCCCTTCTGAGCCACGGGTCCAGGGTATTAAGAAACTAAGATCATGGTCCTGAACTCGGGTGCGCACAGCTCTCAGTAGCTGGATTCAATGCCACATGATGATAAAATTTAACTTCACCAAACCATCTAAGTCTAAATAGCTGTCTCCCGGCTGGGGGTACCCAGTGGCCTTGTGGAAAGTTGAGAGAGAGAGGGTCCTGACGGAAGGCGGGTGTTTAGGTCGGTGTGAGGGGTGTGGTGGGTGAAGGCAGTACTCGGCTGGAGACCTTAGGAACAGTAGCTCAGTTCAGTTCAGTTCAGTTGCTCAGTGGTGGCAGACTCTGTGACCCCATGAACACCAGCACTCCAGGCCTCCCTGTCCATCACCAACTCCTGGAGTCCACCCAAACCCATGTCCATCGAGTCGATGATGCCATCCAACCATCTCATCCTCTGTCGTCCCCTTTTCCTCCTGCCCTCAATCTTTCCCAGCATTAGGGTGTTTTCCAATGAGTCAACTCTTCGCATGAGGTGGCCAAATTATTGGAGTTTCAGCCTCAACATCAGTCTTTCCAATGAACACCCAGGACTGATCTCCTTTAGGATGGACTGGTTGGATTTCCTTGCAGTCCAAGGGACTCTCAAGAGTCTTCTCCAACACCACACTTCAAAAGCATCAATTCTTCGGTGCTCAGCTTTCTTTATAGTCCAACTCTCACATGCATACATGACTACTGGAAAAACCATAGCCTTGACTAGATGGACCTTTGCTAGCAAAGTAACGTCTCTGCTTTTTAATATGCTGTCTAGGTTGGTCATAACTTTCCTTCCAAGGAGTAAGCGTCTTTTAATTTCATGGCTGCAATCACCATCTGCAGTGATTTTGGAGCCCAAAAAAATAAAGTCAGCCACTGTTTCCCCATCTATCTGTCATGAAGTGATGGGACCAGATGCCATGATCTTCGTTTTCTGAATGTTGAGCTTTAAGCCAACTTTTTCACTCTCCTCTTTCACTTTCATCAAGAGGCTCTTTAGTTCTTCTTCACTTTCTGCCATAAGGGTGGTGTCATCTGCATATCTGAGGTTATTGATATTTCTCCCGGCACTCTTGACTCCAGCTTGTGCTTCCTCCAGCCCAGCGTTTCTCATGATGTATTCTGCATATGAGTTAAATAAGCAGGGTGACAATATACAGCCTTGACGTACTCCTTTTCCTAGTTGGAACCAGTCTGTTGTTCCATGTCCAGTTCTAACTGTTGCTTCCTGACCAAGAGGCAGGTCAGGTGGTCTGGTATTCCCATCTCTTTCAGAATTTTCCACAGTTTATTGTGATCCACACAGTCAAAGGTTTTGGCATAGTCAATACAGCAGAAATAGATGTTTTTCTGGAACCCTCTTGCTTTTTCGATGATCCATGGGATGTTGGCAACTCGATCTCTGGTTCCTCTGCCTTTTCTAAAACCAGCTTGAACATCTGGAACGGTAGAAAGATGCCCGGATTATAAAGTGGGTGGAGCTGGAGTTGCTTAAGGGACTACTGGGAGATGAGCTAATGGAATAACTAGACTCCCGGAAGAGAATGGAGGGTGGGAAGCTGAAAAGGGCCATGGAGGTGCTCGTCCCGCCCCTGATAATACCCATGTGCTGTCGGCTCAAGGCGCGCCTCATCAGTGGGGCTCGGCGGAGGCGAGTGTTCAGAATCGCCCCCTGCTCCGGGAAAAGGCGGCTGCCCGGGCGGCTGATCGTCGCCAGCTCTTATCTACGGAGACCCCGCACCCACGTGTCTCTTGCATGACACCCGAGGGTGCAATAAGCTAAGGTTGTTCGTCCCCAGCTCAAGGAAAGCCACCCGCTGCGTGGCAAGGGGCCCTACTCCACATGGGAGAACCCAGAGGGAACCGCCGCCAACTCTCCAGGGCCGGCAGCCTCCGCCGGGCCTGCTGGGAAATGTAGTCCGCAAGGTGACCTGGGAAAAGGAGGTGCGTTGACCCCCTCGCCCCAAAGACCCCGAGACCCGGATGCGGAAGGTCCCGGGCATCCTTACTCAGTCTCCGGCAGGGGGCGCTCCAGCCACGGCCGCCCTGCTTGCTTAGCACCTCCCCACAAATCGCCCACCTGTCCCACAACCTTCCCAAGATGGGCTGAAACGGTCAGAGCAATGAACGCACCACAGAGAACCGCGGAGAAACGGCATCCCAGTCCCTAATTAGAATGTGAGAGGAAACGGCTAGGAGCGGTCTTCCCTCAAGCGAGAGATTTTTAGATGTCACCGCACCACGTTAAGCCATATCACCTTGGCCGGGGCTCGCTCCCCTGGGCGTCCCAGTCACACGCTTTTGTTTCATTTGCTATACAGTCTATTACTGGGGTCACTGGTGTAATAAGGTCCGTTCATTAGATGATAGTACTAGAGCATCGATAATTTCCTGACTTTGATAATGTCCTTGTTTTTAGAAAATACACATTATTTAGGAATATAGAGCGATGTTAGCATTTTGAACTGGGAGGAAATAAGAGAAAGGGCCAGGGTATCCTGAATCCTACGGAAGAGAATCGGCAAATCACCCGGGCAGTGATCAGCCCTTCCTAAAGTTGATCTGCCCCTGTCTCATGTGGGATGCAGGGACTCAGCAGACATAGAGTTTCTGTTCTCCCGCAATGTGACTAGCGAAGGGAGGGAGGGAGGAGTTGTGGCTTGGGGCTGCGGTGCTGTTCCCATCCCCAGTGCACATCCAAAGCACTTGCCAGCCACTGTTGAGCTTCTAGGTGGGCGGGACTCCAGCTGCCAGCCTATGGCACACCCAATACACAGCACCAGCCTCTGTATCGCCCACCAGGCTCAGACGTGGAACCTGGATCCCAGGAGTGGATGAGATCAGAGACAGAACTGGATGGAGTCCGAGCTCATGTCCAGAACTAAGCAGAAGCAGAGCCAGTCCAGGGGAAATGGTATTACTGACTCCCCCTCCCTCTGAGCCCACTGGGTGTCTCCACACTTTCTTGCTTCCCAGAAGAGCCCTTCCAGGGATGTCTGCCAGGGGTGATTTCCCCCACGAGGCTCACAGGGTCCCATACTCACCCTCTGACCAAGGCACATGGGTTTGCCTTGCCTTGCTGAATCTGTAAGCTCTGTCCCTATTCCCTCGCAGATATGGAAAGGAGTTTCAATATTGGAGGGTGATATCTCAGATAGGGAGACAGAGGATTCAGGGGAGAAGCGAGGAGGAGAAAAAATGATTGGGGGAGGGGGCAGGAACGGGTGACGAAAAAGAGAAACTGCCTCCACTGCATGAAGAGTCTTGGCCACCCATGAAAGTGTAGGGTGGGGATGGTCACCCCCAAACGCCTTTCTGTAGCAGTTAGGCAAGTAATACAAATGAAACACACTGATTCAGGGATACAGCATGGAGCAGTGTGGACTGTCCATGTCCCAGGCAGACATTACTCGGCCCTGTCAAGAGCTGTTGCTGGAGAGAACCAGTGTTGCTGAATTTTCTGATCCTCTCCCCTTTCCCCAAACCCCAATCCAGAAATTTAAATCGGGAGATTTCACATCACAATCTAGAAATGTTGGCTCATGGGGATTCCCTGGAGGTCCAATGATTAGGACTTCCTCCTTTCCCTGCTGAGGGCATGGGTTCGATCCCTGGTCAGGGAACTAAGATCCCTCAAGCTGCACAAGTGCACACATGTGTACACACACACACACACACACAAAGTTGGCTCAATAGTTTACACACACACACACCGTGAAGGCCAAAACTAACGTGTTTACCGTCTCTGCCCTGAACACTGGTCACCTGCCTGGGCAGTGACACTGCCTCCCTCCCAGCTCAGGGCACAGTAAATGCTGAATAAACCCCAGTTCCTGTTTCCAAGGTCCGGTCTGCCTCCCTGCTCCAGGAAGAACCTGTTTCTACAACTGAGAGGATGGAGCGCAGGGCTACTTACATTAAGGTGAGAACCAGCTTCAGTTGATGGAAAGAGATTTTGCAAACAGATCCCCCTCCCATGCCCATCTCCACCATGAACCTCACGACCATCTGCACCTACAATTTTGCAGAGAACAGAATCCAGCTTTGAGGAAGCTGAGGCCCCAAGGCCACGAGTAAGAGTATAAACAGGAGCTGATCATAACATCCATTTATTGAGTGCTTACTACGGATGTGCCCAGCTCAGGCCTCCCGCTCAAACCCTGGTTTGTGCTCTTTGAAATGGTGTCAACAACGGGGAACATTCCAGAACCCTTCCCTTCATCACAGACCCAGATTGAGGAGACAAGTGGCATCCATTAGATGCACCTTCACGAAGCCTCTTAAGACTCGCTGCAAGTGATGCCCTTTCTCCAGTGCCGGAACTGGGTTCGGGTCCATCTCCTTCATGACACCATGCTACCCCAGGACTGGGGCTATCTCACTCATTTCTGTAACCTTCAGGAGGAGGCAAAAAGTGCACTGGTGCGATGCCTGCAGACTGACACCCCCAGTGACAGGGTTGGCAAGCAGAGTTGGCAGACGAGTTTTGCTGAGTTACTTCCTCCACCCAGGTGTTTCAAGTCAGTGATCCCATGGGAGCTTACTACCATCCTGGGAGGCAACATCACCCTCAGTTTTACAGATGAAGAAACTGAAGCTCAGAAGAGGCAGACCTGTCCAAGGTCATGCAGTTAGGAAGAGATACTCTGTGCTAGAAGCTCACATCCCTTCCCTTCGGCCCTTATTCTCTGCGGTGCAGTTCTAGATGCACCGAGCTGCTAAGAGGCAAGATTTTGGGACAAGGCACCAGAGGTGTGGGTCTCATGATTCCTTGGGGCAGGCACCAGGCCTCCCCCAACCTCAAAAGGGCTACGTTCCGTGCCCCTCCCAGGAACAGAGCCGGCTACAGGGAGGACAGCAGAGCCTCACAGCTTAGCCTCTGCTCTGGGCGAACATTGTGCTGTGCTTCGAGAAGCCTCCCTCTGGCTCCCATAGACTGTTTTACCAACAGAAACACGTTTGTTTACATAGGCAGCCCACCCCAATGGTCAGACTACTGTGCTATGTCCAGTCCCCAGTGTCTGGGCACACTAGATTGTCACCATTTTCTCCTCTTTGAGGGATCAGAGAAAAAACCTGGGAAACCTTCGAGGAAAGAGGCTAAAGGAAAGGAAGGGGCAGATGACCAACGTCTGGTCTTTTGCCCCTGCCTAGAAATGCCACCAGGCTTCCTGGTCTGTTGCTTTGGTCCTGGGCCCCACCAGTTTCACTTTGTAGACAGTTGTCTTTCAAAGAGATCATACACCTCTGAGCTCACCTAATGGTCCCCAAGTTCAACCTCTCTGAGCCCTGTGCTAGGACACACCCTTCCTTATGGTCCCCTCTGGAGGTGAGGCCCTCCCCGACCTCCTTCTTCTCCACTGTCTTCCTCATGGGGGTTTGCCTGGCATCTGGCCCCATTCTCCTGGGCGGAGGGGGCCACAGCTCCTGCGTAATTTGCCCCCTCACTCCCTGGACCTGTGAAGGGATCTGATCAGCAGCTGCCAAAGGTGCTTTGCATCTTAAAGCAACCTGGCCAGTTCAGTCCATCCCCAAACTCTCCCTCCAGCCGGAGTCCCATCTCCAGGGCCTCAGAGAACATGCCCAACTTTTCTGTCCCAATTTCTCCAGCCTGGGCTTCCCTGATTCAGCCCACAAATCAGCAGCCCCGGAGGAGCAGAAGAGGCCTGCTGAGAAATTCTAGTCCCCTCAGTCTCCTGAAGGACTGCATCAAAGTCAGAGCTGCAGTTTGGGCTGCAACTTAAGCCAGGGGTGTTGGCAGGGGCTGCCACCCTGGTGCGTCCGCTGGTGCTGGCCCAGATAGGGAGCTGGGAGCAAAGGCCTTGTCACTCTGCCGGCAGACGGAGGGCTTCTCTCCGCGGTGCACCACCCGGTGGATGAGCAGGGGAGAGCTCTGGCGGAAGCTCCTGTCACACTGGCTCAAAGCCTAAGGTTTCTGGCCCGCGGGAGTGTTGGTGCGGCAGCAGATTTGAACTGTCTACAAAACTCTTGCTGCAGCTGAGTTTGGTGCACTTATTTCTTGCCTGTGTGTGAGCACTGTGTTTAAAAAGCTTGGAGCTGTGGAAGAAGGTTTTGCCACATTCTGGGCCGGCGTGGGGTCGTTCGCCCATGTGGACTTGCTGGTGCTTGGTGAACTGGGTGAGCTCCTTAAAGCCACGGCCACACTCAGGACACCTGAAGGGTCACTCTCCACTGTGGGTGAGTTGGTGCCTTAGGCAGCCGGAGCTGTGGGTGAAGTTCTTGCTCCTCCTCCGCGTGCGATCGCTGGTGCTTGAGCAGATAAGAGCTGCACCCAAAGCGGTCACCACACCAGATACAGAGGTAGGGCTTCTCACCGGTGTGGCAGCGCTGGTGCTGCGCCAGGTTGGAGCTGAGGCTGAAGCGCTTGCCGCAGTCCCCCGCAGCTGTATGGCTTCACCCCCGTGCGCGTGCGCTGGTGCTGGATCAGGTTGAAGCTAACACAGAAGTCTTGCCACATTCGGCACAAGTATCAGGCTTCTCGCCCATGTGCCCCCGCCGGTGTCCGAGCTGCGGCCAATAATAGGCTCCTCGCACTCTAGACACTTATGAGGCCGGAGGCCTGAGTGAGAGCGACGGTGTCGCATGAGGTTAGAGCTCAGGCTGAAGCAACGGTCACACGGGGGACAGAGGGACGGTTTCTCGCCGGTGTGTACCCCGTGCTGCTTAGCCAGATCTGAGCACCGTCGGAAGCTTTTGCTACACTGGGGACAGCAGTAGGGTTTATCACCGCCGCTGCTTTGGTGATGATTGAGATCGGGGAGGTAGGCTGCAGTCAGTCCACACTGCTGGCACTCGAAGGCTCCAGGGACCGCAGGAGAGTTGGTCTTGGCAGGAGTTTCTCTCTCCCCAGGGCCAGAGACTGACCTACGTAGGTACCGCAGGCCCAGCATCATTTCCCAGGCGGCCGGCTGCCCCGGCGACACCAAGGGCCGCTTGTGTGAAACAACTCCGCAAACAAAGGAGGACCTTGGGATTTCCTGGGATCCAGACAACCGGTTCCCCCGCTGCTCGGCGCCGTCGGAGTCCTCCCTTGCAGTTTCTGGAGCCCGCGACTCCATAGCCGGAAGAGCGTCCCGTTTCCTAGATACCAACCACTCAACTCACAAGCACAACCAGAGCTGAAGACTCTCGGGACCCAGGAATCCAGCACCGGAAACGGAAATGTCCACTAGTTCGTGCCATTCTAGGAAGTGGCAGCGAACGGTCTCTGTGGGTTTAACCCTCTCGTTCACCTGGCGGAGCAAGTGCTCCCATCTGCAGCCGCTATCAGGAACTTGACACTTTACTCTTGGCTGGAGGTTCTGAGCCCATCGGCGCAAACTTCAGTGCCCCGGCCACCGCTGGGGGGCGGCAAAACGAGCTGTCGTTGCCAAGGACACGCTGGGGGCGGAGTAGACACGTCACCTGGAGTAGCACCTTACTGAGACGCCAAGGTCGGAGGTACTGGTCCACCTGAGGCCCTTTAGAGTTTCCCATCCATCCTAAGCTAGGCGTGTTAAACTTGGCGCAGACTACATATCCCAGCATGCACCGCAGGCGCCTCTAGGGCACTCACAACGATCAGATAGGTAACCACTACTCTCAACATTTTTTCTGCGACTGTGCAAGTCAGAGCACCAGGATCGAGAACTACAACTTCCGACCTGCAGAACAGCTGCGGCGCTATTTAAAAAGCGTCAGAGAGGCGGTGCCTGGCCACGCCCCTCTTTTCCAGTTCCGCTCCCTTGGACGAGCTGCGAGGAGAGGGGCGGAGCCTTAGGCCTGAGCCAAGATGGCGGCTGCGAAGTCAACCCCCACGGACTCGCTCTCGTTCTGCCTCGCGCAGCTCACGGCGGCGGCCGGGGAGGGTCTAGGTGGGCGAAAGGACACAGCTACCAGCGAGACACCCTTGGGCCGTGCGCTCTTAGCCCTCCGTACGCGCCACGTCAAGGCAGCCGGGGGAATAGAGCGCTTCCGGGCACGCGGCGGGCTCCGCCCCCTTCTCGCGCTGCTACGGCGAGCGGCTGCAGCGGGTCCCGCCCCTTCCCAGGCTGGCGCAGGCTCCGCCCCCTCGTCGGTCGAGTCAGCGGCTTCTTCTGGCCCCGCCCCTTCGCCGGGCTCCGCCCCCTCTGCTGCGTCACCAGCGACACCCTCGCCACCAGCGCGCCTGCGCAAGACGCTGGACTTGGCGCTCAGCATCCTGGCCAACTGCTGTACTGAAGGGGCGTGCCGGACTGAAGTGCGCAGACTCGGAGGCATTCTCCCATTGGGTAAGTGCCCCGCCCTCACTTCCTAAAAGGTTTCCACCCATACCTCTGTCTGGGCCTGGGCGGAGTCTCCAGTTCTTTGTGCTGCAACCTGGAGGGTTGTGTTTTAGGACGGCGCAGCGCCCTCTGTTTTCTTGTCGTCGAGATACGTGACGTCACTTCTCTTTCTAGAAATTATATGCTAGCCCTGCTAGATCCGATAATTAAAGCTAATTACCTGGGTATTGATTAAGGATCACCTCTGTCGCATCTGGGTTAATGGAGGCCAAAAGGTTATTTGGTGACTTTGAAATGATTCTTAGTCTTCATTTATGTTCATAGTAGGCGCTCAGTGCCTGCTATGTCTAGCCTTGTGCAGAGCTCTGAAATCCCATTTGATGAGCTAGACTTCAGGTGTAGTGCTTCAGAAAGTGGGCTCTGCAGTCAGCTAGACCCATCAGAGACTAGGATTGTAAAGTGGGGTAATAATAACTACCTGAAAAAATTGGAATAGGGAGAAAATAAAATACAAAGATGGAGCACAGATACTCAAAGTATCTGTGACTGGGTACTCCCAGTTATTGAAAACTAGCACGTTAAGAACAAATCCTGGAAATCCCTGGTGGTCTAATGGTTAGGACTTGGTGCTTTCACTGCTGGGATCCAGGTTCCATACCTGGTCAGGGAACCGCAAGCCTCCAGGCACAGCCAAAAAAACTAGAACAAATCCTAAGCCAGTGTTATAACTATAAATGGAATGTAACCTTGAAAATTTGGGATGAAAGTGAAAGTGGAGAGTGGAAAAGTTGGCTTAAAGCTCAACATTCAGAAAATGAAGATCATGGCATCTGGTCCCATCACTTCATGGGAAATAGATGGGGAAACAGTGGAAACAGTGTCAGACTTTATTTTTCTGGGCTCCAAAATCACTGCAGATGGTGACTGCAGCCATGAAATTAAAAGACGCTTACTCCTTGGAAGGAAAGTTATGACCAACCTAGATAGCATATTGAAAAACAGAGACATTACTTTGCCAACAAAGGTCCGTCTAGTCAAGGCTATGGTTTTTCCTGTGGTCATGTATGGATGTGAGAGTTGGACTGTGAAGAAGGCTGAGCGCCGAAGAATTGATGCTTTTGAACTGGGGTGTTGGAGAAGACTCTTTGAGAGTCCCTTGGACTGCAAGGAGATCCAACCAGTCCATTCTGAAGGAGATCAGCCCTGGGATTTCTTTGGAAGGAATGATGCTAAAGCTGAGACTCCAGTACTTTGGCCACCTCATGTGAAGAGTTGACTCATTGGAAAAGACTGTGATGCTGGGAGGGATTGGGGGCAGGAGGAGAAGGGGACGACAGAGGATGAGATGGTATCACTGACTCGATGGACATGAGTCTGGGTGAACTCCGGGAGTTGGTGATGGACAGGGAGGCCTGGCGTGCTGCAATTCATGGGGTTGCAAAGAGTCGGACACGACTGGGCGACTGATCTGATCTGATACTGAACTGAACTGATATTGTACATGTGTAATTTATATAGTGTACATTTTTAACTTATACAATAGTGCTTCTTAGGTGGCTCAGTGGTAAAGAATCTGCCTGCCAATGGAGGAGATGTGTGTTCAATCCCTAAGCCCGGAAGATCCCCTGGAGGAGGAAATAGCAACCCACTCCAGTATTCTTGCCTGGAAAATCCCATGCACAGAGGAGCCTGGCAGGCTGCAGTCCCTGGGGTCACAAGGAGTCAGACATGACTGAGCAACAGAGCACGCAACTTACATAATATTGTGCATTATCTACATTTTAGTTTTTCAAATGAGAACAAACCCAGAAGATAGCAAGCTTTTCTGTTTACCAGCTAACTTGGCGCCTTCTAGTGGCAACATTGTGAACACAGCGTTCTTCTTCATTGCCTGCCAGCTATAAACTTAGGCCTATTTTTATGAAATCTTTATTGTTTTGATAAAATAAAACATTATTTTCAGTTTTCATAAAATGTATCTGGACCATAATGTATTTGACAAGAGGCCTGGCACATTAAGTCCTCAATAAATATAAGTTTTGTTGTTAGTGTATAACCCCCATCATTCATTCACTGTTCTGTACTTTAAATATCTCCTGAATCCATCCCACTGCTTTGCCTTCTTCCATCACGTGCCCAGAGACTGTGCTGGGCTGTGCTGGTATCTGGGTCAACCCATCTTCTGCTCACTCTGCCTTACTGTTTTCCCCTGTAATCCATTCTCCTCATGACTGCCGGTTTAGATCATGGCCTGTCCATTCTTAGAACCCTGTATGGCTCCCAGTGCCCTCACATTCAAGTCCTCATCTCTTGACCTGATAAGGCCCTTTGTGAAGTCATAACATAGACACTAGATCTCACTTTTGGGCCTTTGCAAAGGGTGCTACCAAACCCAAAATGTCCCTTAACACTCCCATCCACCGTCCACCTAGCAAACACCTACCTATCGAACTTTCCAGATCCCGCAAGTTTTAGGCCTATTCTGGAGGCCTTCCCTGACTCTCTGAGGCCACATTCTTTTTTTTTTTAATTTATTTATTTATTTTAATTGGAGGCTAATTACAATATTGTAGTGGTTTTTGCCATACATTGACATGAATCAGCCATGGATGTACATGTGTCCCCCATCCTGAACCCCCCCTCCTGCCTCCCTCCCCATCCCATCCCTCAGGGTCATCCCAGTGCACCGGCCCTGAGCGCCCTGTCCTGAGGCCACGTTCTTGAGGTGATTAACGAGAGAGACAAGAAGGAGTAGAACCCTCAAGAAGCCAAACTCTCTTGCAGTGACTATTCTTCAGTGTGTGAAGACAGACAGCATCCAGAACCGAACCGCCCGTGCTCTGGGGAACTTAGCCATGGAACCTGAGAGCTGTGGGGACATCCACTGTGCTGGTG
>NW_011494644.1:12336734-12338303 GCF_000754665.1 Bison bison bison
GGGTGGGCGGGGGTCTGTCCTCACTCGCCCTCCATCTCCTCCCCCACCCCCAGGTGCTGTTCCCCTGCTCGTGGAGAGCCTGACAGCCTGCCAGGACTCCCAGTGCCGCCAGAGTGTGGTCCGCGCCCTCCGCAACCTGGCGGACTCACCCCAGCACCGCCTGGCCCTGGCCCAGCAGGGAGCGGTGCGCCCACTGGCTGAACTTCTGGCTGCAGCACCAGATCCCGCGCTGACCTTGGCCTTGGTCCGTGCCCTCCTAGAGCTGAGTCGAGGCTGCTCCCGGGCCTGTGCTGAGCAGCTCAGTCTGGGTGGGGGACTCGGCCCACTGGTCGGCCTGGCCTCCCATCCCAAAAGAGCCGTGCGTGAGGCCACCATCTTGATCCTCGCCAACCTGTGCGCCCAGGGCCTGGTGCGGCCTGCCCTGGGCAATGCTGGGGGCGTGGAGGTGCTGTTGGGTGAACTCCGTCGGCGCCGGGGCCTCAACGGGGCAAGCCCAGCCTCCCAGCAGCCCCTGGTGCGGGCCGTGTGTCTGCTGTGCCGGGAGGCTATCAACCGGGCCCGGCTGCGAGATGCCGGGGGCTTGGAGCTGTTGATGGGCTTGCTGCGGGATCCCCGTGCCAGCGCCTGGCACCCTCGTGTGGTGGCTGCCCTCGTGGGCTTCCTATATGATACAGGGGCCCTGGGCCGGCTTCAAGCTCTGGGATTGGTACCTCTCCTGGCTGGGCAGCTGTGTGGTGAGGCTGGCGATGAGGAAGAAGAAGGAAGAGAAGCTGCCTCCTGGGACTTCCCTGAGGAGAGGACCCCAGAGCGGGCAGAGGCGGGAAGCTTCCGAAGCCTCCAGTGAGTTCCCACCTGATGCTGTGGGGTGGGGCCTCTTTACTACCCTCACTCACCCCGCCCCCACCCATTCTGTATTTGTAAGACTTTGATTCTGACCCCTAATACCTTGTTCTCACTGAACATGACTGCCTTCCAGACCCCAAATATACCTCTTCTCTCTTGGAGCCACCTTTTGTTTGACCTTGGCTCTCCGCAGGTGGCACAGTGGTAAACAATCCACCTGCCAATGCAAGAGATGCAAGAGACCTGGGTTCAATCCCTGGGTCAGGAAGATCCCCTGGAGGAGGGTATGGCCACCCACTCCACTATTCTCACCTGTAGAATCCCATGGACAGAGGAACCTGGCAGGCTATGGCCCATAGTGTCCCAAAGAGTCAGACACGACTGAAGGGACTTAGCATGCATGCGTGCATGCACGAGTGCTGGGCCTCTTTGCTTACTGTTCCCTGTGCCCAGGGCACTCCTCCTCTGAGATGCCGTGATTAGAACTTAGGTTCATGGGGACTTGATTTAAAACGTCAGCTCTTTCCTTACCACCCCCCTACCCTGTGTTTCTGTTCCCTTTTATTTTTTTCTCCACACATATCACTTCACACCACGCTGAACAGAAACTCTAGAGGGTCATGATCTTTTTTTGCTTTTGCTTCTCTGTAGTACCTGAAACGCACTTAGCATACACTAGGCAATAGGCAGTCAGGAATTGCTGAACGGGGTTGGCGCGAGGGGGGG
>NW_011494644.1:12338764-12341858 GCF_000754665.1 Bison bison bison
AGCCCCACCTCGCTGCGGACGCCCCGCGCCCTGCGCCCGCCCGGCCGCAGCCCCACCGCCTCTGCCGCCGAGGAGCCCTGGGGCCGCGAGGGGCCGGCACTGCTGTTGCTGTCGCGCTTCTCCCAGGCTCCCGACCCCAGCGGGGCGCTGGTGACCGGCCCGGCCCTGTGCGGCCTGCTGGCCTACGTGACGGGCGCACCCGGCCCGCCGAGCCCCCGCGCTCTGCGCATCCTGGCGCGGCTCACCTGCAACCCCGCCTGCCTCGAGGCCTTCGTGCGCAGCTACGGGGCGGCGCTACTGCGCGCCTGGCTGGTGCTCGGCGTTGCCCCCGACGACTGGCCGGCGCTGCGCACCCGGCAGGCCCGCCGCAGCCAGCACCAGCACCGGGAGTTGGGTGGGTCCTTCGCCCTTCTCACCCTTCCCCTCCCACTGCGCCTCAACTGCTCTCTCACCGCCATCCCTGGGAACAACAGCCACCAAGTGGTGGCCGGGAAGGACTCCCTTCTCCATTGCCCCCACACATAGTTCTTCAACCTCTGACTGTATCTTGGGGCCCAGGGACCCCAGCACCAGGCTTGGCCTGAACAGCTTAGAATCTGCCTCTCCTTCCCCAGTCTCTTCTCATTTCCCCGTATTCTTAACTTCTGCACTCTCCTTGACTCCACTGGGCACACTGATGTGAACTGCGGCTCAGGCACCATGTCTTCCCAGGCTCATGTCCTCCGAAAGTCCCCTTCCAACCCTGCCAGGGACTGCCCAGTCTTCTGTGCCCTGTTTTGGCCCTCGAGGGCCCAGAGTCATTCCCTGACCATCCCGGGGTGGGGCTGTTCTGGCCCTTAACCTTCCAGTTCCTAGGGTTGGGTTGCCATCCCTCCAGGGCCTGCGGTCATCACCCTCTGCCTTGCCCTGAGGTCACCCCCTCCTTCCTCTCGGGGACCCAGGGGCCTCTCTTGCCCACGCCTACCCCCACCCCAGCTGCCAACCTGACCTGCTCCGCCCGCCCCTGCAGGTGAGATGCTGCTGCAGAACCTGACTGTGCAAGCCGAGTCGCCCTTCGGAGTGGGGGCCCTCACCCACCTGCTGCTCTCTGGGAGCCCGGAGGACCGTGTGGCCTGCGCCCTGACCCTGCCCTTCATCTGTCGGTGAGGGAGACATGGGTACCTCGCGGGGGCAGGGGGCGCAAGATTGCTGTTCTCCAGCGCTGCCCTTTTCCAGCTTCTGAAAGATTCTCTTTTCTCCTCAAAGGAAGCCCTCTCTGTGGCGCCGGCTACTTCTGGACCAGGGCGGCCTCCGGCTCCTCCTCTCGGCGCTTACCCGGCCCGCTCCGCACCCACTCTTTCTCTTTTTCGCCGCAGATTCCCTTTCCTGCCTCCAAGGCCTGGTGTCTCCCACGGGGAGCCCAGCCATCCTACCTGCAATCCCCTTGGACCTAGACCCACCCTCCCCTTGCCTCTATGAACCTCTGCTGGGCCCAGCCCCCATGCCAGCCCCCGACCTCCACTTCCTGCTGGACTCAGGCCTCCGGCTCCCTGCCCAGCGAGCCGCCTCAGCCACTGCCTCCCCTTTCTTCCGGGCCCTGCTGGCTGGCAGCTTTGCCGAAGCCCAAATGGACCTAGTGCCCCTCCGAGGCCTGTCGCCCAGCGCGGCCTGGCCCATCCTGCATCACCTGCATGGCTGCCGGGGCTGTGGGGCCGCCCTGGGGCCTGTCCCTCCGCCAGGCCAGCCCCTGCTGGGCTCCGAAGCTGAGGAGGCTCTGGAGGCCGCTGGCCGTTTCCTGCTGCCAGGGCTGGAGGAGGAGCTGGAAGAAGCTGTGGGCCGCATCCACCTGGGACCCCAGGGTGGCCCAGAGTCAGTGGGGGAGGTGTTCCGCCTGGGCCGGCCGCGGCTGGCTGCCCACTGCGCACGCTGGACCCTTGGGCCGGGGCAGTGCCCCCGGAAGCGGGCCCTGGCTCTGGTGGGGCTTGTGGAAGCGGCCGGCGAGGAGGCTGGGCCCCTGACCGAGGCCTTACTGGCTGTGGTGATGGGGGTGGAGTCAGGGGGCAAGGGTCCTAGCCTAGACTGTTGATGTACCCTGGGGGGAGACCCAGGGATGAGTTAGCTAGGAGGAGGTCTCTCTCAATGGGAGGAGGCTGAGCAGAAGGAGTCACCGTTGATGGCCCATGAGAGGATGGACCTGGACCCCGGGGTGTCTGAAGACTCAGGAGTGAGAAGCCAAGGCCAGGGTCTGGGCATGGGGCCCTCGAGGTGGAGAACAGCCCAGGGCCCCAGGCACCTGGCCTGGCCCAGCTTTATGGATTTGGAATTAAAAGCTTTGGAGTCGGCTCCCCCTGTTGTGTGGCGTCTCTGTTTCCTTTCCTGTGGGAGTACCTGTACACCTTAACCCATCCAGCAGGGTTGTGTCCAGGTGTCTGTGTCTCAGTGGGCCTCCCTGGTGGCTCAGCGGTAAAGAACCTGCCTACTCATGCAGGAGACGCAGGTTCAGTCCTGGGGTCTGGAAGATCCCCTGGAGAAGGAAATGAGAACCCACTCCAGTATTCTTGCCTGGGAAATCCCATGGACGGAGGATCCTGATGGGGCTCATAGAGAGTCGGACATGACTTAGCAATTCAACAACTGTGTCTCAGTACAGGCCACCCTTGGCGTGCAGGAGTTTAATAAGTAACAATGTGCAGGTTCCTGGAGCCCTGGGATATGCTGCAGTTGCCAGGCTGCTCCTGAGGATGTGGTTTTGGGCCCCAGGGGAAGCCTGCTTCCTGTTCAGGCTACTTCATTGTTTAGCCACCCACCCAGCTGGACACAGACCTGGATTGAGGCTGAGGGGATGTGTGGGTGGGGATGGATGTCCAAGACCTTGGCACTATGGTTTCATCACCCATCACGCATTGTGGACCTTCTGTCTCTGGGTCCATTTTCATCTCTTGGTCAAGTGTCCTGCTGTTTTTCTGAGGGAAGACCTATTGTGTTCTTCAAGTCCCTGAGGCCACTATTCATGCCCAGAGGGAGCTGGAGCCCTAGGCTGGCATTGCTTTGTTTGCCCAGGCAGGGTGTCCAAAAACCTGGCTCCCAGATCATTGACGACTTAGGTGGCAGCCTG
>NW_011494644.1:12341958-12343101 GCF_000754665.1 Bison bison bison
TTTTTTTTTTTAAATGGAATATATAAATATTTATGTAAGGACTTACTCATTTCTCTCTCCAGCTTTTTTTTTCTTTCTTTTTGGCTGCATGGACGGCTCATGGGATCTCAGTTCCCTGACGAGGGGTCCAATCTGTGCCCCCTGCAGCCGAAGCTTGGAGTCCTAACCACTAGACCACCAGGGAATTCCCCAGAAAACTTTTTTAACAGTGCTGATGCCCAGCCCTTTCTAACTGAATTGGACTGAGGGGAGAGTGCCTTGGGCATCAGTATTTTTTAAATTTATTTTTAATTAGTGGATAATTGCTTTACAATGCTGTGTTGGTTTCTGCCATACAACAGTGCGTATATGTATGTCCTCTCCTTCCCAGCGGAGCCCCCTCCCCCCGCATCAGTATTTTTTAAAAAGCCCCCGAGTTGCCATTCCAGTGCTCAGTTCTCGACCTGTGTCTGAGTTGAGACCCACAGTCTGTCTGCAGCACTGCTGTGTCCGTCCACACCTATCTCTAGTTTCTCATTTCCAACTTGATTTCTCAGTCCAGGGGAAGCCTCTTGTTCCTTTGTGGCCGGAGTCTGTGTCTTGCTTGCTTCTCTATATTCATCAGTATCTTGGGAAAGGGCTCTTGGGGGACAGGTCTGGGTCATCTCGATGCAGGGGACAGTTGGCTGAGGTCTGGCTGCCTGGCAGCATTTCTCCTGAGTCTGCGTGGGACTTGGGCCTCCGGTTCTGTTTACCTGTGTCTGTATGTCTGTTTCCAACTCTATGGCTTAGAGTCTGTGGATGGGTTCATCATCTCTGTCTCTTGGAGATTTCTTTGTATCCAGTTTGTATGCCTTTTGGGATCTCTGTTATATCATTGTCACAGTCTCTTAGGGAAGATCTCTGAACCTGGGACCTGACAGATCCTTAGAACATCACCACCGCCTCCAACTCCAAAATTCTGTCTAGAGCAATCTTCTGGGAATAGGGGGTGGGAGAGGAGCTCTGTCTAGGACTCAAGGTACTAACTTTGGGGATGGGGGGAGGTGGGCTTGGGGGCCTCAGTCTGTGTCTAAGAGTCTCACTGAGCAAAGGATCCCGGGCTTTTTCTGGAGGAGCCACTTCTCTTACTCCGACTCTGGCCGCCTGGGGCTCCCTGCAGCT
>NW_011494644.1:12343510-12348854 GCF_000754665.1 Bison bison bison
CTCACCACTGCCTGGACCCGCTTCCCCATCCTGGGGCCCCCTCGCACTCCCGGCATCTCTCCATCCCTGCCTCCCGGTCTTCTCGCTTCTGGTCTCTGCCGGCGCCTCCTTTCCGACTCCACGTCCCCCTTCCTGCCGCTCCCTTCCTGCCTTTGCCAGACTGGTCGCTCCCTCCCTTCTTCCTTCACTTCGCTCCCCCGTCGCGGGCTGCATACGGATGGGCAGGGAGGTGCAGAGCCTGCGGGCGCCTGGGCTCGGGAGCTCTGGGAAGGGAGGAGTTAAAAGGACCCTGGGTCCAGGGACTGGGAAAGTAGTCGGGAAAGGAGATTATGACAGTAAGTTTTGGAGAAGAAAATGGGCTTGCCCTAGGGTTTGGGAAACGAAAGAGTTAAGGGCCCTTAAGTATGGTAGGGTCAGGTCCTTGGGGCAGAAAGTAAATATAATAGATGAGTGCCGAGATGCCAGGGAGAGGTTAAGGGTTCCATCAAGGCGCTCAGAGATGCAGAGTAAAGGGGCAGGGACTTCTAAATTCTGAAAGGTAAAGAGTTCAGATTCTGGATCTGGGGATGGAGACGGGGAGAGTTGGGTTGTGTGTGTTGAGGGAGGGGGGTGTGCTGTCTGTCCCTCCGACTTGGGGCAGAAAGGAGGACCCACGCATCTCATCCTCCCTGTCGTTTGGAACCGGGGCAGGAAGGCTGTGCGCTCCGTGGAGAGAAGGAGTTCCAGCACCCTGAGGTAGGGGGTGCTGCTCAGAATGAGTAACGAGCACTGGTACTGAAGAAAAAACCAATCAGAAAGCAGGTCCCAGCAGACTCACCAATTAGTTGCATAGGGTGGAGCCCAGTGGCATCTGGAGGTGGGCCAGGGCTGGGAGGGGCCTGTTTAGGTGTAGGGGGTGTGGCAGAAAGAGCATCCAATCAGAAAGCAGGTGTCAGGCATACAGCCAATTGAGCAATTTGGGGTGGAGCCATATTTGCCTCCAGTAAAGAGCCAATTTTGACTGTATTACCGAAGATTCAGAGAATTAAAGAGTCAGGTAGATGAGTTAGTAAATGACTCTCAGGATAAGCCACGTGGGATATTGTGACCGTAAATAGTCCTTGCTGCCCTTCCACATCTCTGCCATGGTCTGCCTTGTATTTCTTCTGATTCTTGACCTCTACTCTTAATACTCGCTTCTGTCCTCCTCAAATACTGCCCACTTAGAACACTTATTCTCTGATCTCTTAAGGCCCTGTCTCTGCCTTAGCCTTGACCTCTCAACCTCTCACCTTGACGGCCTCTCCCTGCAGATGCCCTTCTCTCTGACCTGGAGACCACAACCTCACACATGCCAAGGTCAGGAGCTCTAAAAGAGCGGCCCCCAGAGCCTCTCACGTCTCCTCTGACACAGGTGAGCTCAGATGCTGGGGAGAGGGACAACCACTCAGGCCAGGTTTGGTGAGAGGAAAGGAAACCCGGGCCTGAGTAGGGCAGAGTACGGGCGTATCATCCACATACATGTCCTTCTCTATAGATGGGGCCTGGGGAATCTTCAGGAGCCTCTGGGGACAAAGACCATCTGTACAGGTGAGAAGACTGGGTATGGGGGGATGGGGTGGCCAATTGAGACTCAGGCTTGTATTCCCCACCCCTGAACCCAAGCTCCCACCCTCTTTCCCAGCACGGTATGCAAGCCTCGGTCCCCGAAGCCTGCAGCCCCTGCCACTCCTCCATTCTCCTCTTCCTGCGGTGTCTTGGGCACGGGGCTCTGTGAGCTAGACAGGTTGCTTCAGGAACTTAACGCTACTCAGTTCAACATAACAGGTACCAGGGTTACTGGGACAAGCCTTGATGGGATGGGGGGCAGGGCAGGGCTGGGCAGAGACTACGGGGGGTAGCCATTCCCTTCTCCAGGGGATATTCCTGACCCAAGGATTGAACCAGGGTCTCCTGCCTTGCAGATGGATTCTTTACTGTCCAAGTCACTAAGGAAGCCCATAGACTTCCCAGGGTAGCAGCTAAAGGGATGCGAGCCTTAACTGGGAAGGAGGCTAGCACATGGCCCCATGCCCAGTGCCCTTCTCTCCTCTCTGCAGATGAAATAATGTCTCAGTTCCCATCTAGCAAGGAGACAGCAGGGGAGCAGAAGGAGGACCAGTCTGAGGACAAGAAAAGGCCCAGCCCGTGAGTCTGGCATAGCTGGCAGGGTTGGGAAAGAGGTGGTCAGTTCTGGATGCTGGAGTTACTGGAGGAAGCGTTACCCTGAGACTCTGAGCTGACACAAGTTGTGTTCTTCACAGCCCTCCCAGCCCCTCCCCTGTTCTCCCAAAGCCTTCAGCCACCTCAGCCACCCTGGAGCTAGACAGACTGATGGCCTCACTCTCTGACTTCCGTGTCCAGAACCATGTGAGTCACTCAGGGAGTGCGGGGTAGACCACTGTGGATTTATGGCTCTCGACCCATCTGAGACCTTCTCACACATGCTGCCCTGCTGACTCAACTCTCCTGTCCTCACTACTGCAGCTTCCAGCCTCAGGGCCCACCCCACCACCAGTGCCAAGCTCCACGAGTGAGGACACCCCTTCCCCACCAGGGCCCACCAGCAAAGGCAGCCTGGACACCATGCTGGGGCTGCTTCAGTCTGACCTCAGCCGCCGTGGCGTTCCCACCCAGGCCAAGGGCCTCTGTGGCTCCTGCAATAAACCCATTGCTGGGCAAGTAAGTGTAGCTCTGTGAGTAAGGGGGTAGAGACCCATGTGTGCCAAGTCACTTCAGTCATGTCCAACTCTTTGCAATCCTATGGACTGTAGCCCACTAGGCTCCTCTGTCCATGGGATTCTCCAAGCAAGTGTACTGGCGTGGGTTGCCATGCCCTCCTCCAGGGGATCTTCCCCATCCAGGAATCGAATCTGCATCTCTTATATCTCCTGCTTTGGCAGACAAGTTCTTTACCACTAGCACCACCTGGGAAGCCCAGAGACCTATAGACTCATTTCACTGAGAGCCAGTGGGTATTATTGTTATTCATATTTTGCGGATGAGGAAATTGAAGCTGTGAGTCAGAGAGCAAGTGAGTGGCAGAGTAAGAATTCCAACCCAGGTTTTATTTATTCTAGTCCTACTGTGTGCCAGACATTATGCTAGCTCCTTTACAAACCCCCATGTAATTTTTTAAATTAATCAATTTATTTCATTTCTGGTTGCACTGGGTCTTCATTGCTGTGCGTGGGCTTTCTCTCCTCGCAGAGATTCTGGCTACTGCCTTGTTGTAGTTTGCAGGCTTCTTATTGAGGTGGCTTCTCTTGTTGCAGCGCACAGGCTCTAGGCACAAGAACTGCAGTAGTTGCAGCCCATGGGCTCAGTAGTTGAGGCTCATAGGCTTTACAGCACGTGCTCAGTCGTTGTGGTGCTCAGGCTTAGTTGCTCAGAGGTATGTGGGATCTTCCTGGAGCAGGGATCAAACCTGTGTCCCCTACACTGGCAGGCAGATTCTTATCCACTGCACCACCGGGGAAGTCCCCCCTCCCATTTAATCTTCACAAAAGCCTCATTGGCTCCACCCACCATCTCTTCGGGACCCACAAAGACTGTTTCTCCTCCACCAGTCTGGTTTGGGAGCTCCATTTCTTGGCTTATTGACTGAGCAGATGTTATGGGCAACTGTGCCCAGTGGTTGATCTAGATCCTCCTGCTAGATAAAGTGCCCTACCACCATCCATTTTGGTGAGAATTTCCAATCTCAGCAGAGCAGGGTGACATTATGAATTTTCTAAGCACTTTCACCTTCATGGGCCCCTTCCTCCATTAAAAAATATATAAATTGCATTTTATAACAGTTGGAGTGAAGATGAATACATTAATATTATATATTTAGTCATTTTCTTCTAGCTAATTTTTTTCTTCTAATTTTAAAAGAAATTACAACATTTTGTGGCCTACAAAAAGTATGGTGGGCCCTAGGTACTGTGCTGGAAGCCGGCTTAAATCTCCATCGCTTTGGGTTTGAGTTACTTGGACATTCGATACTTCATCCTGACTTCTTTTTTTTCTTTTTTTTTTTTTTCATCCTGACTTCTCAGAGATAAGATGTGAAAAGTGCCACGTAAACCTTGGCTCACTGGGCATCTGGCAGCCCCAGGCCCACTCTGACCTCCGCCTCAACCCCCAACTCGCAGGTGGTGACGGCGCTTGGCCGTGCTTGGCACCCTGAGCACTTCGTTTGCGGTGGCTGTTCCACCGCCCTGGGAGGCAGCAGCTTCTTCGAGAAGGATGGAGCTCCCTTCTGTCCTGAGTGCTACTTCGAGCGCTTCTCTCCGCGATGTGGCCTCTGCAATCAACCCATCCGACACGTGAGCCCCGCCTGGACCACAAGCCCCGCCTCTGTTTCACCCAAGGAGCCTGTGGGATGAGCCTCATCCACTTGCCCGATTCCCATCCGCACCCCAGGCGCTCCCAGGGTTCTCTTCCGCAGCTCTTTCGATTCCGCGCTCTTTCATTCCCAAGTTCCTGCTTAGGTCTCCCGCAGCTTCAACTCATACTTCAAGCCACTCATTTAGGTTCAGGGTGGAAGAGGGAGGGGAGAGGAAATGGCAGGGGGTGAGGGCGGCACGCTGAGTGTTCCCTTTCATTTCCCGCAGAAGATGGTTACTGCCTTGGGCACCCACTGGCACCCGGAGCATTTCTGCTGCGTTAGTTGCGGGGAGCCCTTCGGAGATGAGGGTGAGAGCTTTACTCCCATCTTGAAAGCCGCGGGTCCGCTCGACATCCCGCCCGGCTCCCTTTGGGCCCGCCCACTAGGACTTCCGAAATCCTCGCGGGCCTGAATTTTCTCCTGCTCTCTCCTGGACCCGGCCTATCCCACCTGCGGATTCCCATCCCACTCGCTCCCGCTCTGCCCCCCACCCAGACCCTGTCCCTCTCCACCGACTGAGTCCTCTCACTGCGCTGCTTCCGGCCCCCCGTCTCAGATCTTTGTGGGCTCCCGGGGCCACCTCGCATCCTTTTCCTTCCTCCTTACTCTGTTCCCGCTCCTAGGTTTCCACGAGCGGGAGGGCCGCCCCTACTGCCGCCGGGACTTCCTACAGCTGTTCGCGCCGCGCTGCCAGGGTTGCCAAGGCCCCATTCTGGACAACTACATCTCGGCGCTCAGTGCGCTCTGGCATCCGGACTGTTTCGTCTGCAGGGTACGCGACTGTGGGGGGCGGGACCTTGGAGGGAGGGGCCAGTAGGGGCGGGACTAGGAGTCGGGGCGGGGTTAATAGTCGGAGCGGGGTCCCGGGAGGCGGGGCTTCACGCTCGCTGGAGGTGCGAGGGGCTGCGGGAGTCTCTGGGGGTTATTCAGCTCCAAAAGGGGGTTATTTGG
>NW_011494644.1:12348954-12356956 GCF_000754665.1 Bison bison bison
GGTCTGGAGGTTGGCCCTGACCCATCATTTCGTGGTTGCCCTTCCTCAGGAATGTTTCGCTCCCTTCTCGGGAGGCAGCTTTTTCGAGCACGAGGGCCGCCCGCTGTGCGAGAACCATTTCCACGCGCGGCGCGGGTCTCTGTGCGCCACGTGTGGCCTCCCGGTGACCGGCCGATGCGTGTCGGCCCTGGGCCGCCGCTTCCACCCGGACCACTTCACCTGCACCTTCTGCCTGCGCCCGCTCACCAAGGGCTCCTTCCAGGAGCGCGCGGGCAAGCCCTACTGCCAGCCCTGCTTCCTCAAGCTCTTCGGCTGACCGCCCGCCGGGCTCGCCCCTCCGGGAAAGCGGAGCCAAAAAGACCTCGCCTTTCCCCCCACCCCCTCAAAAGATCGGGCTCTCTAGACCCCAAGGCCTTGCTGTTGGAGCTTCGGGCTCCACCAGCCCGGCTTCTTGAGGCCTCACCCCACTGCAGGGACTGGCCCTGAAGATACTGTACGTTCTCCGTGGGCGAGTTCAGAAAAGGCTCCGTGAACCCTTAAGGCCACACGCCTCCCGAAGTGGGTCCGTACACTGACCGATCCCACGTGAGCCCTTCACTTTGTTCCCAGCCTTGAGGGAGCCCCCCGACTGGAGGAGGGCCCTTGCAATTCTCACGAATCCAAGGCCAGGCCAAGACGTCCCTCTCCCCTCGCCCCTCACTGTTCTGTGCACTTTTTTCTACCTACATAAACACACATTCCACGTCACATCGGTGCTGTGTCTCTGCGCGGGAGTGGCTCGCGTCGCGACGCCCCGCCCCTTGTACTGCTCTGGCCGCCGCGGGCTCTAGGCCGCCGCGTTGCGGCGGGAGCCGGACCTGCAGCCTCAGCCCTTCAGATGAGCCTGAGGCTGGAAAGGTCGGCCACGTGCGCAGGATTGTATAGATGGCTGCCCGCCAGCCGGGATGGGAATTCAAGCGGAGCCCCATCAAACCTTCCTGTCCCCGATCCCCCACCCTTCAGTTCCTTATATTCTTGAAATAAGCACTTAATCTGTACCCACTCCCTCCACCCTTGCCACCTTGTCTGGTCTCCAGATTTCCCCCCTCCTCTAATAATTTAAATTTTTTTTTTTTTACTTTTTGGCCACACTGCGCGGCATGTGGGATCTTAGCTCCCCCACCAGGGATCGAACTTGCACCCCCTGCATTGGAAGTGCCGTTTTAACCACTTGGCCATCAAGGCAGTCCCACCCCCTTCCTTAAAAGACCCTCAGAGATGGGACTCCATTTGAAAGTGCCAATTTATTCCCACCCTTTGGATTTGACCATTAAATTTCAGCTTCTCTCATATTAGTATTGACTTATAACATCTGCTTTAGACAGAAGATGGCACTTAGGGTGGTCAGGAGACTGAGGGAAACTGGGAGCTGTACGAACTAGAAAGAGGCTTCTAACTCAGCTTGGAAGTCAAGGAGGGCTTCCTGGAGGAGGTGACACACGAGCCAAGCCCCTGCAGAGAAGGGTGAGACCAGGGGTTCTTAGGTGTGGAGAGGTTCAGGCTGCATCTGAATCCCCAAACCCCAGGGGTCTTTCTAAGCCCAATATCTTAGACCCTCCTGCAGTTCCCTAAGAAGGGGGCCTAGATTCCTGCTCTAACTACAGGGATCTTTGAGGCTGGAAACAATGGCTCCCCAAAGGCCCTTCCAGCTCAAAGAGGGGGTAACAGCCAAGGAGAACAGCTGTGGTGTGGGCAAGAGCCAAAGGTGAGGTTCTCTGCCTTGGCTTTGGGCAAGCCACCTTCCCCAGATTCTTGCCTCTCTGAAGCTCCCCTCCTGGATCTTCCTAAGCCTCCGACTCTTCCTCTTTCACAAATCCTCCCTGGAGAGTGCTGTCCATCCCTTGACTTGTAACTGCCTCCTAGTCTTGAGCCGTTTATTTCCCAAGAGTTCATTGACCACATATTGTGCTAGGGTCCATGCTGGGTGCTGAGAAACATGTTCCTTCGATTCCTGGTCTCGTAGGAGAGACAGATGGGGAAAAAAAAAAAGAAAACCACAATGACAAGTGTAATAAAGTACAGAAACTCCCCTGATGTCTAGATAAAGCTGGTTCTTTTCCCTAGTTTCCACCCATAGCACCTCCCTAGTCCCTCACTTACCACTAATGCAAACAGGTATTTGTTGCTTGTTCATTTATTTATTTTTTTTTACTGGCCTCTGTAGTTGCAGCAAGTGGGCTTAGGTGCTCCTAGGCATGTGGGTTCTTAGTTACCCGACCAGGGATGGAATCCTTGTCCCCTGCCTTGGAAGGTGGATTCTCAAGCACTGAGCCACTAGGGAAGTCCCATGCTTGTTTATTTCTGAAATGAAGGCAAGGTCCTGGAAGCTTGTCTGTCAAATGACACATTTGTTTTGCTGTTATCTGTCCAGTGTCCAAATTGCTGTCTAGCAGGTGGTAAGTGCTCCAAAAATGTTTGCTAATGGAAGAAGGAATGAAAAAGGAAGGGAAGGCGGAAAGATGAGAAGGAAAAAAATAGACAACTGAGAAAAGGTGGGAAAGGAGGTATGACATGAACCAGAGCATCAGAGAAGGCTCTGTGAATATGTAATATCTACGTTGAGACTGAAGGTTGAACAAAGAGCCTGAGGAGAGCACCCCAGGCAGAGGAAAGAGCAAGTGCAAAGGCCAGGAGGTAGTAACGAGCCTGGTGTATTTGAAGAAAGGAAAGAAGGCCAATGTGGTTGATTAGAGCCATCAGGGGAGAGTCATAGGAGATGTGGTCAAAGAGGAACAAGGTGCCACATCACGCAGCACTCTGCAGGCTCTGATGAGGGCAGGTGTGTTCGTGCTAAGTCACTTCAGTTGTGTGTGACTCTCTGCGACCCCATGGACTGTAGCCTTCCAGGCTCCTCTGTCCATGGGATTCTCCTGGCAAGAATACTGGCGTGGGTTGCCATGCCCTCCTCCACGAGATCCTCCCTACCCAGGGACTGAACTCACGTCTCCAGCGGCTCCTGCATTGCCGGTGGACTCTTTACCGCTGCGCCACCAGGGAAGCCACAGAGATCTGATTTTAAGTGCCTACAACTCCAATGTGTCCTCTGATACTTGCCCCCAGATTGCTTCCTGACCCTTCACTTTTAAAAATTATTTTATTTGGCTGTGTTGGGTCTTAGTTGCGGCGCATGAGCTTCTCTCTAGTTGTGGTGCTCGGGCTTTGTTGTCCCATGGCATGTGGGATCTTATGCCACCTGACCAGGTGGGATCTTGACCAGGAATGGAACCTGAGTCCTCTGCATTGTAAGGTGGATTCTTAACCACTGGACCACTCGGCCAGACACTTCAAATTCATCACCTGCTGAAGCAGATGCTGTGGGTGTCCTGCCTGTATTCACCTGGCCCATCTGGGAAGTCATATGCAGACACTTCCCAGACCCTCAGTGTCCCTAGATGCTCCCTGAGTTTCTGTCTGGAGGAGGGCCTGGGTGGGTGGGATTCTGTAGCCTCAGAACCTCCAGCCAGTTAGAGATAGGGATTGGTGAATAACTATCCCAGCTCTGTGGTTTCTGGGGGTCAATTCTGAGGTCAGTTCCTCACAGTGTCTCAGAGGGTCCCCACTGGGATTGTCAAAGGGGTAACTTCTTTAAAAAATATTTTATTTATTAATTATTTATTTATTTGGCTGCACTGGGTCTTAGTTGTGGCATGCAGAATCTAGTTCCCTGACCAGGAATCGAACCCCAGGTCCTCTGCATTGGCAGCTCAGAGTCTTGGCCACTGGACCACCGGGGAAGTCCCACAGTGGTAACCTTTTCATCAACACACCCTTTACTGGCTTTTCTCCTTTCTTTGTCTCTCTTCCTCATTCCTTCACAACCCTGACTGTGATCAGCTCCCCAATACAGTTCTTGCACCCCAATTCTCATTTTAGAGTCTGTTTTTGAAGGGACCATAATGAAGGCATTCCTTAAACAACTCATCACCTTCCCCTAAAATATTATTCCCTGTTCTCATTTCCACCATGAACCCTACTACCATAATCAGACACCCAAGTCTGGTCAGTTCTTCTAGAAAGATAGAGCAGCGGATATCTATTTATCAAGCCATTCCCTTCTCGCGTCCAGCCCTGTGCTGAGCAATGGGACTCCAGGGATGAATCTGATCATCTCCTGCTCTTGAGGGAGTTGCTGGTCTATTGGGGAGACAGATCTGGATCCAGGCAAGGTCCACACAACGTGCTCAGAACTGTGTCAGGAAAGTCAGAGAAGTCTTTCCCGAAGAGATGCCATGGGCTGAGCACTGAAGGCTGAGTAGGGGCTGGCCATTTGGGAGGCAGGGGGGCGTTCCAGGCAGAAGGCATAGCTTATAGAAAAGTTCAGAGGGTATGAGAATCCAGGGGCTGGGGAGGGCAAGGGCATGGGAAGGAAATGTGATTTCATTCTGGGTTTGGTGTGGAGGAACGAGGAGAAGTGTGGGCAGGGGTCGGGGCATGGCAGGCCTTAAACCTCTGGATGAGAGGCTCCTGCCTCCTCCCAGGTTTAATGGAGAGCTCTGGAGGTTTCCTGAGCAGGGGAGTGTCACTGTCAGATTTGAGTCCGAAAATAATTCCTTGGGACTTCCCTCGCAGTCCAGTGGGGCAGGACTCAGGGCTCGGGTTTGATCCCTGGTCAAGGAACTAGATCTCGAATGCTGTAACTGAAGATCCTCCATGCCACAAGGAAGATCGAAGATCCCATGACACAACCAAATAAATAAATATTTCAAAAAGAAAGAAAAAGGCTCAGTGGTAAAGAATCTGCCTGCCAATGCAGGAGACACAGGTTCGATTCCTGGTCCAGGAAGATCCCACATGCCATGGAGCAACTAAGCCTGTGCGCCAACATTACTGAGCCTGTGCTCTAGACCCTGGGAGCTGCAATTAGTGAGCCCACACACACTGCAATTACCAAAGCTCAAGTACCCTGGAGTCCATGCTCGGCAACAAGAGAAGCCGTTGCAAGAAGCCTGAGCACCACAACAAAGAATAGCCCTTGCTCGCTGCAACTAGGGAAAAGCCTGCACAGCAACAAAGACCCAGCACAGCTAAAAATAAATAAATAAAATTATTTGTAATCAATTTTTTAAAAAAGAAAATGATTCCTCTGAATTAGTTTGAACTGGGGGGCTAGCTCAGCCAGGTTTCCTAGGTCAAAGCTGAAGGATAGGCATTTTTAGCCAGTGAAAGAAGTCATTTTGAGCCCAAGTCTCTGGAGAATAGGCAGGGGCTAAGGCCCAGGAAGGGGAATACCCTTGAATTTGAAAGTGTCCAGCTCCCCAGGACCACAGCCTTCAGCCTCTGTGAGGCCTGATTCAGCTAAACAAAGCCGGGGAGCAGGGGAACTTGTCGGCTCACTGCCCCCAAGGTAACCATTAATCCTTCCCAGGGGGGAATCCAGGGGCTAGTGCCCTGAGGGGCAGATCGTGGGCAGAATGGAGGAGCACACAGAGGCAGGCTCAGCACCAGTGCTGGGGGAACAGAAGGCTCTAATTGACAATCCTGCTGACATCCTAGTCATCGCTGCTTATTTCCTGCTGGTCATTGGTGTCGGCTTGTGGGTGAGAAGCTGGGAGATGCTGCTTAGGGCCCCGCTTCTGGAGCCTGGGGGGAAGTCTCAGGGAGCCCTGTGTGTGGCAGGGGAAGGATGCCTGGATCTTTGAGAGAGAAACCCGGTGTGGGACAAGTAATTCTTCTTTTGATATTTTCAGGGTGGCCCAGTCCACACTCATTCATGCCTTGTCTGCCTACATTGGGGCTGGACTAGTTTTAAGGGGTCAGTGGCTTTTCATCGGGACAGCATTCTAAATGAGGTCTCTGTTCCCCTGTCTACATAACAAGTGGCTGAGCAGAAACCTGTATCCAGGGCCCACAGGAAAGTCAGGCCCCATCTAGCCACACTTGGGCTTGGGGAGCTGGATGCTGGGTTAGGGCCCGGGTGGATTTGTGTCTTGGGAGGAAGCTGGGGGTGGGGTCGGGTGGGAATCATCAGGTGAGCTGCACGCTGGTTAATATTCAGCCTGGAACAAGGCTGAGGAATGTGTTGAGGAGGCTAATGAGGTCCAAAGATGTCCCCCGAACCCAGGCCTCTCCCCACTCCCAACCCCCAGTCCATGTGCAGAACCAACAGAGGCACCGTCGGCGGCTACTTCCTGGCGGGACGGAACATGGTGTGGTGGCCGGTGAGAGAGGCGGGGCTGTGGAGCGGGAGGAGGCCTGTAGAAACAGCCTGGCTCACCCCCACCTCTGGCCACCCAGGTCGGGGCCTCTCTCTTTGCCAGCAACATCGGCAGTGGCCACTTCGTGGGCCTGGCAGGGACCGGTGCAGCGAGCGGCCTGGCGGTGGCTGGATTTGAGTGGAATGTGAGTCCCTCCTTTTGGCCAATGAACCCCCCACCCCGGGAACACCTGGAAGGGTCACAGCTGGAGAGGCTCCAGGTGGAGGTGTGAGACAAGAGTTGGGACTTCCCAACTGTGCCATGAGGCTAGGCTTCAAGTGATGCTCAGGCAGCCAGCTTGGAGGCAGAAGCAGGTGGGAGATCCAGAATCAGGGCAAGGGTAGGTCTAGAGGAGGTATATTAGCTGATCATATCAGCACTGGGGGTAAGATGCTTGAATTCATAGGAACGAGTCTGTTAGTAAGCAGTGTTTTAATAACAAAGTTGATCATAGTATGGCTGTAAATAAAATTGATCACACGATTAATAGTGTTCAATACTGGGATACGGCAGGGGGTTTGATTCGCTATTGCTATGTGAGCCTAAACCAGCCACACCCTCATTGGCCTCGATTTACTCCTCTCTGAAATGGGGTGAACAGTCTCAAAGTTGGTACAGTGCTTCTTCTGACGCTCTCCAAAGCGGTGGCCTGTGAGCATCTTTAAGCCAAATGAAAGCCCCTCGCAGAAAAGGGCAGGAGAGGAAGCTCTGGGACTGAGGCTTGCCTCGGAGACTTGGAAAGATCAGGCCTTTGAGCTCAGGGCTTCCTGGAGGAGGAGGCCTCTGAGCTGAGCCTTGAAGGACAGAAAGTTTGGGTGGGTGGAAAGGAGAGGGGAGGCAGAGGCTGGGGTTAAGCTGAAGGGTCTGTACTTGGATTCAGGTGCTGGGGGTGGGAGGAGGAGGAGTCTAGGGGTCATCTTGGGAGAGATGGCCAGGGGTCATGGCCTGGGAAGGCAAGAAGGGCTGTAGTTAAGGGCCCAACGAAGTATCAAGAGCTTGTCCAGAAGGCCCAGAGCCCAAGGTCATTGTCTGCATTTGTGTCCTCTGGGGCCCTGGTGTGACCTTGCCTTGGAGTAGCATATTCCCCAAGAGAGGAAGGTTCTTCAGAACCCTTGGGGGCGGGGACGGGCTCAGAGCAAGATCTCGGGCGGGGAGTCACCCTCCGATGTCGCGCTGTGCCCACAGGCACTGTTCGTGGTCCTGCTACTTGGGTGGCTCTTCGTGCCAGTGTACCTGACCGCCGGCGTCATCACCATGCCGCAGTACCTGCGAAAGCGCTTCGGCGGCCATCGTATCCGCCTCTACTTGTCCGTGCTCTCGCTTTTTCTGTACATCTTCACCAAGATTTCGGTAAACATGCTTGGTGGGTGGAATGGGCCCCTGGAAGGGTGGGACCACCCAGTGGAGGTCTCTAGAAAGCCCCCGAGGGGGCACAGCTGAGGAACAATTGCTGTAACAACCGTAATGGAGGCAGGGCCTGGAAGGAATCGGTTTCTGGGGCT
This sequence comes from Bison bison bison, assembly GCF_000754665.1. Classification (NCBI taxonomy): domain Eukaryota; kingdom Metazoa; phylum Chordata; class Mammalia; order Artiodactyla; family Bovidae; genus Bison; species Bison bison. Next base: position 12,356,690 of record NW_011494644.1, read on the forward strand.
ACAGCCATAGTTCACTTCAGTCGCTCAGTCGTGTCTGACTCTTTGCGACCCCATGAATTGCAGCATGCCAGGCCTCCCTGTCCATCACCAACTCCCGGAGCTCACTCAGACTCACGTCCATCGAGTCAGTGATGCCATCCAGCCATCTCATCCTCTGTCGTCCCCTTCTCCTCCTGCCCCCAATCCCTCCCAGCATCACAGTCTTTTCCAATGAGTCAACTCTTCGCATGAGGTGGCCAAAGTACTGGAGTTTCAGCTTTAGCATCA
>NW_011494644.1:12357218-12358437 GCF_000754665.1 Bison bison bison
ACTCTCAAGAGTCTTCTCCAACACCACAGTTCAAAAGCATCAATTCTTCAGCACTCAGCCTTCTTCACAGTCCAACTCTAACATCCATACATGACCACAGGAAAAACCATAGCCTTGACTAGACGAACCTTTGTTGGCAAATAACGGCCCTGCTTTTCAATATGCTATCTAGGTTGGTCATAACTTTCCTTCCAAGGAGTAAGCATCTTTTAATTTCATGGCTGCAGTCACCATCTGCAGTGATTTTGGAGTCCAAAAAAATAAAGTCTGACACTGTGTCCACTGTTTCCCCATCTATTTCCCATGAAGTGATGGGACCAGATGCCATGATCTTTGTTTTCTGAATGTTGAGCTTTAAGCCAACTTTTTCACTCTCCACTTTCACTTTCAACAAGAGGCTTTTGGGGTGGTGTCATCTGCATATCTGAGGTTATTGATATTTCTCCCAGCAATCTTGATTCCAGCTTGTGCTTCTTCTAGCCCAGCATTTCTCATGATGTACTCTGCATAGAAGTTAAATATGGTGACAATATACAGCCTTGACGTACTCCTTCCTATTTGGAACCAGTCTGTTGTTTCACGTCCAGTTCTAACTGTTGCTTCCTGACCTGCATATAGGTTTCTCAAGAGGCAGGTCAGGTGGTCTGGTATTCCCATCTCTTTCAGAATTTTCCACAGTTGATTGTGATCCACACAAAGGCTTTGACATAATCAATAAAGCAGAAATAGATGTTTTTCTGGAACTCTCTTGCTTTTTCCATGATCCAGCAGATGTTGGCAATTTGATCTCTGGTTCCTCTGCCTTTTCTAAAACCAGCTTGAACATCTGGAAGTTCACGGTTCACGTATTGCTGAAGCCTGGCTTGGAGAATTTTGAACATTACTTTACTAGCGTGTGAGATGAGTGCAATTGTGCGGTAGTTTGAGCATTCTTTGGCATTGCCTTTCTTTGGGATTGGAATGAAAACTGACCTTTTCCAGTCCTGTGGCCACTGCTGAGTTTTCCAAATTTGCTGGCATATTGAGTGCAGCACTTTCACAGCATCATCTTTCAGGATTTGAAATAGCTCAACTGGAATTCCATCACCTCCACTAGCTTTTTTCGTAGTGATGCTTTCTAAGGCCCACTTGACTTCACATTCCAGAATGTCTGGCTCTAGGTGAGTGATCACACCATCGTGATTATCTTGGTCGTGAAGATCTTTTTTGTACAGTTCTT
>NW_011494644.1:12358537-12361563 GCF_000754665.1 Bison bison bison
GCTTTCTAAGGCCCACTTGACTTCACATTCCAGAATGTCTGGCTCTAGGTGAGTGATCACACCATCGTGATTATCTTGGTCGTGAAGATCTTTTTTGTACAGTTCTTCTGTGTATTCCTGCCACCTCTTCTTAATATCTTCTGCTTCTATTAGGTCCATACCATTTCTGTCCTATATCGAGACCATCTTTGCATGAAATGTTCCCTTGGTATCTCTAATTTTCTTGAAGAGATCTCTAGTCTTTCCCATTCTGTTGTTTTCCTCTATTTCTTTGCATTGGTCCGATGCTGTAAAGAGCAATATTACATAGGAACCTGGAATGTCAGGTCCATGAATCAAGGCAAATTGGAAGTGGTCAAACAGAAGATGGCAAGAGTGAGCGTTGACGTTCTAGGAATCAGCGAACTAAAATGGACTGGAATGGGTGAATTTAACTCAGATGACCATTATATCTACTACTGTGGGCAGGAATTCCTTTAGAAGAATGGAGTAGCCATCATCGTCAACAAAAGAGTCCGAAATGCAGTACTTGGATGCAATCTCAAAAATGACAGAATGATCTCTGTTCGTTTCCAAGGCAAACCATTCAATATCACAGTAATCCAAGTCTATGCCCCAACCAGTAACTCTGAAGAAGCTGAAGTTGAAGGGTTCTATGAAGACCTACAAGACCTTTTAGAACTAACACCCAAAAAAGATGTCCTTTTCATTATAGGGGACTGGAATGCAAAAGTAGGAAGTCAAGAAACACCTGGAGTAACAGGCAAATTTGGCCATGGAATACGGAATGAAGCAGGGCAAAGACTAGTAGAGTTTTGCCAAGAGAACGCCCTGGTCTTAGCAAACACCCTCTTCCAACAACACAAGAGAAGACTCTACACATGGACATCACCAGATGGTCAACACCAAAATCAGATTGATTATATTCTTTGCAGCCAAAGATGGAGAAGCTCTATACAGTCAACCAAAACAAGACCAGGAGCTGACTGTGGCTCAGATCATGAACTCCTTATTGCCAAATCCAGACTTAAATTGAAGAAAGTAGGGAAAACCACTAGACCATTCCGGTATGACCTAAATCAAATCCCTTATGATTATACAGTGGAAGTGAGAAATAGATTTAAGGGACTAGATCTGATAGATAGAGTGCCTGATGAACTATGGACGGAGGCTCGTGACATTGTACAGGAGACAGGGATCAAGACCATCCCCATGGAAAAGAAATGCAAAAAAGCAAAATGGCTGTCTGAGGAGGCCTTACAAATAGCTGTGAAAAGAAGAGAAGCGAAAAGCAAAGGAGAAAAGGAAAGATATAAGCATCTGAATGTAGAGTTCCAAAGAAGAGCAAGAAGAGATAGGAAAGCCTTCCTCAGCGACCAATGCAAAGAAATAGAGGAAAACAGCCATAGTGGGAGGTATCAAAAAATAAGGGCACTTTTGAGGTGTGGCCAAAAGTTTGGCCCAAAAGTGACCCAAAAGTTTTGGGTCGTGATTCTGGGCAGGAGGTGGACCTGGGTCCCCACACTGGCCCCTGGATCCTGACCTGCACGCTCGCTCCTTCCCCCAAGGTGGACATGTTCTCCGGGGCAGTATTCATTCAACAGGCTCTGGGCTGGAACATCTATGCCTCCGTCATCGCGCTCCTGGGCATCACCATGATCTACACTGTGACAGGTGGCGGGGGCGGGGTCTTAGGGAAGGGAGCCGTGCTAGGAGCGTGGACTGTAGGCGGGGCTTAGGGAAGAGAACCGTGCTAGGGAGGTGGGTGTGGGCGGGGCTTAGAGGAGACACCAAAGATAGAGGGCTGGAGAAGTTAAGTGTGATGTGAGCAGAAGGATCTAAGTCTTTGGAAAGCAAACTACACCTCCCCCACCCCACCCTCTACCCCCTCCCCCCTCCCTCCCCCTCCTTCCGCCCCCACGTTCCTTGGATTGGTCCGGAAGTTCATAGCTCCGAGCCCCTCTTGGGCTTGGACAACAAGGAAGACTTAAGTTTTTATTAACTTCTGGCGGGGGGAGAGTGGACTTGGCCAGACTCCAGGATAGCTCACCAATCCCAGTGTAGGCCCAGGGATCCCGGGGTGGGGCCTGAGGCCTGACGCTGGCCCAGAATGGGCGGGGCCTGGTGCCAAGGCCTGCTGTACGGCCCGGCCCCTCGGGGTGGGATGGAACTGAGAATTGGACCTTACAGGATCACCTCCTTCTGTTACACACACTAGAAAACCTGGACTTAGAGGAGGGCCTGTAGTGGAGGTCCTACACGGGGGGCACCTGGCATCCGTGAAGCCCCAAACTCAGCCCCACTGTGCTCACCCAGCCCTGCCTCCTGACGCCGGAGTGCAGAAGCTCGGAGAATGGGCCATCATTTTGAAATCTGCCCTCCAGGAAAATTAATTGGAAAGGGGGAACCCTTTTCCAATTCCCCGCAAAGACAGTCTATGTACTAGAGGCAGCCTGTCTGGGCTGTGCCCCCTGACCCAGGCCGGTTGCAGGAGGGCTGGCGGCGCTGATGTACACGGACACGGTGCAGACCTTCGTCATTCTCGCGGGGGCCTTCGTCCTCATGGGTTACGGTACGGGCTCAGCCCATGGGGGAGGGGCGCGGAGGGCGCAGCTCGCAGAGCTGTCCACTCGGGAGCAGGGACATCGCGCGTCTTAGGCGGGGTGGTCCGAGGGAGGGCCTTGTCGCGGGCGCCGGGTCCCCTGACGGCCGTGCCCTCACAGCCTTCCACGAGGTGGGCGGGTATTCGGGGCTTTTCGACAAATACTTGCGGGCAGTGACGTCCCTGACGGTATCCGAGGATCCGGCCGTGGGCAACATCTCCAGCTCCTGCTATCGACCCCGGCCGGACTCCTACCACCTGCTCCGGGACCCTGTGACGGGGGACCTGCCATGGCCCGCGCTGCTTCTGGGGCTTACTATCGTGTCCAGCTGGTACTGGTGCAGCGACCAGGTGAGGGGTCGGGGCTGCGGCGGGATGGGAGGCCGGGATAGAACCTGCGGGGGTGCCGAGCTGAGATGGGAGG
>NW_011494644.1:12361740-12362019 GCF_000754665.1 Bison bison bison
GGGAGGAGCCTGAACCCACCTGGGAAGCCAGGTGGAAGGCGTGGTCCGAGGTGGGGGGCTGGGGGGAGGCCTGCCAAATAGACCTACCCAGATGCAGGCGGATCCAAGGGGCAAGGTCCGTTCTTGGAACTGAATTGTCCGCCTCGAGGGGCCAGCTTCGGGGCCCGGATTAGAGAGGCGTCTTGGGGCAAGGCCAGAGAGACGGCGACTTACCCGGGACTGAGCAGACACAATTTGGGCAGCTCAGCAGACACCAATGGTGCAGCTCAGCAGACACAA
>NW_011494644.1:12362119-12362700 GCF_000754665.1 Bison bison bison
ATCCTGAGCCCCATCCAGCCCCTTTCTCAGTGGAGTCTCCCATTTCCGTTCCCGTCCGAAGATTTGGGCCACCCAGTCCCGCCTCCCACCTGGGGATCCCATCTCTCCACTGGGATTCCCGGTCCCCACTTGGGCGATCCGAAGTTTCAGACCCGGCCCCGCCCTAGCCGCGTGGCGCCCTCCTTCCCGCAGACGAAGTGGCGTGCGTGGTGCCCGAGGTGTGTAAGCGCGTGTGCGGCACCGAGGTGGGCTGCTCCAATATCGCCTACCCGCGGCTCGTCGTGAAGCTCATGCCCAATGGTAAGGGCGGTCCCCGGGTTGCCCTCCATGTCCACAGGCGCCAGTGCGAGGCGTCACCCCTCGCCCGGCCCGCACCTTCCGGGCGCCCCCTCGCGACCGCAGGCTCACGGCTCCAGTCCGCCCGCAGGGCTGCGCGGACTCATGCTGGCGGTCATGCTGGCGGCGCTCATGTCCTCGCTGGCCTCCATCTTCAACAGCAGCAGCACACTCTTCACCATGGACATCTACACGCGCCTGCGGCCCCGCGCGGGCGACCGCGAGCTGCTGCTAGTAGGACGGTG
>NW_011494644.1:12362800-12363063 GCF_000754665.1 Bison bison bison
CGCTGCGGCCGGGCCCCTGCTCCCTCCTTCCCCAGCTCTACCGCCTGGTTTTCAGTCTCCGGCACAGCAAGGAAGAGAGGGAGGACCTGGATGCTGAGGAGCTAGAAGGTCCAACCGCAGCCCCCGTGCAGAACGGGCGCCCTGAGCACGCAGTGGAGATGGAGGGTAAGGCACTGCCCCTGGGAGTTGGGGCGGGGGAGCTGCAGGAGCAGAGTGTCCTCAGACTTACTGTCAGGCCTCAACTTCTCCCAGCGCCCCCGCCC
>NW_011494644.1:12363163-12364368 GCF_000754665.1 Bison bison bison
AACCCTCCCGAGGGCCGCCCACCGCAGGCTCTGGGTGGTGTTCATCGTGGCCGTGTCGGTGGCCTGGCTGCCCGTGGTGCAGGCGGCGCAGGGCGGGCAGCTCTTCGATTACATCCAGTCGGTCTCCAGCTACCTGGCGCCGCCGGTGTCGGCCGTCTTCGTGTTGGCGCTCTTCGTGCCCCGCGTCAACGAGAAGGTGAGCGTGTGTGCACATCCGGCGCTGGGGCCGGACTTGGACGCCCGTGGAGGCTGACCCGCTCTCCGGCCCCGCAGGGCGCCTTCTGGGGACTAATCGGGGGCCTGCTGATGGGCCTGGCACGCCTGGTTCCCGAGTTCTCCTTCGGCTCCGGCAGCTGCGTGCGCCCCTCGGGGTGCCCGGCTCTCCTCTGCCGCGTCCACTACCTCTACTTCGCCATCCTGCTCTTCGTCTGCTCCGGCCTCCTCACCCTCGTGGTCTCACTGTGCACACCGCCCATTCCGCGCAAGCACGTAAGTGCAGGCCTCCCGTGGGGGCACTAAACGCGGGTGGGTGTGGCCCCTCTCCAGCCCGAGGCTGCAGTCTGCTTCCCACGACTCCCAGTGGGGAGGACCTGATGTCTGTAAGGAGGTTTGGTGAGGACAGACCAAGGAGTTCAGTTTGAAGCTTTAGTTGCAAAGCAAGCACAATGTTTTGATTCAAATCAAGTTTATTTGAGGTGGTTTGGAGGTGGCCTGAAGATCATGGGGGAGGTGAAAGCCCCCCAGAGTTTTGGCCTGAGTGGTGGCCGGGAGGGACCGAGTATTACCCCAAAAGCCCCCAAAGGGCTTGGTCTTGTGCTGCAGGAAGGTGGGTGCCCCAGGGCAGAGCTGATTGGGGAATGGGACAAAAGAGCCGGGGCCCAGAAGGAGGGGCAGGACTCCACAGGTGCAGAAGGGGCAAAGGCAGCAAGAGGAAGCCCTGGTAGCAAACACCCGCAGGGAGGAACACGGCATTGGCAGGACTGGAAGACTAAAGTACTAGAATTGAATTGTGAGTGTAGATGGGGGACATGCGGGTAATGAAGCCGAGGGCAGAGCAGGGCCAAGAGTTTTTAAACACTTAGTTGAGCAGCTTGGGTTTAGCCTGAGGGCAGCCACGGAAGGTGGTCCCGAGCTGCTGTGCAGGCTGGACAGAGCGACGTGAGAGAGTGCTGGTGTGGACGGGAGACCTGCTCTGCTCCCACTCG
>NW_011494644.1:12364468-12369722 GCF_000754665.1 Bison bison bison
GCTCCCACTCGGCCCCTGCTCCCTCCTTCCCCAGCTCTACCGCCTGGTTTTCAGTCTCCGGCACAGCAAGGAAGAGAGGGAGGACCTGGATGCTGAGGAGCTAGAAGGTCCAACCGCAGCCCCCGTGCAGAACGGGCGCCCTGAGCACGCAGTGGAGATGGAGGGTAAGGCACTGCCCCTGGGAGTTGGGGCGGGGGAGCTGCAGGAGCAGAGTGTCCTCAGACTTACTGTCAGGCCTCAACTTCTCCCAGCGCCCCCGCCCCCAAGGCGAGGCCTGTTGCGGCAGTGCCTGCTCTGGTTCTGTGGCGTGAGCAGGGGTGGGGCGGGCAGCCCCCCACGCCCTACCCAGGAGGAGACGGCTGCTGCAGCCAGGCGGCTGGAGGACATCAGTGAGGACCCACGCTGGGCCCGCGTGGTCAACCTCAACGCCCTGCTCATGATGGCCGTGGCCACATTCCTCTGGGGCTTTTATGCCTGAGGCCCACTGCATTGGACACCCTGAGCCACAGCCTTAGATGAGTGGGGGTGGGGAGCCAGCTGCGGTGAGAAGGGCCTGGGGCCAGAGAGTAGCGGGGAGGCCCCGGGACCCCTACTCTCTGCCTTGTTTCTGCCTGGGACCCAGTCCATAGCCACACCCTGTGAGGCCTTGGCCAGCTGGCCACTGTAGTTCCCCTAAGAACAAATAAAGCTGCCTTGCCTAGTCCTGCTGCAGCCAGAGTGTCCTTGTTCCAAGCCCCTGTCCTGAGACCTGGGCCTTTGGCAGGGATGCTCACAAGACCTTCTTCTCTGGGCACAGGAGCCACGTGGCCCTCCACTCATCCACCTCTAGCTGGTGCTTCTCAGTGCTCCAGCCCGCATCCTGTAGACCTGGGGAGAGGGCAGAGGGGTGGTGCTGTGGGGGAGACTCTGGGCTAACCCTGGGGAGAGGGGTAAGGTGCAGCACGGGCTGGGTGTACTGCTCAGGCTCCCCTTGCCTCTGCGGGGTGATCTCTGGTGTAAAATGAGGCTAAAACCTCATCTGGTTGCCATATGAATTCATTAAGCAGCATAGGGGAAAGGGCTAGAATGGAGTAGAGGCTAAATGAAAGATCATCATCAGTAATTTGTGAGCCTTCCCCCTCCCCCGAACCCACCACCCCACTCCTCTCTCCAGTGCCAACTGGGCTTCCATAGTCTATCAACACTGAGTGCCTCACCTCAGTGTTGGTTAGACCGTCCCAACCTCCCCGTCCTGCAGACAGGGAAACTAAGACCCGGACTTGAGATCACAGAGAGGAGTCCAGGTCTTCCACCTCCCAGACAGAGGGGTCGGGATGGGGCTAGGCAGGGCCTCTGGGGAGAAGGTCCAGGAGCCGTGGAGCAGAAGGATGTTACCTTTCAAGAACTTTGGGAAGAGCTTGTCCAGCACTTGGTGTGTCTCCCTGACAACGACCCAGCTCTCTTTCTCAGGACCTGGACAGGGGCGAAGAACCAGAAGCTCCCAGGTGTCCCAAGCCGAACAGGGTCCTTCCCCTCTCCACCCGGCTTTGGTCAGAAGAAGCCTGGACTGCGAGGCATTTACCTGCCCGTGCTTGGTTCCTCAGTTCCTCCAGCTCTTCTGGGAGGGGTCCATCTCCCCGCAGGGCTCCAAGCACCAGCCCGTGAGTGGCAGCCCTTAGAATGGCTTCAGGTCCTGCCATCTGACTCAGGACAACCTGTACCTGGTCTGGAGAGACCCAGGGACAGACTGGTACCAGGGAGGGGCCAACTCCGAAACTCTCTCAGGCCTACCAGCCTGCTTCATCCCTGTCTGGCCCAAGGGCCTTGGCCTGGCATGAAAGGCCAACTCCCACCCTTTCCTTTCCAACTTCATCTCCTGTCACTCCCCAGTGCTCTGGCCAAGCTAAAATGCCCAATTTCCAAGATACAACTTCAAAGCAGCTCCCTGAGGTGGGCTTATTTTGCATGTCTTTAATAGTTAGTGAGAATAAGCATCTTTTAACACACAACCAGAAGACCATTAAACTTTAGTGCCTGCTTCCTCAAGAGGTGACCTGAATAGGAGACGAAAGAGGTTCCTCAGAGAGAACCAAAGGTCACAATCTCATTAGTATGTGCTGCAATGTAAAAGTGCTTTTATATAATTGCCTTTTCTGATCCTCATAAAAACCCTGCAGATAATAAGACAGGTATTATTAGCTCCACTTTACAGAGTGGTCAAGGGAACTTTACAGGGGCATGCAGCTATACAATTTGAATGGATTCAATCTCAGCTTCAAGCTCCCTTGAGGACAGCAGGCAGACTCCAAACTGTCCAGCGTGTGTCCAGAGCTTGGGGCCCAGGGGCTGAAGGAATGAGAGGCTGAGCCCAGGAGGGTGAGTCTGAAGCTGGGAGAACACGGCACACTTACTTCGTGACTGGTCCCAGCGAAGGAGGTAGGGTTCTTGGTGCCCCTCAACCAGCTGCTGCAGCTCAGAGACACTGAAGGAAACAACAGTGTACAGTCAGTGGCGGGGGAGAAGACAAAGCAGGCATGACCATCCAGTCACTGCACAGCCACATAACTGTTAACCTGAACTGTCCTGCACCTCTTTCCCATCCGCCCCTCAGCTGTTACCCTCCCCGGCATCAACTCTTCCTTTCTGCCTGCATCCAACAAACACATCAACAAACATGTCTTCTTTGTCTTACAAGAGTCACTTGAGTAGCCCTACACTCAGGCAAGTAAATATCCACAGAGTAGAACTACTTTATTTGGTGGTTCAGAAAGGCCAATCTGGGATTTCTCTAGTGCTCCTACTACAAGGAGCATGGGTTCAATCCCTGGTCAGGGAACTAAGATCCCACATATTCATGTTATACACCGCCTGCCCTCAAGCACCCACAGTGACACCACCCCTCACCCCCGCCTACCACCAATGGAAATGAAGAACCCGAGAGGTAGGGCTTGGTCAGGGGAGGCAAGTGATAATCAGAACAAGGAGCACAGGCTTCCCTGGTGGCTCAGTGGTAAAGAATCCGCCTGCCAATGCAGGAGACATGGCTTCGATCCCTGATCCAGAAGAGCCCACATGTCACGGGGCAGCTAAGCCTGTGCGCCACAACTACTGAGCCTGTGCTCTACAACCTGGGAGCAGCAAGCTGAGCCCAAGTACCGCAACTACGATGCCCTCGAACCCTAAAGTCCATCTCTGCAACAAGAGAAGCCACCACAATGAGAAGCCCCCACACTGCAACTAGAGAGTAGCCCCTGCTCTCTGCAACTAGGGAAAAGCCCATGCAGCAACGACCAAAAGACCCAACCAAAAATAAGTAAATACACTTATTAAAAAAAAAAAAAAAAGGATAGGGAGCACATGGGGGGAAGGGTGACAGCGGTGATGGTTGGGAGATGTTGGGACACTCACCTGGACGTCACGCGGTGTAGGGGGGCCCCCAAGGATAGAGACACAGATGACCAGAAACCTGTGGGAAGCTGGAGTCAGGATGCCCAGGCAGAGGAAGAAGCTAGGAGACATAAGACTTGAGCCCAAGGGGTTGGGTCACCTGTCCACAGTGGCTCCATCTGATTGGCTGATGTGGGGCCAAGTACCTCTCCCCGCTGAAGGAAGTGCCTCAGGACCAGCCAGAGCCGCTGTTCATTCAAGGTCTCTATGACAAGGGCCCGGACCGCTCGGTAGTTGGCGTAGATGTGCAGGGCAGTGAGGAAGAAGAAACAGCCGAGGCTTAAGCTGGGGCAAGAGAGTGAGCTGGTCCGTGGGAGCAGAGGCCCAGCTGGGCACCTCCTCCCTGCCTTAGATCCCGGCTTACCTGGGGCTATCGGACACCAGGGGCAGCATCAAAAGGCTAACCAGGAGCCCCGCCAGGTTTACCAGCGTCTCCTGGAAAATGGCAGAGGGGTTGGGAGCTGGAGGGCTCCCCTCCAGGCCAGACTGAACATCCCTGAGTGCCTTTCACCATAGTCGTCCCTGCCCCAGATGCTCCCTACACCGATATGGGTGCCTAGGAAATTTTTAACATTTTTGATGAGTGAGCCATCCTTTGAGAAACCATCTGCTTCTCTGTCCAGCTAGACGCAATGCCCGTGGAACATTTCTTTGTTTTGCAAACATCACTTGTGTAGCCCTACACTCAGGCAAGTAAGTGTCCACAGAGTAGAATGACTTTATTTGGTGGTTTAAAAAGGCCGATCTGGGACTTCCCTGGTCGTCCAGTGGTTAGGACTCCATGGTTACACTGCAGGAGCCATGGGTTCAATGCCTGGTCAGGGAACAAAGAATCTACATGCTGCATGGTGTGGCCAACAAAAAAAGAGGCCGATCCCCCCCAACCCTTGGTATGCAATAACAGGCAGACACTTCTGCAAAGAGGTCAACGAACCTAGGAAGAAATGCACAAAATCCCAACTTCCCTGAAGAATCAATGTTATCAGACCTCACTGATGGCCCAAGATGGCCTAACTGAGCCTACCTTAGGGGAAAAGACCCACGGCCACAACCCCCGACGCATCAGGAGGGAGGAGAAGTCTGAACTGGGGTCCCTGACTATGGGGGTCCCTGGGATAGGTGGTCCTGGTGCAGAGGGGTGGGCTGTGGGTGTAAACTGGGGATCAGGGGCCTTGGGAGCTCAGGAACAGAGGGCCCTCCCCAGGGTGGGAACAGTCATCTCCAGCAGCCACACGGAGTGGGCAGCAAAGCAACAGCTTCAGAAAGCAGGGGCCTGGTCCCGGGCTGAGCACCAGTCTTGGGTACCCCAGTGACCTTACCGCCTCTGTGAACTGAGGAAGCCCCGGGGCCCTGGAAAATAGGCCTGGGGGTGGAAGGGGCTAGAGGTTAGAAAGAGAACAGGCAAGACAGCAAGCACGGGGCTGGGAGATCCTAAAGACTTGGGCCTGGTGTACTCACTCCCTAACAACTTTGGAAAAGACAATAGGGAAGAACTCGTTCAACCATTTCTTGAGAGAAGGGACAAGCCCAGGGGGACCCAGGGAGAATCAACCTTTCTGGGTCTTTTTTGCCTCAGCTGTGGAGTGGTGACAATGACACCCTGCGTGAATCCATTGTAAGGATTTCATGAGTTCAGACAAACGAAATACTTGGCACATGGTTTATGCTTAAAAAATATTAAATTGTGTTGGGACTTCCCTGGTGGTCCAGTGGTTAAGACTCTGCTCCCAGTGTAGGGGGCACAGGTTCAATTCCTGGTCAGGGAACTAAGATCCCAAATGCTGCACAGCATGGCAAAAAAAAAAAAAAGAACCTGTGTTAATACTAT
>NW_011494644.1:12369822-12397002 GCF_000754665.1 Bison bison bison
CACTGAAAACAGTTTTTTTTTTTTTTTTAATGAAGTTCTATTTCACAGAATCATATAAGAGAAGGCCAGAAAGTAGGATTGGAGAGAACAGAGGGTTTTTTTTTTTTTTTTTGGCCATGCCCCCTACCCTCACCCCAGCATGTGGGAGCTGAGTTCCCTGATCGAGGATAGAACCCACGCCCTCTGTACTGGTACGGAGTCTTAACCACTGGACCACCAGGGAAGTCTCGAGAATAAATGTTTCTAAATTGCTTCAATGTCAAAGAAAACCGTATCACACTTGTTACCTCCCTGGGCCTCACTTTCCACATCTGTAAAATGGAGATAATAATAGTATCTATCTTAGAGGCTTGGTGTGAGTTAAACAATTCACATAAGCACTTAGCACAGGGGCGGGGGGTACAGAGGGATCCCATTCCTTAAGGGTTTGGCCCTAGGAATGTCCCCATCCCCACTCCAGGCTCCTTTGGTCAGGCGAGGGGCTGGGCGGGAAGGGCCTGCTACGTTGCCAGGGGGAAGCCTCAGGCCAGTGACTCTAGGCACCTCACTTTCTAACTTGCCAGGAGCTTTAACATGTAGGGCCTCACGTGGTCAGAACACGCACCTCACAGGGTGAGGCTCTGCTTAAAGAGGACGAGGTCCAGGGCAGGGGTCACTCCTGGCCACAGGGGCAGCAGGCAGGGCCTGGACTTGTTGCCACAGAGTCCGAGCCCTCACAGTTGATGACTTCTCCAAAGACTCACCGACGCCTCCTCCCGCCTGTCTCCCAGCGCTCCCCCTGTCTCCCAGCGCTCCCCCGGAGCCCTCAGCTGCGTCACTTCCTATTCCCACACTGTGCCCCCGCCCTTCCCTCTGTGCGCCCCGCCCCTTCCCTCCGACTCGGCTGCTCACCTGGCTGCCATCCTTGGCTGACACGTCGGCCATGTTGTTTCTCCGGGCCTGATGCATGGTCAATGCGGCCCGAGTGGCCCCACCAGCCACACCCACGAGGCACTGGGGGGAAAGAGAGAGTAAAAGTCAGAGGGGCTGTGAGCTGCGGCAACACAAGCGTTTCTGGGGGTGAGCAAACAAATGGCTCAAACTAGTTTGAAAAAAGTAGGCCTCAGGCCACCCCACAGTGAAACCCTGAATGCTGTCCATTCTCACCCCGCATTTCCACTAGGCCCACTTCCCTTGTCTTGTTCCAGGAGAAAACTAAAGGTGTGCCTGCCATGCCACCCTGTGGAGAAGAAACTCACTTTCTTCCCCCAAGATGGAGACCCGAAGGCCATTCTTAATCCAGAACTTCCCCAGCCTCCAATGTCTGCTTTAGCTGCCTCCTCCCCTGGGGGAGCTCCCAGGCCCAGTCTGGCTTGCAACTTGGCGCTTATGTTCTCCCTGCCTGGAACTAACTCCACTTTCTTCCTGCCCCAGTCGAGGCCTAGCCAAGCCTTCCAGGCCAGTTCAAAACCCACACCAGTGGCCCTGAGCGCCTAGGGCTCTCCCTCTGAGATGGGAGAGCTCATCGACTAGGACTACTTGAGGCTTTCACTCATTTGTCACATCTCTTAGATGTCAGATACACATTTCGGTGCTGTGGTAGACTTCAGATACAACTGCTGCCCTCCTGAAACTTAGAAATCATCAGATAGTAAACAAATAAACCAGTGATGACATGGTCAGCATTTGTTCAAAGGTAAGAGGAATGAGGTATGAAAGGAGGCTGCGGTGATGGGTGGGGATCTGATCACACAGAACCACAAAAGCCTCATTAAGGTCTTTATACCAAGGGCAATAGGCAGGGTGTTGACCTGATTTGATTTCCACTCTAATAAGGACTATGGGGTTGCTCTGAGGACTGAAAAGGGGTGATAACAGATTCAGGGAGATGACCTCGGAAAATTACTGTGCTTTTTTTTAAGCAACAAGGACCCACCAGGTGACATGGGGATGCAGTCATAAAAGGACTGGAGAGATTTAAGAGGGGAAAATACAGTCTTGAATGGAGGCTTAGGTGAGGGTGACAGGTGACAGGGGGAGGAGGCGAAGGCATGGATGATAGCCAGGCTTCTGGTTGTTGCATCTGGGGGATGGAGGTGCTGGTCACTGGAGACTAGAACTCTGGAGAGGGGTGGGAAGGGCGGAGGGGGAAGCTCACAGCCGTGTTGGAGTCCCTTCTTTAACAGATGAAGAGACTGAGGCCCTCAGAGCAGAGCTCAATGCAGTATTTCGGCAGAGGTCACAATCTTTTTTTCCTCTGAAGTTTCCTGTCCTCGAGGGGGCGGGGTGCTCACAGCATTCAGTCCTGGGCCAGGGAGCTTAGCAGCCTCCACCATGAAGAGCTGTCGGCTCCTAAATGTCAGCCATGCCACGTGGAATAACACACATGATTTTGAAGGGATGGTTGGGCCTTTGTGATAGGTCTTAGGTCTTTTTTTTTTTTTTGCCACACCACAAGGCATGTAGAACTTCCCTAACCAGGGATCGAACACCAACCCTCCTGTGGTGGAAGTGTGGTATCTTAACCACTGGATTGCCAGGGAGATCAATTACATGTCTTCCTGACTCTTTACTCTGCGCCTGGTACTTAACTCTGTGGGGAAGACAGGCTGGGCCTCAGGTTCCGTCTTCAGATGAGGCCAACCTGAAGGAACCACCAGGGTGAGCAGCCTGGCAGAGAGGAGGAGCCCAGATTCACCCCACTTGCCCCTCCAGCCCCGCTGTCTGGTCTGCACTCTGTCTTGCCACTGACTTTGACCTGCAATGCTCTTTCTGCCCACAACGCCCACCCTGCAGCTCACACTCATTCTTCAGGGCCCACTCTCAGGGAAGACCTTCCTACATCCCCCGAGCAGGCCACAGTCCCTGCTGAACCCTCCTGCAGTCCCTATACTTCTCATCTGGAATACCTATAGCTATCATTCAATAAATATTTAATTACGTGTAGCTTTCTTTCAAAGATGGGAGGGCCTGTGTTCTGTGCCAAACATGCAGCAGACACTCTAAATATTTTATGGAAAGAATGAAAGGTGGCCAGAGGGCTGGTCCCACGGTGTTGACAATGGATCACCTGTTCTATCTCTTGCTCAGAGGTCCTTCACCCACCCCCGGCTCCAGACACCACCTTAGACCATCTCAGACTCTAGAGGGCGTCTGGCTGGAGAGGAGGATCAGAATACACCACAGGGTCTGAGAAGAAACATCTGAACTTTTTCACTCTTTTAGAAGTGCCTTGAACACAGGGCCCAGGCTGGGCTGCCCTTGGGGCTCCAAGTGAGCCCCCACAAAGCACCAGCAGGGCAGGAATCTTGGGTATAGGGGTGCCCCAAGATGGGTACCTTGGCCAGGTTGCTGATGCAGACAGTTATGGTGAAACAGACGGGCAAGATGGGAGCCATTATCTCGAGGAACATGGCGATGTCGTTGAGGATGTCAGCAAAAAGCCTGGGGAAGGGATATGGTCAGAGGTCAGAGACCTTCATGCTAGAAGACTCCCCTCTCCTCAGTTCCAGCCCCTTCTCACCTCCACTGCTTGGCATTACAGTCCATTTTGCTCCTGTGGGGGAGAAGACATTGGTCAACAATTTGGATTTAAGGGGAAAACACATCCTGTGGGCAGTGCGGGCCATCCTCAGGACTTGGGAAGGTCCAAAGGGCTGAGAAGAAGAAACCACAGCCCAGCCAGACTTCTGTCCCCACACTGTCACTGCTGCCTGAAATGCCACCATCAGCAGAAAGGACCTTCAGGGGTCACTCACATTCAGTGGTCACTCACATTTCCCCCTTACTAACCCATGAGGCACCGAAGGAAAAAACTGATTGTCCCGTGGCTGCTCCCCATCCCCTGACCCTCCTGGGAGAGAGGCCATCCCTGGGTTCCTCTGCCATCTGCCCTCCTCTCTTCCTCCTGCTTCAGAGAGTACCCAGCAAGAAACCCACATATCCTGTAAGCACTACATTTAGCGTAAACGCTACCCTGCGTGTTACAGACAACCAGCCTGGAGAGGGGTAGGACTTCCCTCGGATCACGTGGAGAATGGGGATAGAACGGCCAAGACAAAGAGCCAGGCTCTGACACCCAGCCTAGAACATCTCTATTTCGTGACACCATGGACGTTCCCTCCTCTGCAGGTCGAGTGACTCCTGGACCCTTGTACAAACCCCCAGGGACCCTTTCTCCAAGATCCCAGTGGCAGGAGACATTATAGCCCTTGGGCGAGCTCAGACTTTACAGCATTAACACTGACCCTGAATGTGAAATCTAGACAGAAAGAGAGCATTCCTGGGTAAGGCATGGGGTGCACATGGAGAACTCCTGAGGGAACTAATACATGACAAAGGCAGGACTAGAACACGGGGTCTCCAATGCCTCAGAA
The DNA here is from genome assembly GCF_000754665.1 of Bison bison bison. Lineage (NCBI taxonomy): Eukaryota > Metazoa > Chordata > Mammalia > Artiodactyla > Bovidae > Bison > Bison bison. The sequence goes on from NW_011494644.1 coordinate 12,374,178, forward strand.
AGAGTATAGGCTTTAGGTTCAAATCCCATCTCACCAGTTACAAGCTCTGTGACCTGGTCTATTTTACATCTGGACAAGGTACACATTCGATCCTACTCTACACAGTTATTAGAAGGATTAGAGAGGATACACAGAGAGCTGATGAGGCCCAGTTTGGGTTGGTAATCGTGGCTGGCGTTTGCTGAGCACTGATTACGTGCTAAGCATTTTAGATACACTAGCTCACTGCACCTCACAACCATGATTGATCGCAGATATTAAATCATTCCTGAGGTCCTTCCAGTACTGACCAGAAGAGGAAGCAGGCAGCACAAGGCCCTCAGTCCCTTCTGGATAGATGGTGATATGTATCCCATGTAGGACAGGGATTCCGATGACCTCCCCAAGCCCACTCTCTACAATTCAACCACGTATCTAAGCCACCACACTGCAGGAGGGTCATTCCTTTTGAGCTGAGCACTGTCCCACCCAGGCATCTCTTTTAACAAACCAGCAAAGGATGCTCAGAGCATCCTGGCTCCCTCTGTTTTTCCCATGATGGGCAGCAGAGGGGCCAATCAGTGCTCTTAAAGGCAGATCTTATCCCGGCAGAGGCTCTGTGGCTTCACTGCTTGGTGACCCCAGGAAGGCACCTGTACTGAGTACTCATTGAAGGCTCCTTAGCTCTGATGTGCCTGATAAATTTCCCCTCCCTTGGAGATGGGTAGGAAAGAGGCAGAACTGAAAACACAGCCAGGGCTGAGACAGACATGACTCTGCGCATCAGGAAGAAAAACTCACCCCATCCACCAGGCAAAGACAATGCGGCCCAGCATGCCAGTTGAATCTGGGGGAAAGAAGCATTGGTAAGGAACAAGCAAGAGCCTTGGGTGCTGTGGGGCCTGGCACCAAGATGGCTTTCCATCTTGGGTCACTGCCTTTGGGAGCTTAGTCCGGTTTAATAAGTTCTAGCTGCATGATGGGGTCAGAAGTGCCTAGACTTAGTAGTCCCTCAGCACGTACCCCAGAGAACTAGGTACCCACACACATCAAGAGACATGGACCAGAAGGATTCTTTGCAGCACTGTTTATAATAGCAAAAAACTATTAGGTTGGACACCAAATGCTCACCAACAGGAGAACGCATAAATAAATTCTGGCTCATTTACTCAGGGGCATATTAGACAGCTATGAAAATCCAACTACTCACATCAGCATGGATGGATCCTAGTATCATCATCCTACATGAAAAAGTAAGTCACGAAGATTACATACAGCACAATATGCTGTTTGTAAAAGAAAAAAATCCCTGATACTTTCATAAAAGAAAAGACCCTGATGCTGGGAAAGATTGAAGACAGGAGTAGAAGGGGGCAACAGAGGAAGAGATGGTTGGATGGCATGACTGACTCAATGGGCACGAGTCTGAGCAAACTCTGGGAGATGGTGAAGGACAGGGAGGCCTGGCGTGCTACAGTCTACGGGATGGCAAAGATTCAAACACAACTTAGTGACTGAATAAATGCTCTTCATAAAGCTTGAAGACAGCTGAAACTATAGTGTTGAGGTATATATCAATATGGTAAAACTATTTTTTTTTATAAAAGCAGGCAATGCTCTGGAAAGTTCAGAGGTTATTGTTGATATTCTAGCTATTAGATTGGGCAGTGGGTTCACAGACGGTCATTAGAGTATAAATAAATGAAAAGGATTTGAACTGCAGGTTAGTGACTAGAGAGCTGGGAGTATATGCTTCCTCAGGCTGGGGTAAGTCAGAGAAATTTCTGGAATCCACTAGACTTTCATTTGCACAAGGGCTTATTGGCTCCCCACTGTGTGCCAGGCACTACGTGAGGGTCTGGCCGGGAGGTGTATGTGTGGCGGGGTATAGCAGACTACAGTGAACCAGAGAGTCATGGTTCCAGGCTCAAAAGCAGACAGCAGCCATGATGAAGGACACACACCTGAGAAGGGGACTACTGTTGGAGGCCATCTGCAAAGCCCTCGTCAGCTGTGGAGGCTGGCACTAGGGTACAATACTGACACACAGCCTCGCTGTCTAAGTCTACACTGTACACCACTCTAGGAAACTTAATTCCCACCTGGTCCTCTTTGCCTCACTTACAATTGGCTGAGCTGCAAGATCTAAAAACTTCTGAATCCTAGTAAGGGATCAGCTGTCTACAAATTGTACTTGGCTCCCTCTGAAAACTCTAACTGGCAAAAGGGTGTGGCGGTTAAGAGTGGGACACAGGGGCTTCCCTGGTGGCTCAGTGGCAAAGAAACCACCTCCCAGTGCAGGAGATATAGGTTTGATCCCTGGTCTGGAAAGATCCCGTTACTGAGCCTGGGTGCCTAGGGTCCATGCTCTGCAACAAGAGAAGTCCGTGCACCAGAACTAGAGAGTAGCCCCTGCTTGCTGCAACTAGAGAAAAGTCTGCCAACAGCGAAGACCTAGCACAGCCAAAAATAAATGATTTTTAAAAAAACAGCCGCTAAAAAAAAAAAGTAGGAGGGGACATATGTAAACCTATGGCTGACTCATGTTGATATTCAACAGAAGACAACAAAATTCCATAAAACAATTATCCTTCAATTTTTTAAAAATGTAGGACACAGAAGTCAGTCAGTGTGGGTCCAAATCTTGGCCCTGTGACTGTAGGCAAATTGCTAAACCTCTCTGTGCCCCAGCTTCCCCCTGTGGAAAAGGAATTCATAACAGCATCTACCCAGTATGGCTGTTGCAGAGATTAAGCTATGTATTACATGTCAGTGTGCAAAATGCCTGGCACACAGCAGGCTGTCAAAATACTGGCTGCTCGTAGAATTAATATCACTAGTTATAACAGTTAACATCATGTTCCATAAAGAGACCTGTAACTAAAAATGACCGTATCAAAAAATTCCAAGGGAGTTTTTTATGTAAAGCTCTGCATGCAAATTTCTCATGTTTGATGGAAACAAGTATGTAACATCCTTTCTAATGAATGGGGCTTCTTTTAATGTCAACAGGCTTTATACTAAGTGGCTATTTTTTCATCTTAAAATGGTCTTATTTTTTTCTTAATAACCTGCCTGAGCTGAAGACATATATAAATATGTTGGTGATTAGACTAGAGTGCTTAGAAATGACACGAAACTACTGACCCCAGCACCCACTGCATTCCAAACACTTAAGCCACAGGAGTGCAATAGAAAAGATCCAAATTAAACAGTGTGGAGGTATGAAAATGTACCCTACAACTAAAACTGCTGGGTTCAAATCCAAGCCCCACCTCTTACTGGCTGTGACCCTGGGCAAGTTACTGTTCTATGTCTCAGTTTCCCCGTCTACAAATTGGACACAAGGACAACACCCATCTCAGAGCTATTGTGAATGCTGAATCAATACATTTAAAGACTGGTATACTGAGACTTCCCTGGTGGTCCAGCAGTTAAGATTCTGCCTTCAAATGCAGGGGACACAAATTTGATTCCTGGTCAGGGAACTGCTATCCCACATACCGAAGCCTGTGAGCGGCAACTACTGAGCCCTCAAGCTCTGGAGCCTGTGCTCAGCAACTAGAGAAAGCCTTCACGCTCAATGAAGAGCCAGCACAGCCAAAATTAAAAAAGAAAACAACAAAGACTGGTACATAATGAGTACTATGCAGGAACTATTATTAACATTATTAACAGAAGAGACAACTCAAACAAGAGCCCCAGATCACTACCAACTTTCCACTGACATGTACTCTCAGATAATGAGCTTCTTTCCAGAGGTGACTCGAATTTGGACAGTTTGGTTAATGCTAAGGGTACAAGCAGGAGCCTCCAGATTCTTCAAAAGATCCAGGGAGGTTCACCAGAGCTGTGGCCAGGCTGACGCTAGGAGCAATGAGCCTTGGGTCTGATTGAAATCCCCACTAGGAACAACAGTGAAAGACAAAGAATGGAAGAGACAACCAAGGGCCCTCCTGATGGAAAACAGTTCCCCCCTTCTTTTCTGCTTCACTCTCTAGAGGGCATGGCACCAAACTGTATCTCTGTGCACTCCCCACCCCTGCTAATGGTTTTTCAAAAAGCAGTATACATTCAACAGATGGTTACTATAGTTATTATTTATAGATCATCTACTTTCCCAGAGGATCCAAAACACCTTTCATTCTTACCCAAACTTCCTCTCTGCCACTCAGGACCTATTACAAAATGTTTTTTCCTAGAATTAACTAATTTCCCACACCCCAGGCAGTTGGCAGTTTTATTCAATAATTGAACTTGTAGGCAGTCCTCCACAGATGAGGAGTAAAGGGAAGGGGAACGTTTTGCTTAGGGATCTGGGCTCCAGATGATTAAGGGACACTGAACAGCATGTATGGGGAACAAAGTGCAGCTTCAAGGCTGGTGGGCGGGATAAGGGTATTCCTGCCCTGTGTTATTCATCAGTTGTCAATAAAGACAACACAAATGTTTTACTCAGTTGAATTTTGCTTTTTAACGGTACAAGGCACTCTTCGAGGAACCGGGGAGACTTGGCTCCTGGATTTAATCAGACAGGAATGCATAAACATACTCATCACAGCTCAGAGTTAGACGTCAAAACACTGGGAGAAGGGAAAAGGAGGGGTTGGGCTTCCCCGTCGAAGGAAAAAGAGGACAGAGATGATGGCAGGGCTGAGACGAGCGATGGGTGAGGCTTCAGGGGCCCAGCTCACCTTTCACGAGCCAGGTGGCTGTGGCAGCTGAAACAGAGGCTTTTGCGTCCCCTACCCCTATGCCCAGCAAGACTGCGTGGGTGGCCAGGGAGCCCGAGAGGCTGGAAGCAAAGGCCTGGAGAAGAAAATAAGTGGGGTGAGGACTAAACGTAGGTTCATGGAGGTCTGAGATCTATCATCAGCCCCACATCACCGGGGTGTGTGGCCTGGGACGTGTCACAGCTCGTCTCTGGGTCTCAGTGTCCAGTCTGTAAGTGGGAAGGGACAGGTGGCGCTCTGTCTCCCCTGCCCCGGCTACGTGTCTCTCCCTTTCCCGGTCGGCCAGGCTGACCTGCACAGAATCCCACAGCTGGTAGGGCAGGTAGTCCGGGCTGACGCTATCGGGGAAGCCCTGAGGCAGGAACACGGCCAACAGCCGGGAGAAAGGTGGGGAGGCAGTCCCGGGAGCCACCCCTCCGCCCCCATCTCGTCCTCCGGGTTTCGCTGTGAAGGCTCCGGGGAACCCCCACCAGCGGCGCCCCCAGGCCTCCCACTGCAGGCTCCCGTCGAGGGCGGCACGGCACCTCCGGGCCGCCCCGGAGCCGAACTGCTCGGAGCACAACACATCAGCCATCCCGAGACCCTCCCTCAGCCCTGCTCGAAGGGAAACGTGGCCACAGGGCACTTCCGGCTCCACTACGGCGGCTGCAGAGGGACAATCTTCCTCGGCGAAAAGGGCCTCCTGCTTCTGTGTCTGATTTCAACCAGCGACATGGTTCCTTTCCAGGCTCCCGGCCCTGCCTCGACCTCCCGGGGCTGGTCGTTCCTCGTCCTTGTTCTTTGTAGCATCTTGTCTGGGGCCGCGGGAGCCCTTTGACTCGCCAGACGCTGAAGGTACTGGCTTTCCTGTGACCCGCGACTTCCGGTTATGGGGACAAGGGAAGAGGGCGTGTCCCTAGGGAATTGCGTTTTGACCCAGTGCAGCCACAGAATTTTTAGCTGTGTGGCCTTGGGCAAGTCAGTGTCCCCTCTGGGCCTCAGGTGCCTTCTCTGCTGTGAGGCTATATTTTACTCCTGTTCCTAGTACCCAACACGTACTTGCCTGAACGATATTTATGAATCAGTGAATGCATGCGTGTTGAGAACTTGAACCAAATGATCGCTGAGGCCCCGTTAAGCTTCCCTTTTGGTTGGTTTGTGGGTTTTTTGTTTGTTTGTTTTCCTTCTGGTATCTCTGACCCTCCACTGAAAATTTTTTGCCCTTCAGCCTTCCAAATAAATGAATAAAATAAAATATGAACTTCTTGTCATGACCCACAGAGCTCTGTAGATTAGGCCCTGCTCCATTGCTCAGACTTTACTGATTCATCCTCTCACTGCCCCCACTAGAACATAAACTCCCAGGGGAGAAGAACTTTGTCTTTGGCACTGAACTTTGTCTTTGTCCCAGGGCCTGACACAGATCAGGCGCCAGCTACCTTTTTGTGAAATGAATGAATTTATTTTCTCAGTAGCCCTTGTAGGTATTCTCATTTGAACAAGGAAACTGGAGTTTGCATACCCAAACTGGAGTTTTATGGGACTTCATCAAACGGATGAAGACAAAGCTGAAAAGCCTCAAGTGTTCACCTACTCATTCAACAGTTATTTAGTAAGAACTTGCTACTCTTCTGGGCTCTGAGGCGTGAGTCCAACTGGAGACTAATGGTTTAAGAACTACATCATCTTTTTTTCTTTTTTGGCTGGCCCTGTGGCTTATGGGATCTTAGTTCCCTAACCAGGGATGGAACCCAGGCTGTTTGCAGTGAAAGTGCAGAGTCCTAACCACTGGACCGTGAAGGAATTCCCTATTTTGTATTCTTTTTAAGTATTATAAAAATAATGGAAGGATACATTCTTATTGTAAAATAATTCAAATGATAATGTAGATGGAGAAGGTCAAATTCTCCCTTGACATTTATCCCTCTTTCCATTTTCAACAGATACCAGTCAATGCCCAGAGGTAAACACTGTTTGCCATTTGAGAGAGAGAGAGAAATATAGTTTAATGTTTAATGCCCACTGCCATACTTTCAGCCTGAGGTAGCCTGCTCTAACTGTAGTTCATTGAACATCTTTGATACCTTTTCGTATCAGCACATGTGTATCTATCTCATTATTTTAATAGTTGGAAGTCATGCCTTGGTATGAATGTGCCAGTTTCTGTAAAGATTCCCCATAATTACTTTACAATGTTGTGTTAGTTTCTGCTGTGCACAGCGTGAATCAGCTATAGGTATATGTATATCCCCTCCCTCTGAGTCTCCCTCCCACCCCATCCCACTCCTCTAGGTCATCAGAGAGCACTGAGCTGAGCTCCCTGTGCTATACAGCAGCTTCCTGCTAGCTATCTGTTTTACAAATGGTAGTGTGTATATGTCAATGATACTCTTTCAATTCATCTCACTCTCCCCTCCCTGCCCTATGTATTTTTAAATTTGAACAAGTATTGTTAAATTATCCCTCTAAAAAATCATACTGGAGCTTCCCTGGTGGCTCAGTGGTAAAGAATCTGCTGCCAATGCGGGAGACATTTTGATCCCTGATTCAGGAAGATCCCACATGTCTTGGAGCTACTAAGCCCATGTGCCTAAACAAAAAGAAAAAGAAAAAAACCTTACCAACTTACACTCCTACTAACGGTGTATGAGAATGCTCATCATAGTGAAGATATGTATTTCTATCTAAAAAAGTTCCCCTTGGCACATTTGCATTTTAAGCTCCACTCTTGTATTCTGGCCACAGATAACCACTGACAATGCTTTCTGCCACTATAGATTACTTTTGCTTATTCTAGAATTTCGTAGAAATGGAATTCCACTGTATATGTCTTCTATGCTTGGCTTCTTTTGCCCAGCCTAATGATTTTGAGATTCATCCATGTTGTCATGAGTACAGCATGTTTCTTTTTATTGCTGAGTCGTCTGTTGATTAGTCTGTTTCTTTTTCTTGCTGAGTAGTATTCCATTGTATGAATATGCCACAATTTGTATATGTACTCACTGGTTATTAGATATTTTGGGTTGTCTCCAGTTTTGAGTTATTGTGATAAAGCTGCTATGAACATTTGCACTTGCATGCAAGTACTTTTGTAGACTTGTATGGTCATTTCTTATTAACTCCATTTGGAGTGGGATTGCTGGGTTATGTGGTCAATGTATGCTGAACTTTATAAGACAGTGCCAAATTATCTTTCAGACTTTTCATTTTACACACCCACTTGCAATGTATGAGAATTCTAGTTCTCTCAGATCCTTACCAACACTTAATCAGTCTTTTAAACTTTTAGTCCTTGTAGTTGGTATGTAGTGGTATCACATTGTAGCTTTCATTTGCATTTCCCTGGTGAGTAATAGTGTTGAATATCTCTTTATGTGCTTATTGGCTATTTGCATATCTTCTTTGTGAAGTGCCTGTTCCAATCTTTTGGCCATTTAGAAAGCTGCATTATCTTATTATTGAACTATCAGAGTTAATTTTAAATTCTGTATACATATTCTTTGTCAGGTTGCATTGCGATTATTCCTCTCTGTGGCAACAAATCCTTTCTACCCTAAATAAATAAAAACACGTTCACACAAAAACCTGTACACAAATATTTATAGCTATTCTATTGATGCTCACCAATAATTGCAAACAATACAAATATCCTCCAGTGGGTCAATGAATAAACAAGATCTAGTACATCCTTGTCGGAGAAGGCGATGGCACCCCACTCCAGTACTCTTGCCTGGAAAATCCCATGGACGGAGGAGCCTGGTGGACTGCAGTCCATGGGGTCGCGAAGAGTCGGAGATGACTGAGCGACTTCACTTTCATTTTTCACTTCCATATATTGGAGAAGGAAATGGCAACCCACTCCGGTGTTCTTGCCTGGTGAATCCCAGGGACAAGGGAGCCTGGTGGGCTGCCGTCTATGGGGTCGCACAGAGTCAGACACGACTGAAGCGACTTAGCAGCAGCAGTGCATCCTTGCAGTACACACTTAGCAATGGAATGGAACAACTCACTCACTGTTACTCGCAAACACTTGGATGGAGCTTGAGGGCATTATTCTGAGTGAAAGAAGACAGTCTCAAAGGTTATATGCTGTATGATTCCATCATAGTGTGTGTTAGTCGCTCAGTCATATCCAGCTCTGCAGCCCTATGGACTGTAGCCCGCCAGGCTCCTCTGTCCATGGGGATTCTCCAGGCAAGACTCCTGGAGTGGGTAGCCATTCCCTTCTCCAGTGGATCTTCCCAACCCAGGGATCGAACCCGGGTCTCCTGCATTGACGTCCTCAAAAACACTGAACTGTAGTGATGACAAACAGATCAATGGTTGGCAGCATTTAGGGATAAGAGGGGACTACCACATAGCTCAGTCAGTACAGAATCTGCCTGCAGTGCAGGAGACCTGGGTTTGATGCCTGGGTTGGGCAGATCCCCTGGAGAAGGAAATGGCAACCACTCCAGTATTCTTGCCTGAAAAATCCCATGGACAGAGGAGCCTGGTGGGTTACAGTCCATGGGGTTGCAAGAGTCGGACACAACCTAGCGACTAAACCACCAGGGGTCAGAGTGGGGAGCACAAAGGAATTTGGGGGGTGATGGAAATGTTCTGTGTCCTGATTGTGGTAGTAGTTACATGAATCTACATATTGAAATCCATACATTGTATACCAAAAGGAAGTTAATTTTGCTGTATGTTAATTAAGATAATGGAATAAACAAAAAGCATATCAACAAACTGAGTGTACAGGTGCCTGTGAACACTGGTTTTTGTTTTTAAGATTTTTTTATGTGGACCATTTTTAAAATCTCTATTGAATTTGTTATTGTTTTTGAATTGCTTTTGTTTTCATTTTTTGGCCTCCAGACATATGGGATGTTAGCTCCCCAACCAAAGATTGAACCAGGGATGAAGTCCACAACCCCTGCATTGGAAGGCAAAGTCTTAACCACTGGACCACCAGGGAGTCCCTGAACATTGGTTTTTGAATGGAGAAAGATGTGACAGAAAATACATATCTCTTTACTGTTGGCTACTTTGTTGGGGGAAGGAGCAAAAATGATCCGTTTTTTCAGTGTGTATTTTTATAATGTTTCATTTATTTCAAATAGTATATGGTGATTTAGAAATTTGAAAAAAATCTATTAAAATGGAAAACATTAGGAAAATATTTTTAAAGATGAAAAAGGGTATTTTTGCTTTGTCAAGTACCTGATGATATGGTAGAGAATAAGAAATGTGTGTCCATTCCAGTGGAATTCAGCCTGGTAGCATCCAGTCCTCCCATCTTACAAATGGCTCATCTGCAAAATTATGACTGTAATTGGAACTGGCCTAATGGAAGCTTTTATAAGAATACATACTTTGTGAGGTTGTTTTTTTTTTTTTTTTTTTGGCCATGCTGTGTGGCTTGCAGGATCTCAGTTCCTTGACGAGGGATTGAATCTAGGCCACAGCACTGAAAGCCCTGAATCCTAACCACTAGGCCTCCAGGGAACTCCCAAGAATAAATACCTTAATACTTGCTTGAAACAATGCCTCACACAAATCATCACTGTAATGTTAGCTGCTATGAATATATCATCTATGAATTGGAAGAATAATTGCCATCAGTTGTAGGGGGATGATTTTTAAAGTTCTTGTCTTGCAATGGGGGATCAGTCACTGTTAATTTTGTTAGCCTTTGGAACCTGGCTTCTGGGATGTGGCAGGGAGGGCAAGGCTGTCCCTGATGTGGTTTTCTGGGTCTCCCCACTTATCTGTTCTCTTGGCTTTGCTATCTTCCTAATTTCAGGGGAACCTCTCCCTCCTTCCCCTCCCCTGGTTAACATATCACCCTCCCTCAGGACCGAAATGCAGGGCGTTTCCCTCTTTGGCTGACCCTGGACCCCTTGTCTACATCTAGCTTGTCACAGAGGGAAAGCCAGAGCCTGAAAAGTGTGGCTGAGACCTACACAGCACCGTTGGACTTGAAGGTGAGCCAGCTGGGGAGAAATGTGATCTCAGGGCAGTTCAGGGTCAGAAAGGTGGTGCAGGGCAAGTGACCTTGCAGGGCACCAGGGATCCTCGGATGGGAGTGAGGAGATTGGGAGAAAAGGATATTTAAATTTCATCTCTTTCTCTAACCACGCAGATGGCCCTTATTCAGACCAATAAGGATCTCATTTCCAAAGGAATAAAGGAATTCAACATCCTGCTAAATCAGCAGGTAAACCTGGTGCTCTGGTTCAGAGGACAGGCCTGAAGTGTTGGGAGGTGGGCAAGGACAGAGAAAGGAGAATAACTTGGAGCGGGGAGGGTAATGGACTTGATGGAAACCATGAGAGACAGGGAATACAAATCAGAGCAAAAAGGAGGTCAGAGTTCGTAGTTATTCCTGAATCACATGTCTGAGCCGGGTCTCCTTTGCCAAATTCTGATCGCCCCCCACCCCTACCCCCTATCCCACCCTACGTCCCCTCCAGGTCTTCAGTGATCCTGCCATCTCTGAAGAAGCCATGGTGACTGTGGTGAATGACTGGGTGAGCTTTTACATCAACTATTACAAGAAGCAGCTGTCGGGAGAGCAAGACGAGCAGGACAAGGCTCTGCAGGAGTTTCGGCAAGAGCTCAATACCCTGTCTGCCTCTTTCCTGGACAAATATAGGAACTTCCTGAAGTCCTCGTGAGCAGCCCCTCACACGCTGCCTTTCTCCTAGCCCAGAGACCCAGGCTGCAAGTCTAAGAAACCCTCAAACGCTGCCTCTGTGTTCTAGTCCTCGGGCTCCACTCCTTCATGGTGTTGCTGCACCCTGACACCTCAATAAAGACCAGTTCTGGTTGTGGTGGTCTTCCTGGCTTGTTGGCTCTTCTTTGGTTCCGATCCCTGAATCGTGGAGACAGTTGGTCCCTTTTCCCTCAGCCCTGCTTCCTAAATATGGTCTTGAAGATCAAACTTCTTAGTGCAGAGGTTTGCAGCCTTAAGTAACCACTGGGAAGTACTAAAATAGCCTGAAGGAGGGGCCAGCTGACAGAGCCTAAACAGTAAGTGCTGAGGGACAGGGAAGGGGACAAAAAGGAGATAGAGGCTCACCAGAAAGCATGGTCCTGTGACATGCTGTCTAGCAGAAAGTTTTTGGAATCTCCCAGTCTTGTTTATCTCACACTGCAGCATGTGACAAGAGAATCAAACTATGACAAAAGTACGAGACAACCTCACTGTAGGGGGTTGGGGAATGAAATATACTAACATATCGGACTGTGGAAATGACGGAATATATAAGACTAAGCCACAAATAACTGCATGCAAGCACTGTGCCCTAGTGCTGGTTAATAATTCTGATACTGTCGCACATGCTCATTGGAATTGAACAATAGGCATAAATACATGGTGGATAATGGGAGTTAAGTTTCTCAATGTCGGAGTGGGAATTTAGGGATAAGCAAGGTGGGGGGTGGCTAGAATAATCTACGTGGTAATGGATTGGAGTTAGAAATATCAGCACGGACAGATGGTGTGATGATGGCATATAGCCGGTGGGTTAAGTTGCTCCTCTTTTCCTTCCCTGTCCCCTTCCTCCTTTTGTAAAAAAGGTTTATTCATTTGGCTGCGCCAGGTCTAAGTTGCAGTATGCAAACTCTTAGTTGTGGCATGTAGGATCTACTTCCCTGACCAGAGATCAAACCCAGTTCACCTGCATTGGGAGCTCGGAGTCTCAGCCACTGGACCACCAGGGAAGTCCCCCCTCTCCCTTTTAAACAACTAAGTAAACAGCCATAAGGGGACAGAAGTGCCTCTGCACACTCCACCAAGGAGCCCAGGAGGTTTCTAACCCACCTGTGTATCTGAAAATTAACAAATAGGACCTCAGTAAGGGCTGCAGATCCAAGGGAGATACAAATCTCCTCTGTCTCCACTGGTCACAAGGGAGCAGAGGATGGAGGCGTGAAGCCTGGAGATGGCAAACTGGGAAGAGACCAAGAGACCCTTCTGGAGAGAGAGACTTTGTGGAAGTCCAGACTGCCTGCAGGGGACGTCAGCATGTCCTTAGAGCAAGGTAAGGATGAGTCTGGAGGCAAGAGGAAGGAACTTGCCAAGGTGGCCTGTCTCCCCAGGGCGACTCCACCAATGTTGAGCTTTTCACAGCAGCAGGGGTGCCCCCCTCGGGCAAAGGAGGTGGAAAGCCGTGACGCCTCTCACAGAGTGGGTGGGAAGCGCGAGGGGTGAGTGACTGCCTCCCATTCCTAGCTGCGCACATTCCAACTGGAGAAGCCCATTTCTCTCTAGCAGTACCCAGATTTCTGAGGAGGGATCTCCATAACTGAGGGGAGAGAGGAAAACATGGAAGGAAACATAAGAACCTTGGCTTTAATGGTTTGGTTCCTGCTGTCCGCTCCAGTACTTCCGCAAGAAGTCTGCCCATGAACCAGCTGGATAACCTCAACCAAGGAAATCCCTACAAACTGTGGGCACCCCAAGAACCCCAAGGGCTAAACCCATACCTCCTTGTACTCTGCTGCCAGGCACCTCCGCCAGAGTGAGCCCAGGCACCTCTGCCAGAGTGAGCCCTAGTAGACACAGGGCACTCAGGCCAAGGGAGAAAATACAAACGGGCTGTAGTGCCACCTTCTGGAAAACAAAAGAAAGGATTCTAAATAGCCTGCCTGTTGAATTAAGAACAGAAGACTTCAAAGCTTAGTTAAGGAGGTTTCTGCTATTTGTAACCTGAATTCTAACCTGAAAGCAAGAGGCACATACCTACAAACGCTATTTAAAAATCAAGGAAATGTGATGGACCTAGAAATTATCACACTAACTGAAGACACTACATATAACATGTCAGATGGTGAGCGCTGCCAGGATGAAGAAATCAGTTATAAAGGAGACAGTAGACAAGGAGTGTGATTTTTTTTTTTTTTCTTTTACTGAGTGTTTAGGTAACACCAGCAAACAAGGTGACTTTTTTTTGTTTTTTGGCCACACTGCGAGGCATGCGGAATCTTAGTTCCCAGACCAGGGATGGAACTAGCGCCCCCTGCAGTGGCATTGCTGAGTCTCAACCACCAGACCCCCAGGGAAGTCCCACATTTGAACACAGATCTCAAAGAAGATAGGGTTGGATCCAGGAAGTTATCTGAAGTGTATGCCTCAATGCAGGAATGGCCAGCACAACAGCTCTGAGAAAGGTGCTTGTTTCAGAACAATCAAGGCTCCAAAGGAACGAGGTATGTCAGAGAGGTGTGAGCAAAAAGGTGCATGATGAGAGATGGTGGTAGAAAAATTTGAGGAACCAGGTGGCTTCCCTACTGCTGCTAAAAGGAAGTCAGAGGGAATCCCTCATCCACACTATGGTCCTCTTCCATACTCTTAATTTTGTTGCAAGGGCCTCCCCTGAATTGATTGGCTCTTTAGTACAACCTCAGAGAAGGCAATGGCACCCCACTCCAGTACTTTTGCCTAGAAAATCCCGTGGACGGAGGAGCCTGGTAGGCTGCAGTCCATGGGTTCGCTAGAGTCAGACACAACTGAGCGACTTCACTTTCACTTTTCATTTTCATGCACTGTAGAAGGAAATGGCAACCCACTCCAGTGTTTTTGCCTGGAGAATCCCAGAGACGGGGAAGCCTGGTGGGCTGCCATCTATGGGGTCGCACAGAGTCGGACACGACCAAAGTGACTTAGCAGCAGCAGCAGCAGTAGCAGCAGTTAGTACAACCTATTGGTTTATTTATGGTGCCTATAATGTTAGAGTCATCTTGGAATTATGAGGCCATATACAGGAGACCCGAGTTCAATCCCTAATCCGGGAAGATCCCCTGGAGAAAGACATGGCAACCCACTCCAGTATTCTTGCCTGCAAAATCCCATGGACAGATCAGCCTGGTGGGCTACAGTCCAGGGGTCTCAAAGAGTCTGACACAACTTAGCCACTTAACAACAACTCTGCCTTCTCATCCCCCAAGGTACACAAACACCCAAACACACACACACATCTAACCATGGTCTTCTGGGCTGTTACTACCATGCCTTTTCCATTCCCAGGCTTACTGATTAGGTGAGGAGTAAATGCAACTCCAGAAGTTCAGAAATCAGAAGACGATTGCTTCTTGGCAGGAAAGCTATGACAAACCTAGACAGTGTGTTGAAAAGCAGAGACATTACTCTGAGACAAGACATTACTCTGAGACATTACTCAGAGACAAAGGTCCATATAATCAAGGCTATATGGTTTTCCCAGTGGTCATGTACAGTTGTGAGATCTGGACCATAAAGAAGGCAGAATGCCAAAGAATTGATGCTTTAGAAGTGTGGTGCTGGATAAGACTTCTAAAGTCTCTTGGACAGCAAGGAGATCAAAGAAGTAAATTTTAAGGCAAATCAACCCTGAATATTCATTGGAAAGGCTGATGCTAAAGCCGAAGCTTCAGTGTTTTGGTCATCATATGTGAACAGCTGACTCATTGGAAAAGTCCCTGATGCTGGGAAAGATTGAGGGCAGAAAGATGAGGGTATCAGAGGATGAGATGACTGGATGGCATCACTGATGCAATGGACATGAACTTGGGCAAACTTGGGAGGTGGTGAGGGACCAGGAGGCCTGGCGTGCTGCAGTCCATGGGGTCGCAAAGAGTCAGACACAACTGGGAGACTTAACAACAGCAACAAATACAACTCACACCAGCCAGATGTATTATTTTGTCTCTAAGAATGTAGAAATGGTACCCAGAATTCCCAATTCAGTAGCCTCTCATACTAAGTGGAGTAAGCCAGACAGAGAAAGACAAATCATATACTATTGCCTATATTTGGAATCTAAGAAAATGATAAAAATGAACTTCCATACAGAACAGAAATAGACTCACAGACATAGAAAACAAACTTATAGTTACCAAAGGGGAAAAGGGGGGATAGATTAGAAGTTTGAGATTAACATACACACACTGCTGCTGCTACTGCTGCTAAGTTGCTTCAGTCGTGTCCGACTCTGTGCGACCCCATAGACGGCAGCCCACCAGGCTCCCCCCGTCCCTGGGATTCTCCAGGCAAGAACACTGGAGTGGGTTGCCATTTCCTTCTCCAATGCATGACAGTGAAAAGTGAAAGTGAAGTCGCTCAGTCGTGTCCGACTCCTAGTGACCCCATGGACTGCAACCTACCAGGCTCCTCCATCCATGGGATTCTCCAGGCAAGAGTACTGGAGTGGGGTGCCATTGCCTTCTCCGATACACACACTACTATATATTAAATAGATGACCAACGAAGACCTACTGTTTAGCACAGGGAACTATACTCAATATTTTGTAATAACCTATAATAGAAAATAATCTTAAATAAAAAATATATATACACATATATGTATAACTGAATCACTTTTCTGTACACTTGAAATTAACACAACATTGTAAATCAACTTTTTTAAGCCTTTAATGATAGATAAATCTGGGCCTCCATATTGGTATGGCCATTTTCTTTCATGTACTAAAATTATATAAATACATATATACAGTAGTTATAATTATGGATATCATTATCTTAATTATATCATTATCAATTTGCTGTTTCTGGGTGGGGACAGATGGTAGAAAGTTCCTTACTGTTGTTGACATCATTCTAAGAAAGTCCTCTACTTCTTCTATTGCCTGTATATTTTCAATATTTGCAGTTTATTTTATGTCATTATGGAGACCTGGGTTTGATCCCTGGGTTGGGAAGATCCCCTGGAGGAGGGCATGGCAGCCTACCCCAGTATTCTTGCCTGGAGAATCCCCACGGACAGAGGAGCCTGGGGGGCTACAGTCCATGGGGTTGCAAAGAGTCGGACATGACTGAGCAACTAAGCACAGCATACTCTAGTAAATTAATTAAAAAGAAGAAATGATGCATGACTCATCTAGGATCTTCTTTTTATTGTTGTATAGTTGCTTCACAGTGTTGTGCTAGTTTCTGCAGCACAGTGAAGTGAGTCAGCCATGTGTATGCATATATCCCCGCCCCTCTGGATTTCCTTCCCATCACCACAAAGCATCGAGTAGAGTTCCCCACAATATATAACAGGCTCTTATTAGTTATCTATTCCGTGCATAGCACTGTATACTTGTCATTCCTAATCTCCCAATTCTTCCCACCCCCCTCAGTATCCATACATTTATTCTCTACATCTGTGTCTCTATTTCTGCTTTGTAAATAGGGTCATCTGTACCACTTTTCTAGGTTCCACACATATGTGTTAATATACGGTATTTGTTTTTCTCTTTCTGACTTATTTCACTCTTTATGACAGTCTCTAGGTCCATCTATGTCTCTGCAAATGACTCAGTTTTGTTTCTTTTGATAGCTTGCTGCCCAAAATCTTGTCTACCTGTCTATTGAGGCCAAATAGAAATATGTAGATAGAGTCTGGAGGAAATAGAAGAGAGTAGCTTTATTTTGCCTGGCAAAAGAGAAATGCTATAGGCTAGCACCTCAAGAACTGTGTCCCCCTTCCTGGGGAATTACATGCGGTTTTATAGGTGGGAACTTGTAGTCCAGGGTATGTGATAAGGAACAAGGTGGTGAAGGTTTTGCATTCTTCTGTGGGCATTATTATGAAACAGTCATTTTTGGCATCATGTGGCCTGGTACTTGGGTCCAACAGCCCTGTAATTGGGTCCATTCATCTCTGGCTTATTGGCCTGCAACCTTCTTTCTGAAATGCAAACAGCTATAAGTGGTAACCTGCTAGAGAGTGAGGGAGAGGAAATACCAGGTGCAGGAGGTAATTTATATAATATTAGGGATGATAGGAGGTAAGCTTTGAGATGGACAAATCTAGTTATACGCACTACAGATTAGTAACAGTTAAAATAAAACTAAGATTGGTTAGCTCTTTCAGGCCATTTTATGTTTCTTCTCTAGCCTCTTCACTGTTCTCTTTATTTTCCTTGTTTTTCAGGAGGGAAAAAAAAACTCATTTCTATTTTTGTTGTAGCAGGCTGAGTAATATTCCTTTGTATATATGTACCACATCTTCTTTACCAATTCCTCTGTTGATAGGCATTAAGGTTGCTTGCATGTCCTGGCTATTGTAAATAGTGCTTCAGTGAACACTGGGGTGCATGTGCCTTTTTGAATTATGGTTTTCTCAAGGTATAGCAGCAGCAGCAGCAGCAAGGTATATGCCCAGTAGTGGGATTGCTGGGTCATATCATAGTTCTAGTCTTGGTTTTTTAAGGAACCTCTGTAGTATTCTCCATAGTGGCTGGTACATTCCCATCAACAGTGCAAGAGGGTTCCCTTTTCTCTACACGCTCTCCAGCATTTGTTGTTTGTAGATTTTTTGATGATGGCCATTCTGACAGTGTGAAGAGATATCTCACTGTAGTTTTGATTTGCATTTCTATAACAATAATTAGTGATGGTAAGCATCTTTTAATGTGCCTCTTGGCCATCTGTATGTCTTCCTTGGAGAAATGTCTGTTTAGGTTTTCAGCCCATTTTTTTTATTAGGTTGCTTATTTTTTGATATTGAGCTGCATGAGCTATCTGTATATTTTGAAGAGTAATTCCTTGTCAGTTGCTTTGTTTGCAAATATCTCCCATTCTGAAGATTCTCTTTTCATCTTATGTATGGTTTGCTTTGGTGTGCAAAAGCCTTTAAGTTTAATCAAGTTCCATTTGTTTCTTTTTGTTTTTATTTTCATTACTCTAGGAAGCTGGGTCAAAAAAGCTCTGGCTCTGATTTATGTCAAACAGTATTCTTCCTATGTTTTCCTTTAAGAGTCTTACAGTGTCCTGTCTTACACTTAGGTCTTTAATCCATTTTTAGTTTACTTTTGTGTATGGTATTAGGGAGTGTTCTAATTTCATTCTTTTACATGGAGCTGTCCAGTTTTCCCAGCACTGTGTATTGAAGAGACTGTCTTTTCTCTGTTGTATATTCTTGCCTCCTTTGTCATAGATTAGGTGACCACAGGTGCATGGGTTTATCTCTGGACTTTCTATCTTGTTCCATTGTTCTTCATTTCTGTTTTTGTGCCAGTACCATACTGTCTGATCTTGATCACAGGTAGCTGAGTCACATTGAATAGGTATATGATATATGTCCTCTAACTGGGAAAAAAGAAAGTGCTATTTATGGCTATATGTACAATGGAATTAAATTAAGGCAATTCACATTTTAAAAACTCATTTTCTTGTAGACAAAATTAACCCCAATATAAAAATGAATGGACTGACTGTAACTGGGTCTGAGACAGAAGAGCACTACAGCAATGCACAGATTCATAAATGAGCCTAGAAACACAATGAAGACCCTGGCAGCTAATTGCAAACTCATGAAGCATCTTAGAGCTCAAAACGCCTCCCCACCATCACCTCATTCAATATGAAACACATTGTGTTAAACCATTTTATTTTTGTATGGCTAGCTATGCAGCAATAGCGAAAGATACAACAATCCAAGTGAACTTAGTTAAGGGTAATTGTAATAACCTGCTGTTTCTTCTTCTTTTTTTAAAAAAGTTTTATTTATTTTTGGCTGCTCTGAGTCTTCGTTGCTGTGCATGGGCTTTCTCTAGGTGCAGAGAGCAGTGGCTACCCTCTAGTTGCAGTGTGCCGGCTTCTCATTGCAGTGGCTTCTCTTGTTGCAGAGCCTAGGCTCTAGAGGACTGGCTCAGTAGTTGTGGCACACAGGCTTAGCTGCTCCATGGCATGTGGGATCTACCCCACCCAGGATTGAACCCCTACCCCCTGCATTGGCAGGTGGATTCTTAACCACTAGACCACCAGGGGCAGAGAAGGCGATGGCACCCCACTCCAGTACTCTTGCCTGGAAAATCCATGGACGGAGGAGCCTGGTAGGCTGCAGTCCATGGGGTCGTGAAGAGTCGGACACGACTGAGTGACTTTACTTTCATTTTTCACTTTCATGCATTGGAGAAGGAAATGGCAACCCACTCCAGTATTCTTGCCTGGAGAATTCCAGGGACGGGGGAGCCTGGTAGGCTGCAGTCCATGGGGTCTCACAGAGTTGGACACGACTGAAATGACTTAGCAGCAGCAGCAGACCACCAGGGGAGCCCTATTGCTTCTTATTTTTGTCTTTCGTTTTGACATTTGAAGACAACATTTCTGATCACTTTATTATTCAAGTTTTTATCAGATAACTACATTAAAAATGACTACCTTGGTATTTCTTTCCAGGTTCCCAGAAGAGTTTGCAAGAATATGCATGCCTGTGAAGAAAAACTGCTGACCCTGAGTCATATGACTAAGCAGTATTCATGTTCTCTTACAAGTTAGTCTTGATCACACAAATAGAAGAAATTCCTTTCTATATAAGAAATATATAATAGATGATATTGTTCGTTCACTGTCTGTTACTGTTTATGACAAAGTTTGGAAATGAATGAGATACTTTATTTAGAACAATGGAAGAAGTCATATTTGTAGCATCACTGTAAGTTTTCGAGCAGACACAGTGAGGAAATTGAATGAGAAAACATAAAATCTGCTAACATTCTTCATCTCAATGAATAAATCCCCTTACACATTGACGTTGGTATTCCATAGTTCAGTGAGTAGATGCACAGCTTGAAAAGAAACTTAATGCATGAAATACAGAGTATAATTTCAAGTATGCTTCATCATAATGTTATGTCTGACTCTAAGGCCACGTTACTCAACTTTCTGTCTCAGTGTAGATGCCATTAGAATAAATGTATTTGATGTTCAGTTATTTCAGTGACAATAGTAGGCACTGTGGACTAGAGCCTGGAAAAGAGTACAGTATCTTAATAAAGAGAATAAAAACCAATGACCAAAAAAAAAAAAAAAAAACCAATGACAAAAAACCCTAGTAGGTTAAGTCTACATTATCAAGAAGACCAGGTAAGATAGTTTTATATAGAGAGGGCTTCCCTGGTGGCTCAGACAGTAAAGGGTCTGCCTGCAATACAGGAGACACAGGGTTTGATCCCTGGGTCAGGAAGATCCCCTGGAGAAGGAAATGGCAACTCACTCCAGTATTCTTGCCTGGAGAATCCCATGGACAGAGGAGCCTGTCAAGCTACAGCCACAGGGTTGCAAGGAGTCAGACATGGCTGAGCAAATAGAGAGAGTGAGGAATGAAGGACCCAAAAGTGAAAAACTGGTCTCAGATTTTCCTCTCCTATAAAATTACAGAAAGAGCAAAGTTGCCACGTTTGGTTGTTCCCATTGGAATGGCAAAACTCATGACTCTTATTCTACTAAAAGTAAAGACATATTACATGGGGGTACTATTTGTCATTTGAGAAGAAATTATTCTTAAGAAATCCAAGCAATTCCATGAGATAAATGAAAATTTCTCATTTTTTTAAATCAATGGTTGGGAATGAATTAGGGAAAACAGAAAGAAAATGAAGAGAAATATGTTAGATATCAGAGAGAGAAGAACGTCTAATCAAGTAAATGACTAAACTGTACACAGAAGTTGAAAAAATAAAAATTCCAGGTACTTTCCTGGTGGACCAGTGGTTAAGACTTCACATTCCCAGGGCAAGGGTTCGATCCTTGGTCAGGGAACTGGATCCCACAAGCCGCAAAGAAGATCTTGCATGACTCAATGAAAAATTGGTAGTTAAAAATTTTTCGGGAAATAAATAGAAAGAGTAAGTTTTACTTGCGCAGACTGATTGAAGAATTATAACTTCTGACTCTGAGACTTTAAGCCCCGAAATCATAGGCAACTCTTCAGCCCTGTGACCACTGTCCCTTTTATAACTGCCATCCCCAAGAATCTTTTCAGAGCCCCCTTTATGTCTTTATTCCTCAGACTGTAGATGAAGGGGTTTAGCATGGGCGTGACCACGGCATACATCACTGAAGCTTTTGCACTTGAGTGTGATCTGTGGGTAGCAGCTGAGCTAAGGTACACTCCTAGGCTTGTACAAAAAAATAAAGAGACAACCGAGAGGTGAGACATGCAGGTGGAAAACGCTGCTTGCTTCCCCTGAGCTGATGAGATTCCACGTATGGAGGAAACGATCTTCGAGTATGAGAAAAGGATAGCAGCCAGGGGACCGCCAGCCAGCAGCACAGCTGCAAAATACATCACCATGTTGTTAAGAAAGGTGTCACAGCAGGCAAGTTGGACCATCTGATTGAGTTCACAGAAAAAGTGGGGGATTTCCACATCTGTGCAGAAGGACAGTCGCAACACCATTAGGCTTTGTAACAGTGAATGCAAGACACTTATAATCCAGGTCACCAGAAGCAGCAGTCCACAGAGTCGGGGGTTCATGATAACCATGTAATGCAAGGGATGACAGATGGCCACAAACCTGTCATAGGCCATCACAGTCAAAAGATAGATGTCCAACCCTGAAAAGAATAGGAAAAAGTACATCTGGGTGATGCAACCTGCATAGGTTATGACTTTGCTCTGTGTCTGGATGTTCACCAGCATCTTGGGGACAGTAGTGGTGGTAAAACAGATGTCTGCGAAGGACAGGTTGGAAAGGAAGAAGTACATGGGCATGTGGAGGTGGGAGTCATAGACGGTGGCCAGGATGATGAGCAGATTTCCAAACACAGTGATCAGGTACATGGAGAGGAAAATCACAAATATGAGGTCTGTAATTCTTCTTCCTTTGAAAACCCCAGAAGAACAAATTCTGAAACTCCGGTAAGATTCCATGGTTCCATGTGGTGAAGGGGACTGCGGGGAGCCGGTGAGGCATTCCACTCGTGACAAAGGTCATGAGGAAGGAGGCTCGGCATACGCAAAGGCGGGATCGAGCCTCAGGAGTCCCCCCGGATATTCTCGAGCATTTTCCCCCAAAAAACCAGAGTCTGCCTACTTTATTGCTTTGTGCTCTCACCTCTGACTTTACTGGGGGCTGTCCCCTACCACCATCTCGCTCTCTCTGTCAAAGAGTTAACTTACAGCTCCAATTAATAAAGTTCCTGGGCAATTAGGAGTGTTTAAATCCAAACCCCTCTGATGGCTCTCTAACTCGCCTGACAAGTTTACCCGGACTCCTGCAGCTATGCATACGATTGTTTACAGTCTCCCAGCCTCGAGAGGCATGGGAAGCTTAAGATATTCAAATAGCTTAGAGCCTCTCAGAGAGTTAGAAACTGTCAGAATAAACTAGTAAAGGATTTCATTGATGAGTCAATGCTTGTTGCCAAGTTTTCA
>NW_011494644.1:12397102-12397479 GCF_000754665.1 Bison bison bison
CCTGGGGTTCTTCTTGAGCTCAAGTCAGGTGGGCAAACACCTGGCTTCTACACAGTGTGGAGAAGCCCTAGGGTAACAACTGGGGTTGGGCAGTGTTGCTGTCAGTTTGCTCAGGCCGTTAGGTGGGAAGTGTCACAAAAGCACATGAAGAGACACGTGTACCCCAATGTTCATCGCAGCACTGTTTATAATAGCCAGGACATGGAAGCAACCTAGATGTCCATCAGCAGATGAATGGATAAGAAAGCTGTGGTACATATACACAATGGAGTATTACTCAGCCATTAAAAAGAATTCATTTGAATCAGTTCTAATGAGGTGGATGAAACTTTGGAGCCTATTATACAGAGTGAAGTAAGCCAGAAGGAAAAACACCA
>NW_011494644.1:12397579-12400763 GCF_000754665.1 Bison bison bison
TAGTAGGCCTTCTGGCCAGAAGATGATGTAAATCACCTAAACCATTTGTATATGATACATTTGCAGGAAAGAAACCTTGGTTTTTGATAAGAACCAAAGACTGCTGACTTTGCATCCCCTATTATCCTCTATGTGTAACTTAGGGTATAAAAGCCCCTGTTAAAAATAAAGCTACGGGCCTTGTTCACCAGCGCTTGGTCTCCCCATGTCATTCTTCCCTTTAACTTCCAGCTGAGTCTCCATCTGGAGCGCGGAACCCACCACGCTTACTAATCATGCCTGGGCTTCTAAGACCCACTCGAGAAGGAGTCTAGGGTGAGACACCTTCCGCTATTCAAGAGGGCGCCTGCGGCCTACGTAAGTGGTGCAAACTTCTTGTCTTGAAGTTTTATTGGTCTCCCGCGTAAACCAAGCTACTCAGCTTCTTTTCTCCACTGAATTTTCCTACTGAGCTATCTTCATTCTATTGTTCTCTATATCTCTAATTAGCATATAAATAGTCGCCTAGGCCGTCTCTCCTTCGAATACCCTGGATCAGCTGGGGCTGGTCCCCAGCAGGGGACTATCAGAGAAGAGGACAATAACATGACTCATTTTCACATAACTAACAGTAGTTGCTGGGTTGCAAGGTCACAATATATATTTGCTTTCAAGAAATTAATTTTGATGTTTTGTGTATGGGTTTGTCTTCTTTAGAGCATCTCCTATTTCACCTCTGATTAGGAATTTTGGTCACATCTCAACATTTTCCCCAAGAAGTCATGCATTCTACTGTTTTACTGAGAATATCTTTCATGCACTTGAGGAGTACCTGAGTGCCTACCACAATGCAGGTGCTATCTAGGCAATAAGTACAAGGTGCTGAAAAAAACAAAGCCCTTACAATCCAACAATAATGAAAGAATAGAAGCAAATAAAATAGTTTATCAGGACTTCCCTAGTGGTTAAGACTCCACACTCCCAATGGAGGGGACCCAGCTTTGATCCCTGGTCAGGTAACTAGATACCACATGCCGCATCTGAGTTCACATGTGTGCATGCTCAATCGTGCCTGACTCTTTTGTGACCCCATGGAGTGTAGCCCTCCAGGCTCCCTGTCTATGGAGTTTTCCAGGCAAGAATACTGGAGTGGGTTGCCATTTCCTACTGTAGGGTTTACAAGCTGAAGCTAAAAAACCCCACACGGCACAGAGAAGACTGGGCTCCCATGTGCAGCAACTAAGCCCAGCATAGTCAAATAGATCTATTTTAGAAAAGAAAGTAAACGGATTCTTTTCTGGAGGCTCTAGAAGGAACCCAGTCCTGCAGACATCTGGATTTTAGCCCACTGAGACCCATTTCAGGCTTCTGAACTGCAGAACTTTAGGAGCATAAATTGGTTTCTTTTCAGCCAATAAGTGTTCTTTTGTGACAGTAGCAATAGGAATATCATAGAGACATTGATTCAGTAAAATTTTTTTTAGGGAAATGAGTTTAAGCCTATCAAATCATGCATTTAGCTTCCCTTGAGTAAGGGCAATCTATGTTGAAAATTCATGTTAAGTAAAAAAAAAAAATTAAATCAGTTTGGATATATTCCACTCTGTCTAGCTGGCACAGTAAATTTCTCATTGCATAAATGTAACTGTTGTTCTCACTGTGGGACTTTACTGGCACTGAAATATGAAAAGCAACATATTGTCAAAATTAAGATTACCCATCTTACTTTAAATCTATTTCAGCTTTCTTGTATTTCATATTAATTCAAATGTTCATTCTTTTTATTTCTATCATTTTCAATTTTCATATTACTCTTTAACATATAAGATGGACTAGAAGATACATCTCTGTATGGGTATATATGGGTATATTTTTATATACACACAAGTGCACAGATATAACCTTTGCCCTTGAATATTTTATTTATACTAAAAATAAATTATTACATACTTCATCATTCTTCACAGCATCTATATGAAGTTATATTTAGTATCCCACATTATCTTCAGAAATAAGGAAACTCAATGAAACTAAGCCATGTCCGTGGGGCAACCCAAGACGGGCAGGTTATGGGGGAGAGATTTGACAGAATGTGGTCCACTGGAGAAGGGAATGGCAAACCACTTCAGTATTCTTGCCTTGAGAACCCCATGAACAGTATGAAAAGGCAAAATGATAGGATACTGAAAGAGAAACTCCCCAGGTCAGTAGGTGCCCAATATGCTACTGGAGATCAGTGGAGAAATAACTCCAGAAAGAATGAAGGGATGGAGCCAAAACAAAAACAATACTCAGCTGTGGATGTGACTGGTGATAGAAGCAAGGTCCGATGCTGTAAAGAGCAATATTGCATAGGAACCTGGAATGTCAGGTCCATGAATCAAGGCAAATTGGAAGTGGTCAAACAAGAGATGGCAAGAGTGAATGTCGACATTCTAGGAATCAGCAAACTGAAATGGACTGGAATGGGTGAATTTAACTCAGATGACCATTATATCTACTACTGCAGGCAGGAATCCCTCAGAAGAAATGGAGTGGCCATCATGGTCAACAAAAGAGTCTGAAATGCAGTACTTGGATGCAATCTCAAAAATGACAAAATGATCTCTGTTCGTTTCCAAGGCAAACCATTCAATATCACAGTAATCCAAGTCTATGCCCCAACCAGTAATGCTGAAGAAGCTGAAGTTGAACGGTTCTATGAAGACCTACAAGACCTTTTAGAACTAACACCCAAAAAAGATGTCCTTTTCATTATAGGGGACTGGAATGCAAAAGTAGGAAGTCAAGAAACACCTGGAGTAACAGGCAAATTTGGCCATGGAATACGGAATGAAGCAGGGCAAAGACTAGTAGAGTTTTGCCAAGAAAATGCACTGGTCATAACAAACACCCTTTTCCAACAACATAAGAGAAGACTCTATACACGGACATCACCAGATGGTCAACACCGAAATCAGATTGATTATATTCTTTGCAGCCAAAGATGGAGAAGCTCTATACAGTCAGCAAAAACAAGACCAGGAGCTGACTGTGGCTCAGATCATGAACTCCTTACTGCCAAATTCAGACTTAAATTGAAGAAAGTAGGGAAAACCACTAGACCATTCTGGTATGACCTAAATCAAATCCCTCATGATTATACAGTGGAAGTGAGAAATAGATTTAAGGGCCTAGATCTGATAGATAGAGTGCCTGATGAACT
>NW_011494644.1:12400906-12401328 GCF_000754665.1 Bison bison bison
GTACAGGAGACAGGGATCAAGACCATTCCCATGGAAAAGAAATGCAAAAAAGCAAAATGGCTGTCTGGGGAGGCCTTACAAATAGCTGTGAAAAGAAGAGAAGCGAAAAGCAAAGGAGAAAAGGAAAGATATAAACATCTGAATGCAGAGTTCCAAAGAATAGCAAGAAAAGATAAGAAAGCCTTCTTCAGCGATCAATGCAAAGAAATAGAGGAAAACAACAGAATGGGAAAGACTAGGGATCTCTTCAAGAAAATCAGAGATACCAAAGGAACAATTTCATGCAAAGATGAGCTCGATAAAGGACAGAAGTGGTATGGACCTAACAGAAGCAGAAGATATTAAGAAGAGATGGCAAGAATACACAGAAGAACTGTACAAAAAAGATCTTCATGACCCAGATAATCACGATGGTGTGATCA
>NW_011494644.1:12401428-12401950 GCF_000754665.1 Bison bison bison
TGACTGGAAAAGATCAGTTTTCATTCCAATCCCAAAGAAAGGCAATGCCAAAGAATGCTCAAACTACTGCACAATTGCACTCATCTCACACGATAGTAAAGTAATGCTCAAAATTCTCCAAGCCAGGCTTCAGCAATATGTAAACCGTGAACTTCCTGATGTTCAAGCTGGTTTTAGAAAGGGCAAAGGAATCAGAGATCAAATTGCCAACATCCGCTGGATCATAGAAAAAGCAAGAGAGTTCCAGAAAAACATCTATTTCTGCTTTATTGACTACGCCAAAGCCTTTGACTGTGTGGATCACAATAAACTGTAGAAAATTCTGAAAGAGATGGGAATACCAGGCCACTTGATCTGCCTCTTGAGAAATTTGTATGCAGGTCAGGAAGCAACAGTTAGAACTGGATATGGAACAACAGATTGGTTCCAAATAGGAAAAGGAGTACGTCAAAGCTGTATATTGTCACCCTGCTTATTTAACTTATATGCAGAGTACATCATGAGAAACGCTGGACTGGAAGA
>NW_011494644.1:12402301-12410854 GCF_000754665.1 Bison bison bison
GGTCATGTATGGATGTGAGAGTTGGACTGTGAAGAAGGCTGAGCGCTGAAGAATTGATGCTTTTGAACTGTGGTGTTGGAGAAGACTCTTGAGAGTCCCTTGGACTGCAAGGAGATCCAACCAGTCCATTCTGAAGGAGATCAGTCCTGGGATTTCTTTGGAAGGAATGATGCTAAAGCTGAAACTCCAGTACTTTGGCCACCTCATGTGAAGAGTTGACTCATTGGAAAAGACTCTGATGCTGGGAGGGATTGGGGGCAGGAGGAGAAGGGGACGACAGAGGATGAGATGGCTGGATGGCATCATTGACTCGATAAATGTGAGTCTGAGTGAACTCTGGGATTTGGTGATGGACAGGGAGACCTGGCATGCTGCAATTCATGGGGTCGCAAAGAGTCGGACACGACTGAGTGACTGATCTGATCTGAGGCTCAGAGAGACTAAATTTTTTAAATTTAACAATTATTTTTAAATTTGTTGACAACTACATAATAAAGTAGTTAAAATTCATGTGCACTGTCTTAAGTTAAACACAAATGGAAGCAAGCAATATGTACCTTGATTTTTGTATAGCTTCTTTAATTCATCAAATGCACACTTTAAATATGCAGCTTATTTTGTGCAATTACATACATAGTTATATGTAATTTTTAATATATAAAATTCATAATATATTATTATTTATGTAATTATACTCCAATAATTTAGATAAAAAGGAAAATTGCATGGCACATAGCTAAGGGTAGTATATGGAGCACATGTAGCTGATTTTCACTTTATAGGGTGGAAAATATCTCTTTTAGCTAGATCAAAAGTCAAGTGCTGTATATAGACAGAAGCAATGAAATTAATTTTAATTAATTCACATAATAAACTCATTTTGCTGCAAATAGAAGATTAACCTAAATATAAGAATGTAGTAGACACGTGTACCCCAATGTTCATTGCAGCACTGTTTATAATAGCCAGGACATGGCAGCAACCTAGATGTCCATCAGCAGAAGAATGGATAAGAAAGCTGTGGTACATATACACAATGGAGTATTACTCAGCCATTAAAAAGAATTCATTTGAATCAGTTCTAATGAGGTGGATGAAACTGGAGCCTATTATACAGAGTGAAGTAAGCCAGAAGGAAAAACACCAATACAGTATACTAACGCATATATATGGAATCTAGAAAGATGCTAACAATAACCCTGTGTACGAGACAGCAAAAGAGACACTGATGTATAGAACAGTCTTATGGACTCTATGGGAGAGGGAGAGTGTGGGAAGATTTGGGAGAATGGCATTGAAACATGTAAAATATCATGTATGAAACGAGATGCCAGTCCAGGTTCGATGCACGATACTAGATGCTTGGGGCTAGACCACTGGGACGACCCAGAGGGATGGTATGGGGAGGGAGGAGGGAGGAGGGTTCAGGATGGGGAACACATGTATACTGGTGGCGGATTCATTTTGATATTTGGCAAAACTAATACAATTACGTAAAGTTTAAAAATAAAATAAAATTAAAAAAAAGAATGTAGTAAACTGATAATAAATTGGAAGAGCATTCAGCCACACACAGCATGGATGAGCCTTAGAAACAGTGTAGAGACTGACTGCTGACTACAGACTCAGAGCACAGAAGAGACTACAGCATATAATTTCATTTGATAATAAAGGTATTGTGATATCCTATTTGATATAAGATGACTTGTACATGATGATCACTTAGTGCAGGGAGTGGCTGATGACCAAGTGGTCATAGATCATCATGGTCAGAGAAACTACAAAGCATATGTAAAAATACATATGGCTGATGTAACTTTCATAGGTTATAACTTTTCTCTGCATATTTACTAGCATCTTTGGAATTGTGGTGGTGACGAAACAGATGGCCACGAGGGGCAGATTAGAGAGGCAGAACTATGTGGGTGTGTGGAGGTGGGAGTCTGAACTAATGGCTGGGATGTTAAGCAAATTTCCAAACACACTGATTATGTACATGGAGGGAAAAAACTCAAATGTGAGGGACTGCAGTTCTGGTTCTTTTGATAGCCTCAGAAGAAAACTTGAAAATTGTGTAACATTGCCTGGTACCATATGGTGGTGGTGACTACCAAGAAACAAAAAATAATGGCCACTAATACATTGCTAATACATTTGAATCACTACTATTTATATTAGGCAGTGAAGAAATCAACATATATATTTATACGGATCTCATCCTCTTTTAAGGGCTTCCCGGATGGCTCAGCAGGTAAAGAATCTGCCTGCAATGCAGGAGACAGGAGACACGGGTTCAGTCCCTGGGTTGGGAAGATTCCCTGGAGGAGGAAATGGCAACCTACTCCAGAATACTTGCCTGGAGAATCTCCATGGACAGAGAAGCCGGGCGAGCTACAGTCCACAGGGTTGCAAAGAGTCGGACATGACTGAACAACTAAGCAACTATGCTCTTCAAGGGATATCCCATGACTTCTCTGACAAGGGATTCCTACCCCATACTCAGATTTTCCCCAAAGAGATCATATATTGCAAAGTTTAATGAGAAATGCTTTCATGAATTTGAGAAATAAATGCTGAGTACCGACCATCTTCTAGGCAAAAGGTAAAAGGCACTAAGAGAAAAATTCCCTAGAATATGATGATGGTGAAAAATATAAGTAAATATTATATATCATGTCAGATGGTGACAGGTACTATCATCTGTCCAGAAGAAAAAAAGAGTAGATATAAAAATAGTGGAAAGGGTATTATTTTTTATTAGGAACTCAAAAAGCCCTGCAAATAAAAATAGAGAACTCAAGGAAGAC
This sequence comes from Bison bison bison, assembly GCF_000754665.1. Classification (NCBI taxonomy): domain Eukaryota; kingdom Metazoa; phylum Chordata; class Mammalia; order Artiodactyla; family Bovidae; genus Bison; species Bison bison. The sequence goes on from NW_011494644.1 coordinate 12,405,109, forward strand.
TGAATACAAGACATGAGGTTCTCTGGGTTGCTCTACGAGGACAAGGGGGCTTCCCTCGTGGCTCAGATGTTAAAGACCCTGCCTGCAATGCGGGAGAGCTGGGGTTCAGTCCTGGGGTTCCCTCTGGAGGAGGAAATGGCAACCTGCTCCAGTATTCTTGCCTGGAGAATCCCAGGGACAGAGGACTACAGTCCATGGGGTTAAAGAGTCAGACACGACTGAGCTACTAATGCTTTCACAAGGGAAAGAGACTTAGCAAAGACTCTGACAAAGGGGCCTGTGTGCTGAGAGGAAATACGAGGGAATGTGATGAAAGACATTGTCAGAGGATGTGGAGAAACCAGGTGACTTTTCTGCTGCAGTGAAACTTCAAGACACAGGGAGTCCTCATTCACATGCCATCCCTCATACTTCATCAATTTTGTTTCCAAGGAATCCTGTGGGTAAAGATGATGCTCTTATTTCCATCTGTTGGTTAACATTTTGGCATCTGTACTAAAGGTCAGATTTTGGAGCTTACGGGCTGGGTACCACTGCCCTGAGAACTGCTTATGCCCCACAAAATACAAAGGAACACACTCAACCAACATACAACACATATACACACCAAGCACGTTACCACTTTATGATTTCCTGGGGTCATGTTATTACCAGGATCTTCTCACCACTGCCGCAATGATTAAGAAACAAACGATACAAGGGAAGCTGTGGACATCTGATTATTTTTATCCTAAAGAATATAGAAACAGTAACCCAATTCCAGTTGGAAAGCTACCATGGCCATGGGGTTCCATATTTATATGACCAGTTTGGGTATAATATTTAAGGAAACAAAAGAAGCATTTCAAAAACAGAGAGAGGGAAAAGACAAAGACATATGAAAGGAAAGAGATCCAAAATGCTCAGATTTCTGAGAGATTGTGACAGGGAGAAAGCTCTTTTGGTTCTGGCAGCATTCCAATCCCATTATAGCCCCTTGACACGCAGAATAACTACTAAAGCAGCAGCAAAAAAAAAAAAAATTATCCTCAAGGGAAAGGAATGATACCTCACAACGTTAAGACACCTTATCGATTGAACATGCCACTAGAAAAATGAGCAAAGGGAATCAACCCTCAATTTACAACAGAAAATTACAACCTACAATATTAGAGACTGTAAAAGATGAAATGGCAAAAGACTTTCTAAATGGTATTAAATGCAAAACTTTCAGAATCAGGAAACCATCTTTAGAATATTGAATCTACCATGTATTAGCTGTTGGTCTATGGAGAGCCAAACAAATCATTTAAAATGTTAGTGAAAGTGAAGTGAAATTCGCTCAGTCATGTCTGACTCTTTGTGACCCAATGGACTATATAGTCCATGGAATTCTCCAGGCCAGAATACAGGAGTGGGAAGCCTTTCCCTTCTCCAGGGGGTCTTCCCAACCCAGGGATCAAAACCAGGTTGCCTGCATTGTAGGCAGATTCTTTACCAGCTGAGCCACAAGGGAAGCCCAAGAATACTGGAGTGGTAGCCTTTCCCTTCTCCAGGGGATCTCCTTGACACAGGAATCTTTACTCAAATAATGGGTATAGCAGTATCTATGTATCCTGAGGTGGTCAACTGATTTAGTCAACATACGTAAAAAGTTTAGTGTAATTCCTTCCTGTGGATGAAGATGATAATGAAATGAGGTCAAATTTTTTATTTTACATCTCAAATGTGTCCATCACTTTCACAAATAGGTAATAAAATGATTGTAAAATAAGGCTCTTTAGCATACTCCTTTTTCACATTAAATACAACGTTTTTTCATGTGAATATTCAGTATGCTACCAATGCAAAATGTTTATCTTAAGAACTGTTGTTGCAAAATTATATTGTGGTCTGGGAATTTCTAATATATACAGAACATGCTCAAATACACCCCATAGTAAATATTTTTAAATGTTTTCAGTTCACTGCACAGGCCTCCACACCTAATACTCTATTTTGCTATTCCTCTTCAATGCAAAATGCTTCAGATATAATTTTATTGGAACCTCTTTACACCTTTGTTCCCTTCTTCTCCTCTGAAAGGACTTGCATTCCCATCATTTAAACGTTGCAATGATTCTTGTATTTCTGAGTCCAAAGGACACTTCTCCTTCTAACATACTAAATAAATTAATGATCCATTAATCAGTCTAACTAGCAAATAATCTCTAGGCTCTGGGCTAGTTTGGTTTTTCTCTCAGGTGACCTCGGGTGGAAATCCTCCACTTCCCTCCTCTTTGAGTCTTTCCTGAAGTACCTGCCGAGCTCTTAGACTCACCTGAATGGGGTCTCTGAGAGGAAGAGCTCTGTGTGGAAGTCTGAATTCTTCTCTGGATGGTTAGTGATGGAGACTGAGGCTCTGTTACCACAGAGGACAGCAGAAAGGAGTGAAACATCAGTTTCCGAGCCAAATTTAGGAATCTAAAATCAACAATCATGCCCTCTCCAGCTTAAGGGTGCCTGTGCTCAAGAACAGTAGCAGAGAGGATATTTACAGTTTCTGGAGTCTGCTCATTAGGCACTGCTTTTTATTATTACCTGTACTTCTGAGCATAGCATTTTCCTGTGGGACACTGGTCTGGACACAAGGGGAAAATCCCCCACTGACTGTCTATTCCTAATAGATTTGATTGGCCCTCAGGTGACTCCAGTTTTTGTTACTCTTTTTCCATGAATTCTCCTGCCTTCTAAAGGTCTCACCTCCTTGTACTGTCTCTCAATCTTGAGTTCATATTTTCTCCAAATCTAAGACTGAGGATTCTGTGTTACATAGGTCTCACAGACCTCCAAAATATTGACTGTGTCAGGGCACATCTCCTGAAATCGCTAGAAAATTGCTATTCACCCCCTCCGTAAGGGTGAGAGGTGTTTTCCTTTGAGATAAAACCATAAGTACTAGCCATTAGCTTCGTGATGCCTTTGATAAGTCAATTAGGAGTTTTATGCTTTTAACACAGATTAAGACCTGGCATTTGGCCCTTCATTTAGAAAACATTCAGTTCAGTTCAGTTCAGTCACTCAGTCATGTCCTACTCTTTGCAACCCCATGGACTGCAGCACACCAGGCTTCCTTGTCCATTGCCAACTCTCAGAGTTTACTCAAACTCATGCCCACTGAGTCGGTCATGCCATCCAACCATCTCATCCTCTGTCGTCCCCTTCTCCTCCCACCTTCAATCTTTCCCAGCATCAGGGTCTTTTCCAATGAGTCAGTTCTTCGCATTAGGTGTCCAAAGTATTGGAGTTTCAGCTTCAGCATCAGTCCTTCCAATTCAGGACTGATTTCCTTTAGGATGGACTGATTGGATCTCATTGCAGTCTAAAGGACTCTCAAGAGTCTTCTCCAACACCACAGTTCAAAAGCATCAATTCTTCAGCACTCAGCTTTCTTTATAGTCCAACTCTCACATCCATACATGACCACGTGAAAAACCATAGCCTTGACTAGACAGACCTTTGTTGGCAAAGTAATGTCTCTGCTTTTGAATATGCTATCTAGGTTGGTCATAACTTTCCTTCCAAGGAGTAAGCGTCTTTTAATTTCATGGCTGCAGTCACCATCTGTAGTGATTTTGGAGCCCAAGAAAATAAAGTCTTTCACTGTTTCCATTGTTTCCCCACCATTTGCCATGAAGTGATGGGACCGGATGCCATGATATTAGTTTTCTGAATGTTGAGTTTTAAGGCAACTTTTTCACTCTCCTCTTTCACTTTCATCAAGAGGCTCTTTAGTTCTTCTTCGCTTTCTGCCATAAGGCTGGTGTCATCTACATATCTGAGGTTATTGATATTTCTCCTATCAATCTTGATTCCAGCTTGTGCTTCATCCAGCCCAGCGTTTCTCATGCATATAAGTTAAATAAGCAGGGTGACTATATACAGCCTTGATGTACTCTTCCCAATTTGGAACCAGTCTGTTGTTCCATGTCCAGTTCTAACTGTTGCTTATTGACCTGCATACAGATTTCTCAGAAGGCAGGTCAGGTGGTCTGGTACTCCCATCTCTTAAAGAATTTTCCACAGTTTGTCATGATCCACACAGTCAAAGGCTTTGGCATAGTCAATAAAGCAGAAGTAGATGTTTTTCTGTAATCCTCTTGCTTTTTCTATGATCCAATGGATGTTGGCAATTTGATCTCTGGTTCCTCTGCCTTTCCCAAATCCAGCTTGAACATCTGGAATTTCACAGCTCACGTACTGTTGAAGCCTAGCTTGGAGAATTTTGAGCATTGCTTTGCTAACATGTGAGATGAGTGCAATTGTGTGGTAGTTTTAACATTTTTTGGCATTGACTTTCTTTGGGATTGGAATGAAAACTGACCTTTTCCAGTCCTGTGGCCACTGCTGAGTTTTCCAAATTTGCTGGCATATTGAGTGCAGCATTTTCACAGCACCATCTTTTAGGATTTGAAATAGCTCCACTGGAATTCCATCACCTCCACTAGCTTTGTTCGTAGTGATGCTTCCTAAGGCCCACTTGACTTCACATTCCAGGATATCTGGCTCTAGGTGGGTGATCACACCATTGTGTTTATCTGGATCATGAAGATCTTTTTTGCAGAGTTCTTCTGTGTATTCTTGCCACCTCTTCTTAATATCATCTGCCTCTATTAGGTCCATACCATTTCTGTCTTGTATTGTGCCCATCTTTGCATGAAATTTTCCCTTGGTGTCTCTAATTTTCTTGAAGAGATCTGTAGTCTTGAAGAGATCTCTAGTCCATTCTATTATTTTCCTCTGTTTCTTTGCATTGATCACTGAGGAAGGCTTTCTTATCTCTTCTTGCTATTCTTTGGAACTCTGCATTCAAATGAGTATATCTTTCCTTTTCTCCTCTGCCTTTAGCTTCTCTTCTTTTCTCAGCAATTTGTAAGGCCTCCTCAGACAACCATTTTGCCTATTTGCATTTCTTTTTCTTTGGGATGGTCTTGATCACTGCCTCCATACAATGTCATGAACCTCTGTCCATAGTTTTTCAGGCACTCTATCAGATCAAATCCCTTGAATCTATTTGTCACTTCCACTGTATGATCATAAGGGATTTGATTTAGGTCATACCAGAATGGTGTAGTGGTTTTCCATACTTTCTTCAATTTAAGTCTGAATTTGGCAATAAGGAGTTCATGATCTGAGCCACACTCAGCTCCTGGTCTTGTTTTTGCTGACTGTATAGAGCTTCTCCATCTTGGCTGCAAAGAATATAATCAATCTGATTTCGGTGTTGACCATCTGCTGATGTCCATGTGTAGAGTCTTCCCTTGTGTTTTTGGAAGAGGGTGTTTGCTATGACCAGGGCGTTCTCTTGGCAAAACTCTATTAGCCTTTGACCTGCTTCATTTTGTACTCCAAGGCCAAATTTGCCTGTTACTCCAGGTGTTTCTTGACTTCCTACTTTTGCATTCCAGTCCCCTATAATGAAAAGAACATCTTTTTGGGGTATTAGTTCCAGAAGGTCTTGTAGGTCTTCATAGAACCTTTCAACTTCAGCTTCTTCAGCATTACTTGTCAGGGCATAGACTTGGATTACTGTGATATTGAATGGTTTGCCTTGGAAACAAACAGAGATCATTCTGTCGTTTTTGAGATTGCATCCAAGTACTGCATTTTGGACTCTTGTTGACTATGTGGCTACTCTGTTTCTTCTAAGGGATTCTTGCCCACATTAGTAGATATAATGGTCATCTGAGTTAAATTCACCCATTCAGAAAAAATTAGTTTTTTATAT
>NW_011494644.1:12411005-12412286 GCF_000754665.1 Bison bison bison
ATATATATAAAATATATATTTGGATCTTTTTATGCACCAGGAACTGAACTTAAGATTCTCATACAAATTGTCTCATTTAATTTTTACTAAAAGCCACTCTCTGAGGTCCATACTGTTTGAATATCATTCTATATTTTCAGAAATTGGCCTAGATGGGTGAAGTAATCTGCCCTAAGTTACTAAAGGATGAGGTTTGACTGGGGCCCCATTATGTTATTTCTAGTTCTCATGCTCAAAGCCAGTGGCCCTCAACTCGGGTATTTTTGCCTGCAGGCACACTTGGCACTTTGGGGAGAAATCTTATTTGTCACAAGTGGGAAAGTACTACTGCCATTCGTTGGATTAAGGCAAGGAGGGCTGCTCAACATCCTGTACTGCACAAGGCGTTCCCATCACAGAGAATTTTCCAGGGACTTCCATGGTGGTCCAGCAGTTAAGAATCTGCCGGCTAAAGTAGGAGACAGGGGTTCAATCCGTGGCCGGGGAACTAAGATCCCACATGCTGCAGAGCAGTAAGCCCATGCACTACAACGACCGAGCCTGCACTCTAGAGCCACTCCACAACAAGAGAAGCTATTTCAATAAGCCGGTGCACAGCAACAAAGATCCAGCACAGCCCCGAAATAAAACAATTGACTAATTTAAAATAAGAATTATCCAACACAAAAGGCAACATTTTGAGAAATAGTATTTTAGACCAAGAGGTCTCTAGCAGTGTATATGAATCACTTGGGAATCTTGTTCAAATGCAGATTCTGCTTAAGCAAGCCCAGAGATTCTACATTTGGAATTAGTTCTGAGTTGATCTTGGCGCTGCTGGTCCTGTTCCGTTTACCACTTTTAATATCATGATTGTGGTCTACTCTTAGAGTCAGATGGAGGTATTTTGAGACCTTCTCTACCAAGGACCGTTCCACACCTCAGGTCTGACATTAGGTGGTCAAATGTGGGACTTGGTAATTAGTCTCTGCGTACTCAAGTTTACACCTCCCTGTTGAATATTTCCTTAATGACAGGAAGTAAAACATTTTGGTCTTTGGTTCTTTATTGATAAACTCAGAAAATTCCACCTACATTATGAATTGATGTTCAGTTCAGTTCAGTCCAGTCGCTCAGTCGTGTCCGATTCTTAGCGACCCCATGAATCGCAGCACACCAGGCCTCCCTGTCCATCACCAACTCCCGGAGTTCACTCAAACTCACGTCCATCGAGTTGGTGATGCCATCCAGCCATCTCATCCTCTGTCGTCCCCTTCTCCTCCTGCCCCCAATCCCTCCCAG
>NW_011494644.1:12412386-12417859 GCF_000754665.1 Bison bison bison
TCCCAGCATCAGAGTCTTTTCCAATGAGTCAACTCTTCGCATGAGGTGGCCAAAGTACTGGAGTTTCAGCTTCAGCATCATTCCTTCCAAAGAATACCCAGGGCTGATCTCCTTTAGAATGGACTGCTTGGATCTCCTTGCAGTCCAAGGGACTCTCAAGAGTCTTCTCCAAAACCACAGTTCAAAAGCATCAATTCTTCGGCACTCAGCTTTCTTCACAGTCCAACTCTCGCATCCATACATGACCACTGGAAAAACCATAGCCTTGACTAGACGAACCTTTGTTGGCAAAGTAATGTCTCTGCTTTTGAATATGCTATCTAGGTTGGACATAACTTTTCTTCCAAGGTGTCAGCATCTTTTAATTTCATGGCTGCAGTCACCATCTGCAGCGATTTTGGAACCCAGAAAAATAAAGTCTGACACTGTTTCCACTGTTTCCCCATCTATTTCCCATGAAGGGATGGGACCAGATTCCATGATCTTCGTTTTCTGAATGTTGAGCTTTAAGCCAACTTTTTCACTCTCCTCTTTCACTTTCATCAAGAGGCTTTTTAGTTCCTCTTCACTTTCTGCCATAAGGGCGGTGTCATCTGCATATCTGAGGTTATTGATATTTCTCCCAGCAATCTTGATTCCAGCTTGCGCTTCATCCAGCCCAGCGTTTCTCATGATGTACTCTGTGTAGAAGTTAAATAAGCAGGGTGACAATATACAGCCTTGATGTACTCCTTTCCTGATTTGGAAACAGTCTGTAGTTCCATGTCCAGTTCTAACTGTTACTTCCTGACCTGCATATAGGTTTCCCAAGAGGCAGATCAGGTGGTCTGGTATTCCCATCTCTTTCAGAATTTTCCACAGTTTATTGTGATCCACACAGTCAAAGGCTTTCTCATAGTCAATAAAGCAGAAGTAGATGTTTTTCTGGAACTCTCTTGCTTTTTCCATGATCCAGTGGATGTTGGCAATTTGATCTCTGGTTCCTCTGCCTTTTCTAAAACCAGCTTGAACATCAGAAGTTCATGGTTCATGTATTGCTGAAGCCTGGCTTGGAGAATTTTGAGCATTACTTTACTAGCGTGAGAGATGAGTGCAATTGTGCAGTAGTTTGAGCATTCTTTGGCATTGCCTTTCTTTGAGATTGGAATGAAAACTGACCTTTTCCAGTCCTGTGGCCACTGCTGAGTTTTTCAAATTTGCTGGCATATTGAGTGCAGTACTTTCACAGCATCATCTTTCAGGATTTGAAATAGCTCAACTGGAATTCCATCACCTCCACTAGCTTTGTAGAATGTGGTCCACTGGAGAATTGATGTTAGAAGTAAGTAATATTTTAGAGTTCATGGGAGATGGCATGATACAGAGCAAGTCTGCCTAAACTGCTCTGTGGCTGCTGTAAAATCCAAATTAAAATTTGTTAGGACTGCTTAATAGAAATTGACCATTATGTAATATTTATATAGCAATGCAAAGAACCTACAATAGCCAAAAGAATTTTGAAAGAAAACAAGAAAAGGTCTCATACTACTTGACTCCAAAACTTACTTTATTTTTTTTTTTTTTTTCAAAACTTACTTTAAAGGTGCAGAAATCAAGACATTGTAGTTTAGTGTGAAGATAGACATAGAAATCAATGGAGAACAGATTCCACTTTCAGTCTGTGTGTGTCTTTGGATCCGAAGTGAGTCTTTTGTTGACAGCATATATTTGAGTATTGTTTCTGTATCCATTTGGTCACTGTATGTCTTTTGATTGATGCAATTAATCCATTTAATTTTAAAGTAATTATTTATAGGTATGTACTTGTTGCCATTTTAAAAACATATTTTTTTCTAGTTGTTTTTGTGGTTCTTTTTCATTCCCTTCTTTTTCTTTGTTCTCTTCCCTGTGATTTGACAGCTATCTTTGTTACTATGTTTGGTTTCTTTTCTCTTTTTGTGTGTGTATCTAATACATCTATTATAGTTTGTGTTTATTATAAGGTTTATATGTAGCAATCTACATCTATATATAAGCAACTTATAAAAATCATTGTGTTAAATTGCTAATTGCTTAACTTCAAATGCATTTTAAAACATTACATTTTTAGTCCCTCTGCCTGTGTTTACTGTTTGTGACATCATATTTTACATCCTTTTGTTTTGCGTATCCCTTAATATCTACCTACTGTGGATATAGATGACTTTACTAGGTTTGCCTTTTAACCTTCCTACTTGATTTATAAGTGGTTGATCTACTATCTTTACTGTATATTTGCCTTTACCAATGAGATTTTTTCCTTTCATACTTTTCCCATGTCTAGCTGTGACTTTTCTTTTCTGCTTAGGGTTGTTTGTAAAGCTGATTTCATAGTGTTGGAACTCTTTTAGGCTTTTCTTGTCTGTAAAATTTTTATCTCACTTTCAAATCTGAATGAAAGCCTTGCTGAGTAGAGTGTTCTTAGTTGTAGGTTTTCCTCTTTTTTACCACTTTAAATATATCACATCACTCCTTTCTGGCTTGCAGACTTTCTGCCAAAAAGTCAGCTGACAGCCTTATAGGAGTTTCCTTTATGCAACTTGTTGCTTTTCCTTTGCTGCTTTTAATATTTTGTCTTTATATTTAATTTTTGCTATTTTAATTACAAGGTGTCTTGGTGTGGCCCTCTTTGTGGTGATTCTGTCTGGGACTGTTTGTACTTCCTGGACCTAGACATCTGTTTCCTTTCCCAGGTTAATGTTCAGTTCAGTTCAGTCCAGTCACTCAGTCATGTCTGACTCTTTGCCACCCCATGAATCGCAGCACGCCAGGCCTCCCTGTCCATCACCAACTCCCGGAGTTCACGCAAACTCACGTCCATTGAGTCGGTGATGCCATCCAGCCATCTCATTCTCTCTCGTCCCCTTCTCCCCCTGCCCCCAATCCCTCCCAGCATCAGAGTCTTTTCCAATGAGTCAACTCTTCTCATGAGGTGGCCAAAGTACTGGAGTTCCAGCTTTAGCATCATTCCTTCCAAAGAACACGTAGGGCTGATCTCCTTCAGAATGGACTGGTTGGATCTCCTTGCAGTCCATGGGACTCTCAAGAGTCTTCTCCCAGGTTAGTGTAGTTTACTGCTCTTATGTCTTCAAATAAGTCCTCTGCCTTTTCTCTGCTCTTCTTCTGGAATCCCTGTGATAAGAATGTGTTAGTACACTTCCTGTTATTTCAGAGGTCTCTTAAACTCTTCTCATTAAATTTCTTTTTCTGTTTAGCTATAGTGATTTCCACTATTCTGTCTTCTAGTTTGCATGTCTGTACTTCATATCATCTAATCTACTGTTGATTCTTTCTAGTGTATTTTTATTTCAGTTATTGTATTCTTCAGTTCTCCTTGTTTCTTTATATTTTCTAACTCTTCATTAAAAACTTCTAATTTCTCACTCTATTCATCAAGTTCTTTGAGTATCTTTATGATCATTACCTTAAATTCTTTATTGGGTAGATCACTTGTTTCCACTTCAATTAGTTTAGTTCTTCTGGGGTTTAATCTTGTTTCTTCATTTGGAGCATACGTCTCCATTACCTCATTTTGCATAATTTGTTGTTTTTATTCCTATGTATTTGGTAGGTTAGTTACATTTCCTGATCTTGGAGAAGTGGCCTTATGTAGGAAATACCCTACAGGGTGCAATAGTGCACTCCCCTCAGGTCACTAGAGCTGTATGGTTTAGAGATGCCCTCTGTGTGGGCTGCATGAGTCCTTCTGTTGTGGTGAGCTGTCTATTATGGGCATGGCAGGTCCAGTTGGTTGTCAGGCTGTGTTGTGCCAAAGCTGCCAGCCACTGGTTGGTGGGGCTATGCCTCAGGGGAGTCTCATTCCTGGCCTGCTAATGGGTAAGTGAAGTCTTGACATGATGGCTGTAGGGCCACTCTGGTCCCAGAACTACTGTCAGCCTGCTGGTAGGTGTGGCTGGTCCTGGGTTTTTGGTGAGTGGGGCCAGGTCTTGGGGTGGCCAGGGCTCAGGAGGGTCCTACAGCAGCTGGCCTCTGGTGGGTGGGGCTCCATCTCTGCTCTGCCTACCTGACTCACTGTGGTTCCTTCTTTATATCTTTAGCTGTAGAAGATCTTTTCTACTAGTCTAAAGGGATATTGTTGTTCTTATTATCATGGAGATTGTTCTCATAGATAGTTGCTTTGTAAATAGTTGCAGTTTTGGCATACCCATGGAAGGAGATGAAGTCAGGGTCTTTAAACATCACCATCTTCAATTTGCCATCAAGAATTCCCAACTTCTGCCATGAATTTTCACAGTGCACTGAAATGTCAAATCAATGCAGTAAGACCTAAAAGTGAAATAGGTCTTATAAAACTCTGGTAGTTCAGACGGTAAAGAATCTGCGTGCAATGTGGGAGGCCCAGGTTTGATCTCTGGGTTGGAACGATCCCCTGGGGAAGGAAATGGCAACCTACTCCAGTATTCTTGCTTGGAGAATTCCATGAGCAGAGGAGTCTGGCAAGCTACAGTCCATGGGACTGCAAAGAGGCAGACAAGACTGAACTACTAACACACATTATTAGGATAAAGTTAAATTTTGGAAATACTCTTAAAATTAAGAAAAAAAGTCCCGAAAACTAACATGATACTTTAAAAATACAGAAATATCAGAAGTTTTCCTAATATATCAGATAATAGGGAAAATACCTTAATGGAAGTAAACCTAAAATATATTAAAATACTATTATCAGTAAATTAGCATAATCTACAAACTACAGGAAAGCTTATCCTAAAAGAGGCTGAAATACCTAAAGGCAAATTCTTGTTATTGGAATGGAATTCTGAATGCAACAAATATGTCAATTGTTTGCAAATTAAATTTGAAGTTTAATGGAGTATTGAATAAATCTATAGTATTTTTCTTGCAACAAGGCTAGATGATTCTGAAGCCTATTTGAAAGAGTAACCTGGCACCTGACATAAAAGTATTGTAGACAGAAATAACATTTCTTCTACTCATTATTTAAGCATTTTATGCAGATAGATAAATAAAGATATGGCACAAAAAATAAAAATTTGACAGCATAAAAATTTTGAGCTTTTGAACAGTGGTGTTGGAGAAGACTCTTGAGAGTCACTTGGACTGCAAGGAGATCCAATCAGTCAATCCTAAAGGAAATCAGTCCTGAATATTCATTGGAAGGACTGATGCTGAAGCTGAAACTCCAATATTTTGGCCACCTGATGCGAAGAACTGACTCATTGGAAAAGACCCTGATGCTGGGAAAGATTGAAGGTGGGAGGAGAAGGGGACTACAGAGGATGAGATGGTTGGATGGCATCACCGACTCAATGGACATGAGTTTGAGTAAGCTCCGGGAATTGGTGATGGTCAGGGAAGCCGGGCGTGCTGCAAGTTCATGGGGTCACAAAGAGTTGGACATAACTAAGCAACTGAACTGAACTGATGGAAATGCAAATCAAAACCATAATTATATACCACTTCATATCCATTA
>NW_011494644.1:12419620-12422286 GCF_000754665.1 Bison bison bison
CTGCAAATAAAAAAAAAAAAAAAGAAAAGATCCTGCATGTCACCCCTAATACCCGGTACAGCCAGATAAATAAATATTTTTTTAAAAATCTCACAGTAGGCAAAACAGTGTCGACAGAGTGCAATAAAAACTGTTCAGCTGTGTCAGGGAGCGGGAGGGCAACAAAGACCTAGGGTAAAATAGAGTATGCTCCCTGAGAAAAATGTTGGAATGAGTCTTGATGGAGGAATTGGAATTTTCAAGGTACGAGCTATCCAGGCAGAAGAAATTGGGGTGTAAAAATGTGGGGTGATAATAAGCGAAAGAAGCCAGACACAGATATGTAAAAGGTTGTGTATTGTGTGGTTTTATTTACATGAAATATCCAGGACAGACAAATATGTAGAGACAGAAGGTTGATTAGTGGTTGCCAGAGATTAGAGGGAAGGTAAATGGTGAATGACTGTTTGATGGGTACGAGGTTTTCTTTGAGGATAGCAAAAAATTTCTGGAACTAAATATTGGCGATGTTCATACAACACTGTGACTATACCAAGTGCCATGAAATTGTATACTTTCAAATGATCACAGTTGTGAATTTTATGTTATATGAGTTTTATCACAATTTTTAAGAAGTGCATTGCATACTTACGATATGAAAAATAATCCTAAATGCCTGAAGAACAATGTGGGGTAGATGAAGAACAGTAAAAGATGAAATTGGCTTGGCAAGACAAAAATCAGTAAGTGCCCTGTTATACAATTAGTGTATTTCTAAATTTAATACAAAACTGGTCCAATATCTGAAGAAAGGAAACTATGATACATGAGTAGGTTTATACTGTAGAAAGATCTCTCTGGGGCCAATGCAATAATTGTGCTGGAGACATTCTAGTCTCCTGTCATTTCAGAGGAAGAGATGATGAGGGACCACAGAGATGGGACAGAAGTAGTGGGGAAATAATTGAAATATCTGAGAGACACAGTGCTTAAGAATAAGCCAGTACTTACTGAATATTTGTTCATGGTGGGGAAACCAGAATTCAGAATCAGGGATGTTTCCATGTCTTGGTTGTTTCATTGCAGCACTATTTACAATAGTCAGGACACAGAAAGAACCTAAATGTCCATCAACAGATGAATGGATAAAGAAGATGTGGTGCATATATACAACGGAATATTACTCAGCCCCTAAAAGGAATGAAATAGGATCATCTGTAGAGACATGGATGGACCTAGAGTCTCATACAGAGTGAAGTAAGTGAGAAAGAGAGAAACAAACATAGTGTATCAACGCATATATGTGGAATCTGGAAAAATGGCACAGATGAATTTATTTCCAAGGCAGGAATAGAGACACAGATGTCCAGAACAGACATGTAGACACAGGGGCAGAAGGGGAGGGTGGGATGAACTGGGAGATTAGGATTGACATATATATGCTGCCATGTGTAAAATAGATAGCTAGTGGGAACCTGGTATAAAGCACAGGAAGCTCGGCTGGCTTCTCTGTGATGACCTAGAGGAGTGGGATAAGGGAAGTGCGAGGGAGGTCCAAGAGGGAGGGTTAGGGTTAGGCTTCTCTGGGTGGGCTTATTTTAATCATAGCATTCCTTATAAAGGAGGCAGAAGATCAAAGAGACAGAAGACCATGAGATGATGGAAACGAGAGGTTGGAGTAATGTGAACAAAGGGACCAAAGAATACAGACAGCATCCAGAAACTGGAAAAGACAGATTCCACTACAGAGCCTCCAGAAAGAGCCAACCATGCCAACACCTTGACTTTAGCTCAGTGAAACTGATTTCAAATGTATAGACTCTGGAACTGTAAGAAAATACGCTGGTGTTGCTTTGTGTTAGGCACCTCAGTCATGTCTGACTCTTTGAGACCCCATGGACTGTAGCCCACCAGGCTCCTCTGTCCATCGGATTCTCCAAGTAAGAATACTGGAGAGGGTTGCCATGCCCTCCTCCGGGGGCTCTGCCCAACCCAGGGGTTGAACCCGGGTCTCTGGCTTTGCAGGCAGATTCTGTACGGCTGAGCCACTGTTGCTTTAAGCAGCCAGTAAGTGGCAATTTGCCTACCTCATAGCACTATGAGGATCAAATGAATTGACGAACAAGCTGGTTAGAACCATGGCTGCATTCTTATTAGCCATGAGCTTCATAAAAGTTTTCTGTTTTTAAAAAAAGAAATTTGTTTATTTGGCTGTGCCAAGTCTTAGTTGCGGCATGTGGAATCTAGTTGCTTGACTAGGGATCAAACCTGGGCTTCCTGCACTGGGAGCACAGGATTTTAGCCACTGGTACATCAGGGAAATCCCTAAGTTTTCTTATATAATTCTGCATTTCTAACAAGCTTTCCAGATGACGCTAATGCTGTGAGTCCATGAGTGACAATGAAAGGCAAGGAGCTACTACATAATTCTATCTCAGAGAAATGGTAGAAATAACGCTGGCTTTGAGGAATAAGATATGACGAATGGCTAGTTTGCATACTGAAGTGGGTACAGTGGCAGAAAGAGATTGGCTACATTTTTAATCCTCTGAACTGGGCTATACTGACCCTGATGCATTAACATGGAGAAGGCAAAGGCACCCCACTCCACTACTCTTGCTTGGAAAATCCCATGGACGGAGGAGCCTGGTAGGCTGCAGTCCATGGGGTCGCTAAGAGTCGGACAC
>NW_011494644.1:12422461-12424560 GCF_000754665.1 Bison bison bison
GAAGAACTGACTCATTGGAAAAGACCCTGAGGCTGGGAAAGATTGAAGGTGGGAGGAGAAGGGGACTACAGAGGATGAGATGGTTGGATGGCATCACTGACTCAATGGACACGAGTTTGTGTAAACTCTGGGAGTTGGTGATGGATAGGGAGGCCTGGTGTGCTGCAGTCCAGGGTTGCAAAGAGTCGGACAAGACTGAATGACTGAACTGAACTAAATGTAACTGAATATCGTGGAATAGATGATCGTTTATAATATGATCAAGGAAATACCTTTAAAAACTAAGCGAGATATAGCTCTAAAGATACAGTTTACATAGTTCTAAAATGACATACATAAAATCAATCAATATTGTCATAAAGAAAACTTGGAAAGCAAATAAATGTCCAAAAATGGGCAAGTATTTAAAGACCCATTTCCGTTTGGTGGACTATTTTGATTTGCTGAGAATGATTGATGTTGGAAAATGTATTAATACATTAGACATTTACATGAAAAATGTACATTAGACACTGAAGAGTCTATATTTAGACTCTGTAATAAGAAATTCCATTTTTATTAAATTTATGTAAGTAAAATAATAAGATAAATGAAGTATAAACAATGATTACTGATAACAATGGTTATAAAATCTTTTAGTTGAAGGAGCAGCAAAGGTCCAGATAACTAATGTTTAGAAATAACAATAATAATGTTTTGTGCAGAGAAACAATGAAGCTTTGTAATTTTTACACTTTTTGATCATTTTCAAATTTCTTGGTCAAAGCCTAGGGAGCTCAGCAGACTTCCTCCAACCCTTTACTTTAGGTCTATAATGAGTTAACTACACTTAGATATAAAGGGGACCATCCTTACACCCTGCTCCCTACAGATCACATCTAAGGGAATAATCCTAACCTTGATTAGAAGACATACATTGAGATCCATAGCTACTCCCAAGAGGCATGACTGCCAAAACAAAATCAACTTTTATTTAGCTCCTTAGCTTCTAGAGAATTCTAGTCCGCAGAGAACAGAGTAACAATGTAACAATTTATTTAATGAGGCACAATGAGACTTTGATCCTGGAAACTTCTGAAGCTGTAATGGCTTTCTTTTTTTGTACATATTTGGCAATTTGGCTTAATCAGTAATAGAGGAAGCACCATTGTATCCTCCAGAGATCTCATGAGTGATTTTGTTTCCCTGCCCTTCCTGGGGGCAAAGCTCCCATTTTTAACAATTGTTCACAGGAGAAACAGAAAAGGAGTCAGTGTAAGTTGACTCTAGTGATACAACTTGGAAAGCCAGAGAATCCTTGTAAGTGCAGAAAAAAGTGAGATAAATGAGCTATGGAGGGAGAATCCCTATGAATGGTATCAACTTTCAAGGTTCCTAACAGAGATAAAGAAATAAAAGTTCAGCTAAACCAAGACTTCCCAGTTTTAAGAACTTGGAAAGTTTTAGCATCAACTGTGGCCTATTGTTTCTTAATATGGTTTATCTGCTTTGGCTTTCCGTTCAGTTGCATGGGCTGCCCCTTCCCTCCTCTCCCGCATTTTCTCCTGTTTATCTTCCATATCCACTTCAGCTTTTCCTTTTGTTTCTGTTTCTCTTACCTTCCACTATCAACAATTTCTAGTCAAACTCTTTCATTCAGGAAATAATTAGCAAGGATTACTCTAAATTCAACATTTAACTGTGTTCTGGAATAAAGGAAGGGATGAGATGTTATTCCTTCCATCAAAGAGGGGAATAAGACCAAAAAACTAAAAGTAATATCCCATGATAAGGACTTTCGTACCAAATTGGGGTAAGGTTCATATACAGTCTAGATTTATGGTTTCTCTTGACGGTTTGAAAGATTAGACACCTTGAGGACCATATTCCCACTGCGCAAAAAGTAGCTGGAGCCAGACAGCTACTATCCCTTTAAAAGGGGCATATGGGGACTTCCCTGGTGGTCCAGTGGTTAAGACTCCACGCTCCTAATGCAGGGGGCCTGGATTCAATCCCTGGTCAGGAAACTAGATCCCACATGTCACCACTAAGAGTTCACATGCTGCAACTAAAAAAAAAAAAAAAAAAAAAAATCCTGCATGCCACAACTAAAACCCGGA
>NW_011494644.1:12427024-12430774 GCF_000754665.1 Bison bison bison
AAGGCAAAGGCACCCCACTCCACTACTCTTGCTTGGAAAATCCCATGGACGGAGGAGCCTGGTAGGCTGCAGTCCATGGGGTCGCTAAGAGTCGGACACAACTGAACGACTTCACTTTGACTTTTCACTTTCATGCATTGGAGAAGGAAATGGCAACCCACTCCAGTGTTCTTGCCTGGAGAATCCCAGGGACGGGGGAGCCTGGTGGGCTGCCATCTATGGGGTTCAACAGAGTCGGACACGACTGAAGCGACTTAGCAGCAGCAGCAGATCCATTAACAAAATATAGGGATGTATTTATATTACATGTAAACCGTAATATTAACTATATTTATATGATATGAGAAATATAATCAGTAGTAGTTCAGTTGGTTGATAATGCTTATTTGTTTGTATTTTTTTATTGCCCCTTTCAAGACAGTCACACTACCTATATGGAACAGGAAAATCACACACAGTTTTCAGGATTTCTTCTCCTTGGACTATCAGATGAGGCAGAGTTGCAGCCTCTCCTCTTTTGGCTTTTCCTCTCCATGTACCTGATAACTATTGCTGGAAACCTGCTCATCATTCTGACCACCATCTATGACTCCCACCTCCACACACCCATGTACTTCTTCCTCTCCAATTTGTCTTTTTCAGACATCTGTTTCACCTCTACCACCATCCCAAAGATGCTGCTGAACCTCTACATCCAGAATAAAGGCATCACCTACGAAGGCTGCCTCACCCAGCTGTACTTTTTCATCCTTTTTGCAGAACTGGACATTTTCCTCCTCTCTGCGATGGCCTATGACCGGTTCGTAGCCATCTGCCATCCATTGCGCTACACAACCAAGATGACCCCCCAGCTCTGTGGCTTGCTGTTGCTGGCATCTTGGATATTGAGTGTCCTGGACTCTTTGCTACGCAGTTTGCTAGTGTTGCGGCTGTCCTTTTGTACTGACTTGGAGATCCCCCATTTCTTCTGTGAAATCAATCAGGTTATCCAACTTGCCTGTTCTGACAATCTTCTCAGTATCATAGAGATGTATTTTGCCACTGCGCTCATGGGCATTATTCCCCTCTCTGGCACTGTTGTTTCTTATTCTCGGATTGTCTCCTCCATACTGAGGATTACATCAGCAAGGGGGAAGTACAAGGCATTTTCCACCTGTGGGTCTCATCTTTCAGTTGTTTGCTTGTTTTATGGCACAGGTCTTGGGGTGTACCTCAGTTCTGCCACTACCCAAAATTCCAGAACCAGCGCAATAGCCTCTGTGATGTACACTGTGGTCACGCCAATGCTGAATCCATTTATTTACTCTCTGAGGAACAAGGACATAAAGGGGGCTCTGAAAAGTCTTGTCACCACTATCGCTTTCAGTGAGTGACAGGAGTGTTTACCTTGGGGCTAGAGAAGTTTTCACAAGTAGCCAAGAACAAGATTGGCATCCAAAAGCCTGATATTTTTGCTGTCTTCAGATGTCTTTTTTTTTCCTTTTTCTTTACCCCATGTCCCTTAAATCAATGATACCACATGTTTTATTTTCTAACATTGCTTTTTTTTTTAACATTGCTTTGATGTATTGATATTTCTTTCTTCATTGTTTCTCAACCTTTTCAATATTTCAGGTTTTCCCTTTCCAACCTAAATCACAATATCCTGATGCCCTGAAAAAAAATGCTGCCTTTGAAATGAAAGCAGCAAAAACAATTACAACAGAAAAATTTTTTATTCTTTCAGGAACATGAGAAAAATTTCAGAGTAAATATACACAGACACTCAAGGGTAGTAGTTTTGCTGAATAAGTCATGGTAAAGTTCAGCCACACAAACAGGTGAACTGACATTGTAAATGCAGAAAATTCAGGATATATAGTCAGAAGGAAACTTTGGAAATAGTTTTAAAAATCTACTTTATTTTCTAAAACATTGATAACTTTAGTTTGAAGTAAATGTTCATATGTAAGGCATAATATTATCATCCAAATGTTACTCATGGTTTCCCATTATTCTCTGACTCTCTTTCACTTCTGAAGTTTTATTCCAATATTTGTTTTACAAGGTCTAATATAAAAGTATAAGAGTTATAATCAGAAACAGCATTTTATTTAATAAAAACTATCAAGAAAGTATTATCAGTAGAATTTTATAAGGAATATGAGCATAAGGATTAGCTTTTTGTAATACTGCATGCCAAAAAATCCCCCACTTTTATTTAGATATGAAATAATACATATACTTGGTCACCAGAGTCACAGGTAGGGCTATGGGAAAAGAATTTCCACAGCTAATCAACACCTTTACACTGTGCTACATAAATCTTTGATCTTCTTTCATTTTAGCAAATATTTATTGAATGCCAGTTCTGTGCTACTCTTGTTCTAAACCCTGATGATAGAGCATCTAACAAGATGATCGAGGTATGTGCTCTCAAGGAGCTCACCTTCTAGGGAGAGGAAATACACAGCAAGTAAACAAGTTTTCAAACTTAGCATAATTTCAATCAGAAATTAAGTGCTATGAGGAAAATCTCACAGGAAGAAGAGAGAGAGTGAAAGGGCTCTACAACACAGAGTGGTAAAGGATTATTTCTTACGCTCTTTGTCCTTCTTCACACTGGTGCACACCTGACTCTGCAAGGTTCCAGAGGAGGCCTTCATTTTATAAAATTCTAGGATTTCTTCTTCCAGTTGTCTCCTCTCCTCCTCAAGTCTCGTTGTCTCCTCTTGTTGGACCTTCTTAAGATGTTCAAACTTGTCCTGTAGCTGTAAAACAAATCCGCAGTTGTGACTCAAAGCACCCTATGGGGGCACATCCCCAGGAACCTGTTTCTTTCCTTCTGATTATCAAACCTACCCTAATCATTAGAATAGCACTTGATCTTAATAGTAGTCTCAAAAGTATCTCTGCTGGAGTCATATCGCTGGTAAATACATTTTCAGACCTGAGGGCAAATGAGCATCTACATACAAGGGCAAGAAGAATGATTGGAAAGGCTGGGGATGTGAGAGTGTGGTATTTATAAATGATAGCAAAATCACTGAGAAAACTTTTTACTTAAAGATGTGCTATATGTATACATATACAACATACAATGGAACATTACCCGTTAAAAAAAAGAGAGAGAGAGACCTTGCCTTTTGAGACAACATGAAAGGACCTGGAAGGTATTATGCTAAGTAAATAAGTCAGAGGTAGATAATAGATAAGAAAGAGAAAGATAAATACCATATGATTTCACTTATACAGGGAATCTAAAGAAAACAATTCAAATGAATAAGCATAATGAAACAGAAACACACTCATAGATACAGAGAAAAAACTGGTGGTTGCCAGAGGAGAGGGATGAATGAAATAGGTGAAGAAGATTAAAGGATACAAACGTCCAGTTATAAAATAATTAGTCATAGGGATGTAATGTACAGCATACAGAATATAGTGAATAATATTTTAATAACTTTCTATGCTGACAAATGGTGCGTGCGTGCATGCTAAGTCGCTTCAGTCGTGTCTGACTCTGTGTAACCCTCTGAACTGTAGCCTGCCAGGCTCCTCTGTCCATGGGATTCTCCAGGCAAGAATATTGAGTAGACATTCTATGAGGCCACCATCACCCTAATACCAAAACCTGACAAAGATCCCACAAAAAAAAGAAAACTACAGGCCAAGATCACTGATGAACATAGATGCAAAAATCCTTAACAAAATTCTAGCAATCAGAATCCAACAACACATTAAAAAGATCATACACCATGACCAAGTGGG
>NW_011494644.1:12431416-12432287 GCF_000754665.1 Bison bison bison
GGAACAAGACAAGGGTGCCCACTTTCACCATTACTATTCAACATAGTTTTGGAAGTTTTGGCCACAGCAATCAGAGCAGAAAAAGAAATAAAAGGAATCCAAATTGGAAAAGAAGAAGTAAAACTCTCACTATTTGCAGATGACATGATCCTCTACATAGAAAACCCTAAAGACTCCACCAGAAAATTACTAGAACTAATCAATGATTATAGTAAAGTTGCAGGACATAAAATCAACACACAGAAATCCCTTGCATTCCTATACACTAATAATGAGAAAACAGAAAGAGAAATTAAGGAAACAATTCCATTCACCATTGCAACGGAAAGAATAAAATACTTAGGAATATATCTACCTAGAGAAACTAAAGACCTATACATAGAAAACTGTAAAACACTGGTGAAAGAAATCAAAGAGGACACTAATAGATGGAGAAATATACCATGTTCATGGATTGGAAGAATCAATATAGTGTAAATGAGTATACTACCCAAAGCAATTTATAGATTCAATGCAATCCCTATCAAGCTACCAACGGTATTCTTCACAGAGCTAGAACAAATAATTTCACAATTTGTATGGAAATACAAAAAACCTCGAATAGCCAAAGCTATATTGAGAAAGAAGAATGGAACTGGAGGAATCAACCTACCTGACTTCAGGCTCTACTACAAAGCCACAGTTATCAAGACAGTATGGTACTGGCACAGAGACAGAAATATAGATCAATGGAACAAAATAGAAAGCCCAGAGATAAATCCACGCACATATGGACACCTTATCTTTGACAAAGGAGGCAAGAATATACAACGGATTAAAGACAATCTCTTTAACAAGTGGTGCTGGGAAATCTGGTCAACCACTTGTAAAA
>NW_011494644.1:12432387-12440678 GCF_000754665.1 Bison bison bison
TAAAAGCAAAAATAAACAAATGGGACCTAATTAAACTTAAAAGCTTCTGCACATCAAAGGAAACTATTAGCAAGGTGAAAAGGCAGCCTTCAGAATGGGAGAAAATAATAGCAAATGAAGCAACTGACAACTAATCTCAAAAATATACAAGCAACTCCTACAGCTCAACTCCAGAAAAATAAATGACCCAATCAAAAAATGGGCCAAAGAACTAAATAGACATTTCTCCAAAGAAGACATACAGATGGCTAACAAACACATGAAAAGATGCTCAACATCACTCATTATCAGAGAAATGCAAATCAAAACCACTATGAGGTACCATTTCACGCCAGTCAGAATGGCTGCGATCCAAAAGTCTACAAGCAATAAATGCTGGAGAGGGTGTGGAGAAAAGGGAACCCTCTTACACTGTTGGTGGGAATGCAAACTAGTACAGCCACTATGGAGAACAGTGTGGAGATTCCTTAAAAAACTGGAAATAGAACTGCCTTATGATCCAGCAATCCCACTGCTGGGGATACACACTGAGGAAACCAGAAGGGAAAGAGACACGTGTACCCCAATGTTCATCGCAGCACTGTTTATAATAGCCAGGACATGGAAGCAACCTAGATGCCCATCAGCAGATGAATGGATAAGAAAGCTGTGGTACATATACACAATGGAGTATTACTCAGCCATTAAAAAGAATACATTTGAGTCAGTTCTAATGAGGTGGATGAAACTGGAGCCTATTATACAGAGTGAAGTAAGCCAGAAAGAAAAACACCAATACAGTATACTAACGCATATATATGGAATCTAGAAAGATGCTAACAATAACCCTGTGTACGAGACAGCAAAAGAGACACTGATGTATAGAACAGTTTTATGGACTCTGTTGCAGAGGGAGAGGGTGGGAAGATTTGGGAGAATGGCATTGAAACATGTATAATATCATGTATGAAACGAGTTGCCAGTCCAGGTTCGATGCACGATACTGGATGCTTGGGGCTAGTGCACTGGGACGACCCAGAGGGATGGTAT
The DNA here is from genome assembly GCF_000754665.1 of Bison bison bison. Lineage (NCBI taxonomy): Eukaryota > Metazoa > Chordata > Mammalia > Artiodactyla > Bovidae > Bison > Bison bison. The sequence continues at coordinate 12,433,417 of NW_011494644.1, forward strand.
GGGGAGGGAAGAGGGAGGAGGGTTCAAGATGGGGAACACATGTATACCTGTGGCGGATTCATTTTGATATTTGGCAAAACTAATACAATTTGTAAAGTTTAAAAATAAAATAAAATTAAAAAAAAAAAAGAATATTGAGTACGATGCCATGCCCTCTTCATTGACAGGTGGTATTTAATATATAAAAATATTGACTCACTGTTGTACACCCAAAACTGATACAATATTGTAAGTCAATTTATACTTCAGTTTACAAAAATTCAAAAAAGCTGATTCTCCAAAAGCTCTAGGAAAAATAAGATTACAGGCAATCATTTTTTTAAAGGCTGCATCCAAAACTTACATGGTAAATAGCTACTTTTTGAAGAATAGAAAGTATCCTTCAACAAAATCATCTAAACTCTTGAGATAAAAACCCCCAATTTAATAGGACCCCTAAACTTGAATATGGATTATATCAAACTAGCAGGACTTGCCTCTTTTTCAGCTTCTTTAAATGCTGTTTCTTTCTCCTTTACTCGCTGCATAAACTTCTGTTTCAACTCTTCTTCTTCCCTCTGACATTGCTCCAAGAGCTCCTGCCTTTTGGCTTCATAGATCTCTTGAAAACTAAAAAGAAATGTGTGTGTTCTTATATTAAAATGTTAATATAAATAAACATATAAAAATATATATTATATATTAAAATATATGTAACATTGTATGGAAAAACCCAAATGAACTTTTTGGCCAACCCAATATAAACAATGCATATAACTTGAAAACAAAATACCAAACAACCCAAATGAAAAACAAGCAGAAGACCTAAATAAACATTTCTCCAAAAAAGATATACAGATGGCTATCAGGCACATGAAAAGATGCTCAGCATTCCTAATTATTCGAGAAATACAAATCAAAACTATCATGGGGTGCCACCTCGTACCAGTCAGAAAGGCCATTATGAAAAAATCTACAAATAACAAATGCTGGAGAGGGTGTGAGAAAAAAACAAACCAAAACTTCACTGCTGGTGGAAATGTAAAGTGGAAAAGCCACTATGGAAAACAGTATAGACATTCCCCCCAAAACTGAAAATGGTGTTGCTATACGATCCAGCAATCCCACTCTTGGGCATATGCCAGAACAAAACTACAATTCAAAAAGATACCTGGACCCCTGTGCTCACAGCAGCACTATTCACAACAGCCAAGACACAGAAACAGATCTCTGAGTTCTACAGGAACCAAGGCTCCTACCCAGGTGGAGGATGATAACTTCAGGCTGAGCACAACCATATGGACCCCAGACTGGCTGCAACCAGAAGGCTCATGATTGAACACCATCTTGTTACCTCACCACCAACCAATAATGGGAGGGTTACACAGCCTACAGCCCTCCCTCCCGAATTTTGCCTATAAAAACTTCTTTTCTCTTTGGGATTGATACGGAGTGTTTCAGCACAAGTACATATTGTGTGTGCTCAGTCGCTCAGTCGTGTCCGACTCTTTGCAATCCCACGGACTGTAGTCTGCCGGGTTCCTCAGTCCATGGGACTCTCCAGGCAAGAACTGGAGTGGGTTGCCATGCCCTCCTCCAGGGACATGTACATATTGGAGACACATAAATTAGCCCTTGCATTATGTTGCTCCTACTAACCCTCCATCGAGGTCTGAAGATAATGAAAACCCACAAGATTCAGATGGCCCAGAATACGAGAAGCAGAGCTATTCTCATTCCAAAATAATCACATCTCATGGTTATAGGGGATTTCCAAGTCACCTATCATCTTGTTCGAGCAAGATCTCCACTCACCTAACTGGCTGGTTATTTGGACCCATATCAGTAAATCCCATTATGTGAAGTCTGTTGCGCCTGTAACGTTCATAGTGCCGAGTGTGAGTCTGTTCTTTCAAGTCTTCCATATTTGTACAAAGAAGCATATCCCGGAGCTTAACAAAGTCACAGTGGTTTTCATTTTCCACTAGGCAGAAAAATAATAAAGCCACAAAGCTTATTATCAATCTCTATCACCTAGTAAGCATTCTTGAATGAGCTTAGAGTGTTCTGAATAATAGCCATAAATCTTTTAACCACTTAACTATGCTTATATGGTACATGTCAATTATAGGTATAGTTTATTTATAGACCAGGAAATTTGCTTTAAATTTATTAGCCAGAGACTAAATAGGAAATGGTGAAATAATATGTTACATTATATTATTATAGAGCTTCAGTTCAGTTCAGTCACTCAGTTGTGTCTGACTCTTTGGGACCCCATGGATTGCAGCATACCAGGCCCCTCTGTCCTTCACCATCTCCCGGAACTTGCTCAAACTCTCATGTCCATTGAATTGGTGATGCCATACAACCATCTCATCCTCTGTTGTCCCCTGTCCTCCTGCTTTCAATCTTTCCCAACATCAGGGTCTTTTCCAATGAGGAAAAGACTCTTCTCAATCAGGTAGCTAAAATATTGGAGCTTCAGCTTCAGCATTAGTCCTTCCAATGAATATTCAGGACTGATTTCCTTTAGAATTGACTGATTTGATCTCCTTGTAGTCCAAGGAACTCTCAAGAGTCCTCTCCAACACCACAATTTGAAAGCATCAATTCTTGGGCACTCAGCCTTCTTTATGGCCCAACTCTCACATCCATACATGACTAATGGAAAAACCATAGCTTTGACTATATGGACTTCTGTCGCCAAAATGATGTCTCTGCTTTTTAATATGCTGTTTAGGTTGGTCATAGCTTTTCTTCCAAGGAGCAAGAGTCTTTTAATTTTGTGGTTTTGAAACTTATATAGCATAAGTTTTCTTTAATAATTTAGTATTTTTCAAATGAATATTCTCAAGGTATTTTACAGAGCAGTAAACTGATGAACTGATGCTATATACTAATATAATGTAACATATTATTTCACTGTTTCCTATTTAGTCTCTGGTTAATAAATTTAAAGCAAATTTCCTGGTCTATAAATGAACTATAAATTATCTTCTTTTAAAGAAGATAATTTCACTAAACTAAGTAATTTAATTAAAGCCTGCTAATGTAAAGGCCTTAACAATTGTACATGATGTAGTTATTAAATTATATTTGTATACCATATGTATGAGAATGAATTAGTCACTTTTCAAAATCACTCAGTAAATTCACATGGCTCTCTCTTGTGCCTGTCATATCCAAAAGACTGATCACAATATTTTGGGTATTGGGTATGATATTGTAACCAAATATAATATTCATTAAAATATGTTGTCTTTAAGTACATTTAATAAAATTAAAATTTATAATACATTAATTGAAAATAACATTTGGAACATTATCTCTACAGATAAAGATAATCCAGTCTCCAATAATTAGTATCACAAGTATATGAATCAGATAATAAATGACTGTTATGACAATATTCTAATTCATCATGATGTTAGATAACTAATATAAATGTCTAGGTATAATTTATCCAAAAATAAATTATATTACTTTATTTTTGAAATAGTTTACCACCCCTTTTACTAGTAACCACTTAAAAGTGCTTTATAAATTGAGTAGCAATTAACTTATATAACATGTATCAAGAACCAATATTTATGCTTCCATGCTGTTCAAAGTTCTTTTGTTCAAAGAACTTTTCAACATTCTGAATATGATAGCTTAGCACCACAGAGATAATCTGCATATGGCAGACTTGGGTAGATGAGAAGGTTCTGCTCAGTTTCTGAATTTTTGCCTAAAGTACAAAAAAATTCCAGAAAATTCCCATGAGAATAAATTATAGTCAAAATAATCACTATCTCAAATGAAACAGAATCTGTGCTCCTTATCAGTAACTGTTAATTTGCTGTTTAATGAGAGTTACCAATATTGACTCAAGTTAAGATATTTTGTTTTATATATTTTTAGTTATATTTTACATAATTTTATAATTATCTGTATTTGAGCATAATCAGTCCAGAGTAAGCCTTCTCATGGAGGTTTGTTATGCTTACCTTGTAAAATTCCCCAGGGGTACTGACGTCCTCTGACTGTCCTTTTTCCAACTTTCACTTCCTCCGTACTTCCTACTACAGCAAAAGGTAAGAGGCCCTAGAAAGTAAGAACAAATTTCATCATATTTTCTTATACCAATATGACTTACTCTGTTACTGTTATTTCTGTTATGGAAATAACAGAGACAAGAATACATAATAAGTTTACTCAAACAAGTGATTTATCCTGCCTCAGATTTTATGACTTAGCATTAAATATGTGCAGATTAATTTCTGTAAGCATTTGTGTGAGATCCCACTTCTATTTAACATAATATTAGAAGTCTTAGCCACAGCAATCAGACAACAAAAATAAATAAAAGGTATCCAAGTTGGAAGGGAAAAAGTAAAACTGTCAGTATTTGCAGACGATATGATACTATACACAGAAAACTTTAAGTCTACCAAAAAATCACTAGAAATAATAAATGAATTCAATAAAGTTGAAGAATAAAGGTTATCATACAAATTTCTACATGTTGCTTTTCTATTTACTAATAATGAACTGTCAAAAAGAGAAATCAAGGAAACAATCCATTTAAAATTGCATCAAAATGAATAAAATACCTAGATGGCTTAAAAGAGGAGGTGAAAGACCAATATTCTGAAAAATATCAGACACTGATGAAGGAATATGAAGATGACACAAATTAGTGAAAAAATATACCATGTTCATGGATTGGAAGAATTAATAATGTTAAAATGTTCATACTATTAAAATGTTCATACTATTCAGAGTAATCTACAGATTTAATGTAATCCCTATCAAAATAGACATGGCATTTTCCACAAAACTAATGGAATTAGTTACATAATACATAATAAAATTGTATGGTACTGCAAAAGAGCTCAGATAGCCAAAGCAATCTTGAGGAAAAAAGAACAAAACTGTAAGTATCACACTCTTTGATTTCACACTATATTATAAAACTACAGTATCAAAATAGTGTGGTACTAGCACAAACAGTGGAGAAGGCAATGGCACCCCACTCCAGTACTGTTGCCTGGAAAATCCCATGGATGGAGGAGCCTGGTAGCCTGCAGTCCATGGGGTCGATAAGAGTCAGGCACGACTGAGCGACTTCACTTTCACTTCTCACTTTCATGTATTGGAGAAGGAAATGGCAACCCACTCCAGTATTCTTGTCTGGAGAACCCCAGGGAGAGAGAAGCCTAGTGGGCTGCCATCTATGGGGTCGCACAGAGTCGGACGCGACTGAAGCAACTTAGCAGCAGCAGCAGCAGCAGCACAAACAGACACACAGATCAGTGGAACAGAACAGAGAACCCAGAAATAAAATTACACACATATGGCCAATTAACCTACGACAAAGGAGGGAAAAATATACGATGGGAAAAGACAGTCTCTTCAATAAGTGGTGCTGGGATAACTACATGATAACAACACAATTAATATGTAAAGGAATGAAATTTGAACTTTTCTCATAATACATACAAAGATAAACACAAAATGAATTAAAGACCTAAATGTAAGACCAGAAACCATGAAACTCCTAAAAGAAAACTCTAGGCAGAACACTGACATAAACGCTCACAATATTTTTTAGATCTTTCTTCTCAGGCAAATGATACAAAAGCAAAACTAAAAAAATGGGACCTAATTTAACTCAAAACCTTTTGCACAGCAAAAGAAACTGTCAAAAAATGAAAAGACAGCCTACGGAATGGGAGAAAATATTTGGAAATGACATATCTAATATGGAGTTAATACCTAAAATATATGAACAGCTCATACAATTCAATATCAAAGCAAACAACCCATTTTTTAAAAAGGGCAGGTCTTCCCTGGTGGTTCAGTGGTAAAGAATCTTCCTGCCAATGCAAAGGATAGGGTTGATTCCTGGTCAAGGAAGTTCCCACATGCCACGGAGCAACAAAGCCCCTTGTGCCACAAACTACTGAAGCACCTAGAGCTCATGTGCTGCAACATGAAGATCCAGCACGGCCAACAGATAAGTAGATAAATAAATTTTTACAAAATCACAATGCAGCTTTTCAGCAAAGGCTATTGCTTTGCGCTTTGACACTAGCATTTCATATGGGATTTCAAATAAGTTGATTTGAGGAGAGAAGAGCCTCACCTGACTTCTTTGAGATTAACACAACGCTTTGGGGTCCTTTCCTAACTGTACAAATATTTCTTTGAGTCTCTGCTTTCAATTTCCTTGGGCCAGTTCTTGTCTGTGCCAAGAAGTGGAGTTGCTGGCTTGTATGATAATTGTAGGTTTAATTTCTTGAGGAACCACCATACTTTTTTCCATAGTGGCTTCACTATTTTTGCATTCCCACAAAAAGTGCACAGGGTTTCCAGTTTATCCACATTCACACCAACGCTTGTTATTTTCTGTGTTTTTTTTTTTTAATGATAGCTTATCTTAATGCATATGAGTTGCTATTGCACTGTGGTTTGTGTGTGTGTATAGTCATCTTTATTATAGTTCATGAGTACATTAGAAACTGACATGGATTTCTTTATTAAGAAAGTAGATTGTTATGGACAGCTGCTTTCCACTTTTACTTGAGAATGGTAAAGAAGCCAATATTAGTGTCATTACATCAAGTTTTCACCTGATAGGAAACCTGAACAGGTCTCTTGGGTTTTCTAGGTCACTGTTATACTGTCCCCAGACCTCCCTGCACCCAAGTGTCTCTGGAATTCCCTGTACATTTCAAAAGGCACTTGGGCAACAGAACACTATTACTCTGCTTGCTTTTAAGGTGCAATTCCTGGGTTAAATATTGTGCATATACATCTCTTAATTGCCCAGGCTTATCTTCTAAATAATGCATTACTCATAAAACCATAACAAATTCAGTAAAGACTTTTTAAATGGTCCACATCAAAAATATTTAAAAATTTTTTTTAATTAAAAAAATTAAAAGTTTAAGATGGTAAACTTCATTCGATGTATATTTTACCACAATTTTAAAACCTCTTAGAAGGAAACATAAGAAAATCTTTATTACCTTGGATTTGACAAAACAGTCTTAGATATGACATCAAAAGCACAAGTAACAACTAAAATATATAAATTGGACTTCATCAATATTTTTAAAAAGCTTATGTTTCAAAGGACACCAGAAATAAAATGAAAAAATGACTAATAGATTAGGGGAAAATAATTGCAAATCAAGTAAGACAGTAGGTGTTGCAAGAGGGCATCAGAGGGCAGACACACTGAAACCATACTCACAGAAAACTAGTCAATCTAATCACACTAGGACCACAGC
>NW_011494644.1:12440813-12447072 GCF_000754665.1 Bison bison bison
AAAAAAAAAAAAAAAAAAAGAGCTCATTTAAAAATGCACAAAGGATCTGAGTAAATTTTTCCCCTGGGAAGACATACTAATAGCCAATTAAAGCATGAAAAGACCAAATACTATGTAATTCCATTCATATGATATCCAGAACAATGGAATCTGAGGAGAAAGATGTTGATTAGCGGTTTCCTAGGGCTGGTGGAGAGGAAGGTTGACAGGCGGTAGGGGAGAAAAGCTAAAGAGTATGGGGTTTCTTTTTGAGATAATATTTCCATTTCAATTATATAATAAAAATGTTCTCAGTTTGGTTGTGGAGGTGGTTGCACACATTGTGAACAGACTAAAAATCATTAAATTGTATACTTTCATGGGTGAGTCATATGGTATGTGAACTATATCTTTCTAAAAGGATTTTTAAAAGAATAAAATGCTTCTTAAAATGATTAATTCTCAGCAAATATTTTTCAAAATCAAGAAAAAGAAACATTTTCCCACACTGGATTTGGGGGGAAAATACCTTATTTATAGTCTCTTTGTCAGATACAAGTGACACTATATTACCAACATTGCTGTTCAGCTGCTAAGTCATGTCCGACTCTTTGGGACCCCATGGACTGTGGCACGCTAGGCTTCCCTTCACCATCTCCTGGAGTTTGCTCAAACTCATGTCCATTGAGTCAGTGATGCCATCTAATCGTCTCATCCTCTGTCGCCCCCCTTCTCCTCTTGCCCTCAATCTTTCCCACCATCAGGGTGTTTTCCAGTTTTTTCTGTATTGCTAATAAGGTTACTTATAAATTATATTTTCATTCCCCCTGTCAAATAGAATTGAGATTCAATAGTTAGAAGCTTACATTCATCGAGGAGTTCATGTGAGTGCTAGTTTCATTATCTGTTGGGAACTGATACATCTGGATGCCATTACTAATCAATTCATTCATTATCGCACACTTAAATGTCTGTAAATCACTTTTAGAAATTGCATCTGCTTTGGCAATCACTGGTATAATGTTCACCTATTAAGAAAGAAGCAAAGAAAAACTCACCATTGAGAATTAATTATTAAATGTTATTGTTACAGTGAAAACCTCACAATATCTGACAACACATTTTTGTAACCAAATAATCCCTAGCTTTCATGACTTCATAAAATTGCTTTCCAAAATCATCAGTATTTTTGAAGATCAAACTTTAATCAGAAATCAGGTTTAGAAGGCTCAGTTTTTTCTCTTCTCAAATTTTCTTACACTTCCAATGCATCTGGGTTTGGTAAAATGTAAATAGCAAAATGAAGTATGATCAATTTGATTTCTTATTTGATTGAGTATTAAAATGTCAGAAGAGACTTTTCATCAACACTGTAGAACAGATCAACTTTTTCCTTCTAATCATTTATTTGCACCATCTAAGGCCATTAAAATAGCGTTAACCCAGTTCCACCAGTGTCCTCATAAAAATGAGAAACTTGGACACGCGGAGACATCACATGTGTGTACAAACAAAAGATCGTGTGAGGTGACAGTGAGAAAGTGGCCATCTACTTCCTGAACTGAGAGGTTTCAGAAAAAAACAAAACTTGGTGACACTTTTTGGAACTGTAAGAAAATAAATGTCTATTTTTAAATCACTTTCTATTGTTAAATCACTAAGTGACATTTTGTAATGGTATCTCTAGAAAATGCTTTAAAGGTTAACAGAAAAAATGATATATATTTGAAGTCACTCAGTTGTGTCCGACTCTTTGTGACCCCATGGACTGTAGCCTGCTAGGCTCCTCCGTCCATGGAATTTTCCAGGCAAGGTTACTGGAGTGGGTTGTCATTTCCTTCTCCAGGGGATCTTCCCAACCCAGGAATCGAACCCGGTCTTCCGCACTGAAGGCAGACTCTTTACCATCTGAGCCACTGGGGAAGTCAAGTTCTTGTGTGCAAATGCTTTCAAGATTTGCACTGTTTCTTAGGTTCAGTAGTTGTGGCGCATGGGCTTAGTTGCCCCACGGCACATGGGATCTTCCCGGACTAGAAATCGAACCCATGTCCTCTGCACCCACAGATGGATTCTGAATTACTGGACCACTAGGGAAGTTCAAGATTTGTATTGTTTAAAAATAAGTATCAAATCTTGCTGATGGATTTACCAAACGCACCTTGCTGTCAATGTTCTTCATGGTTAATATATCAAGAGACTTCAGAGAATGTCCTGTCGGTGAAATGAAGTAAAGGCACACATGGACGCGGCAATCACGGTAGTCACCTAAGGAACGTTTAATTTTCAATTCTTCTTGAAGATAGGACTCAAATTGAGCATCTAGGTAGTCAACAATTGGCTGGTAGCTGGAAAAAAAAAGACTATTCAAACATTTAACATAACAGATTAATATCATCTGATGCCTGTGATTTTATCATTTACTATATAGTGAATATGTGCACTCACTAATTGCCCCAGCAATTAAAATGTTCATAACATGTCCTTACAAAGATAACAATTATAAACCAATAAAAAGGCCCATTATTGGACTTGACTGGTGGTACAGTGGTTAAGAATCTGCTTACCAATGCAGGAGACATGGGTTAGATCCCTGGTCAAGGAAGATTCCACACGCTGAGGGTCAGCTAACCTTGTGCAGCGTAACTGCTGAGCCCACGCTCTAGGGCCGGTGTTCTGCAACGACTGAGTCTGAGTGCTGTGACTACTGAGCCCACACGCCTAGAGCCCATGCTCCACAACGAGAGAAGCCACCACCACCAGAAGCCTGTGACCACAGGAAGAGTACCCCCACCTGCCACAACTAGTGAAAGCCTACGGGCAGCAAGGAAGATACTGCACAGTCACAATGAATAATTTTTTTTAAGGACCCATTGTTTAGAGAAAAGGCAAAATGCTCTCTCAGTTCAATGCAGTCCCAATTAGAATCCAAGTTTTTGCATGTATACATATATATAAGTGCAAAGAACCAAGAATGCTCAAGACATACTGAAAAAAAAAAATGAAGAAGATATATTCTTCCTATATTAGAACTTACTGTGAAGCTAAAATCATTAATACAGCATGGTATCAGCATAAGGATAAACTGACTAAAGCACAAGATAATTTTTCGATGTGATACAACTGTTCTAGGTTCCAGATGAGGTGGTGGGTATACAGCTCAATGCATTCTTAAATGTAAGTCAGACACTATAAAACTCTCAGAGGAAAACAGGCAGACCACTCTTTGACAGAAATTGCAGCAAGATCTTTTTAGACCCACCAACTAAAGTAATGAAAATAAACACAAAAATAAACAAAGAGGACCTAATTAAACTTAAAAACTTTTGCACAGCCAAGGAAACCATAGACAAGACCAAAAAAAGACAACTCTCAGAATGGGAGAAAATATTTGCAAATGAAGCAACTGACAAGGGATCAATCTCCAAAATATGCAAACAGCTCATGTAGCTCAATATCAAAACAACAAACAACCCAATCAAAAAATGGGTAGAAGAACTAAGTAAACATTTCTCCAAAGAATACGTGCTGCTGCTGCTGCTGCTAAGTCGAGTCAGTCGTGTCCGACTCTGTGCGACCCCATAGATGGCAGCCCACCAGGCTCCGCCGTCCCTGGGATTCTCCAGGCAAGAACACTGGAGTGGGTTGCCATTTCCTTCTCCAATGCTTGAAAGTGAAAAATGAAAGTGAAGTTGCTCAGTCGTGTCTGACTCTTCGCGACCCCATGGACTGTAGCCCACCAGGCTCCTCCGTCCATGGGATTTTCCAGGCAAGAGTACTGGAGTGGGGTCCATTGCCTTCTCTGAAAGAATACATACAGATGACCAAAAACATACAGATGACCAAAAACACATGAAAAGATGCTCAACATCATTAATTATTAGAGAAATGCAAATCAATGAGGTATCACCTTACACTGATTCAGAATGGCCATCATTAAAAAAATCTACAAGCAATGAATTCTGGATAGCGTGTGGAAGAAAAGGAATCCTCTTACATCTTTGGAGGGAATGTAAATTGATACAGCCAGTATGGAGAAGTATGGAGGTTCCTTTAAAAATCTAAAAATAGAACTACCATATGACCCAATAATCCCGCTCCTGGGCATATACCCAGAGAAAACCATAATTCCAAAAGATACATGCACCCCAGTGTTCACTGCAGCACTATATACAATAGCCAAGACATGGAAGCAACCTAAATGTTCATCAACAGAGGAATGGATAAAGATGTGGCATATATATAATGGAATATTACTCAGCCATAAAAAGAAATTGTGCCATTTGCAGAGGTGTGGATGGACCTAGAGACTGTCATACAGTGAAGTAAGTCAGAAAGAGAAAAACAAATATTGTATATTAATACATATATGTGGAATCTAGAAAAATGATACAGATGAATTTATTTGCAAATCAGAAATAGAGACACAGATATAGAGAACAAATATATGGACACCAATTGGAGAAATGGAGGGGTGGGGTGAACTGGAAGATTGAGATAGACATATATACACTTTGGAAGGAATGATGCTAAAGCTGAAACTCCAGTACTTTGGCCATCTCATGCGAAGAGTTGACTCATTGGAAAAGACTCTGATGCTGGGAGGGATTGGGGGCAAGAGGAAAAGGGGACGACAGAGGATGAGATGGCTGGATGGCATCACTGACTCGATGGATGTGAGTCTGAGTGAACTCCGGGAGGTGGTGACGGACAGGGAGGCCTGGCGTGCTGGGATTCATGGGGTCGCAAAGAGTTGGACACGACTGAGCGACTGATCTGATCTGATGTATAAAATGGATAACTAATGAGAATCTACTGTATAGCACAGGGAACCCTACTCAGTGCTCTGTGGTGACCTAAATAGGAAGGAAATCAAAAAAAGAGGGGTTGTATGTATGTGTTGGAGTAGGAAATGGCAACCCACTCCAGTATTCTTGCCTGGAAAATTCCATGAACAGAGGAACCTGGTGGGCTGCAGTCCATGGGTCGGAAAGAGTCAGACATGACTGAGCAAATGAGCACACAGCACATGTATGTGTATGGCTGATTCACTTTGCTGCACAATAGACACAAGTGCATCATTGTAAAACAACTATACGCCAATAACATTGCTTTTTAAAAAGTTAAGGACAAAAAGTAAATTTTGCAAGCAGCAACAGAAAAGCAACTCATCACATATAAGGGAGCCCCCATAAGACCATGAGCCAATTTCTCAGCATAAAATTTGCAGGCTAGAAAAGAATGGGATAATACAGACAAAGTGATAAAAAGAAAAAACCTACCAACTGCCTTTTAGAAATGAAAGAAAAAAAATACTTCCCAGACAAATAAATACTGAGGAAGTTCATCACCACTAAATTTGCCTTAAAAGAAATGCCACTAGATCTACTTGAAAAGAAATGCTAAAGGGAGTTATTCAAGTTGAAACAAGTGGACTCATTACAGTAACACAAAAGCACACAGGACTATAAAACTCAATGGTAAAAGTCAATAAAGGTAAATATAGACAAATAGAAAATATTGTAACACTATAATGAAAAAGGCATGTTAATCACTTTCACCTGTAACATAGAAATAAAAAGAAAAAAGTATAAATAACTGTAAATACAAAAATCTTTGAATGGATGAACAACATAAAAATATGAAGCTTGATATCAAAAGTGAAGAACAGGTAAAACTGTAAAATTGTGCATGTGATTGAAGTTGTTGTAAGCTTAAAATAAACTGTTATAAAATGCTTTATATAAGCCTCATGATAATCACAAATAAAATACCTATAGAAGATACATAAAAGAAAAAGAGAAAAAAAGAAAACACATCACTACAAAAATCAACAAAATACAAAGAAACTAAAAAGAGGAAGTGAGGAACAAGGGGACTACAAGACAGAAAACATAGCAAAATAATAATAGTAAGTCATTCCTTGTGAATAATTACTCATATACTAGAGTATATACTGTATATAATTATTTGAAAAGAGTGAAAAATGAAAGTCACATCTGACTCTTTGAGACCCTGAATTCTCCAGGCCAGAATACTGAAGTGGGTTGCCTTTCCCTTCTCCAGGGGATCTTCCCAACCCAGGAATCAAACCGAGGTATCCTGTATTGTAGGCAGATTCTTTAACAGCTGAGCTACCAGGGAAGCACATTTGAAAGGAGTAAATTTCCCAATCAAAAGACAAAGAGTGGCTGAATGCATTTAAAAAAAAAATCCAACTACATGCCATCTACAATAGACCCACTTTATTATTTTTTAATTGAAGTATAGTTGATTTATAACT
>NW_011494644.1:12447188-12447803 GCF_000754665.1 Bison bison bison
ATATATATAAATATATATATTTATATATATATATAAAGTAAAAAGAACATTACTTTTTAATATATGGAGAAAGAAAGCAAATTCCTTGAAATAACAACAACTTTTAAAATTAAAATAAGAAAACACTCACCTGGCTTCCTTGTTTATTTGATCACCATAGCCCACTGTTTTCACAACAGTTAATTTCAACTGAACATTGTTTTCCTGGAGTTCATATGTCTGAATTTTAAGTCCAACACTTGCGTAAAAATGTGAAGATTTTTTGTCTTTCAAATTAGTATTGAACAGTGTGTCAATCAAGGTTGATTTTCCAATTCCAGTTTCCCCTGTACGGAAACAGATACGTCATAGGGGCATAAGATATCTGCAAAGTGACACCCTGTCCCCTCCCTAGAATGGTCCCAAATACTTCAAAGACTAGAATGTCCTTGAAATATATATGATACTTCTGACTCCATCCATCATTAACATAATATGGAAAGATAAAATACATAAAGGTGTATCAGATTTTGAAGAGCACTGAAACACTTGGAGAAAAAATGTCTAAGGTGTTAGAGAAGACTCTTGAGAGTCCCTTGGACTGCAAGGAGATCCAACCAGTCCATTCTGAAGGAG
>NW_011494644.1:12447936-12456880 GCF_000754665.1 Bison bison bison
AGGATGAGATGGCTGGATGGCATCACTGACTCGATGGACGTGAGTCTGAGTGAACTCTGGGAGTTGGTGATGGACAGGGGGGCCTGGCGTGCTGGGATTCATGGAGTCACAAAGAGTCGGACATGACTGAGCGACTGAACTGAACTGAACTGAACATGGCTAAGAAGATGCAAACCAATACAAACACAAAGACATAGTCCTAAAGAAACAGCACCAGTGTTATGCTGCTTAAAATAAGTTGAAATGAACAATTAAGAAATAATTCACGGGAGGGGTTTGGCACTTACCCACACAAAGAATATTAAAAAAGAATCCTTGTTGAACAGATTTGTCCACCAACTGATGAGCCAAACAATCAAAACCAAAATGGCCAAGCATATTTAAGCAACGTATATTATCTTCTTTTTGCTTAAAGAAAAAAACAATATTTTGATTAGATAGAAGATATCACTTGACAATGACTATATTAATATGTCAAAGAAATGGAATGATTATTATTTGAGAAATGATATCATTTCATATGATCATTCAAATGATCAAATATCATTTGATTATCATACTTCAGACAAGATGCAAATGAAGTAAATTTGTAAGAAGAGAGACCACAAACAGAAATATAGATTTTTGTCGTTTTTATAAATAGTAACATTATCTCTGTTTACACTCAAATAGACTATATTTCTAAGTTTAAAAGTAGGAAATTAAAGACATACCACAAGAAAGCCCAGTATATTACTCCATAATAATAAATTATTTTTGTGGAAAAAAGAAAACAACATTGTTTCATTCCATTCCAGTTTGGTAATATATTCAGGAGATCCAGTATATGTTAATATATGCAAGGAAATCAAACTTTATTTGAATTTTTAAAAAATAACTAAAAACCTTGACTTCATATTTGTGATATGCCTGAGAACTTATGTTGTATCAAGTTGTTAAAGGAATCCACTGCTAATAACACAAACCTAGAAACCCAGAAATCCATTAATAATGTATTTACTATATTTATTATTTATATTTTATTTATTTATTATAATTTATTTTACATAAATTTACCAATTTACCAAAAGTTGATTATTTTTAAAAGTGAAAATAATTCAAAGAAGGCTTATTAATCTAACTAGTCTCAGCCCTGGATATCTCTCCCAAACAGCTAGAAATTTTCACAAATGCTTTATGCAGAAAAGTGTTTGCTGTAGCTCTCTAACATCCAAATATATGACTCCTTGTAATAGAATATCCAAGTAAATGATAATATATTTATTCACATACACACTGGGGCATTCTTCAGTCATTAGAGGTATTTATAAAAATGCTTTAATAAATTGAAAAATACATGAAACTCTTTAAAGAGTAAGATATAAAATTGTGTGTACATGCCTAACTTTTGGTGTTAGCAGAGTAACTTAACAGCATTTTACCTTTCCTTGCATTAACAACGAGAACAACTGTTTGAAGGCATTGGAACAGAAAGAAAAGGAGGCAGAAACAAGAATAAATCAAATTGTGGAAACAAGTTAGCATAATAGGTGAAATTAGATTTATCCACATACTCCTGTGAAGTGACTCCCCAGTAAATAAGAAACTTGAAACGTAGAGCTCAAGCAGACAGCAACAATCTTGAGCTGGGAAAGCTAAGGTTAGAATTTGGGGCTGCCAAAATACCAGGATACAGAGAAAGAAATCTTGGAAGAGCAAGCCACAGCATGGGGAGACCCAAATTTGCAGACTTTAGAACACTTGGCTGAGTCTCACTCCGTACGTGCAGGCGTGACTGTAAAGAGCCCAGTGGAAACTGAGAGAAGAATTGGCATTCTAAAAACGCTGAGCTCATATCTTAGCAGTGGTATTGGGAAGACCCAAGGGGACAGAGTTTGGAGTTTAAGCTTCTTCCCAGTTAGACAAGTTTGATCAACACTTTAGATAAACACTTTGAACTTTTAATTTAAATTTGTAAAAGTACTTGCTATAGGATCACGGATTATGTTCTAAGTCAAAGAGTTACTCCCAAGTCGAAGGGTACAATGAAGGTAAATCCACCTTTACAAAGAATATCATGACTCAACAGGGTCCAAATGACTTGCCAGTAATCTAACTGCTAAAACAAATTCACTACTCTTTAGAGAAATATAATAGAATTTAGACTTTCTACAATGTATAATCAAAATTACTAGATATGAAGAAACAGAAAAGAATCTCTCTCACAGCCAAGGACAAACACAATCAATAGAAACACCCACACAATGAGGAATTGGCAGATAAACACTGTAACTATTATGAACATGTTTAAGAATCTACAGAAAAAGATGGGTACAATGGATTAAGTGATAGGTTATTTTATTTTATTTTATTTTTGGCCACATCACTTGGCATGTGGGATCTCGTTTCCTGACCAGGGATTGAACCCATACCCCTTGCATTGGAAGTGTGGAGTCTTAACTACTGGACCACCAGGGAATTCCCAATAGGTAATTTTAGATACACAAAAGATGATGATACACAAAAGTTGTTAGTTGAATTCAGTTCAGTCCAGTCACTCAGTCATGTCCGCCTCTTTGTGACCCCATGGACTGCAGCACACCAGGCTTCCCTATCCAAACCCAACTCCCGGAGCCTACTCAAACTCATGTTCATCGCATCAGTGATGCCATCC
Source organism: Bison bison bison (assembly GCF_000754665.1). Taxonomy (NCBI): domain Eukaryota; kingdom Metazoa; phylum Chordata; class Mammalia; order Artiodactyla; family Bovidae; genus Bison; species Bison bison. The sequence goes on from NW_011494644.1 coordinate 12,450,590, forward strand.
AACCATCTCATCCTCTGTCATCCCCTTCTCCTCCTGCTTTCACTCTTTCCCAGCACCAGGGTCTTTTCCAATGAGTTAGTTCTTCACGTCAGGTAGCCAAAATATTGGAGTTTCAGCTTCAGCATCAGTCCTTCCAATGAATATTTAGGACTGATTTCATTTACAATGGACTGGTTGGATCTCCTTTCAGTCCAAGGGACTCTCAAGAGTCTTCTCCAACACCACAGTTCAAAAGCAACAATACTTCAGCGCTCAGCTTTAGTTGAATTAGTACATGCTAAACGAACAATTGGCACCCTGCTCCAATACTCTTGCCTGGAAAATCCCAGGGACGGAGGAGCCTGTTGGGCTGCAGTTCATGGGGTCACTAGGAGTCGGACACGACTGAGCTACTTCGCTTTCACTTTTCACTTTCATGCATTGGAGAAGGAAATGGCAACCCACTCTAGTGTTCTTGCCTGGAGAATCCCAGGGACGGGGAAGCCTGGTGGGCTGCTGTCTATGGGGTCGCACAGAGTCGGACACAACTGAAGCGACTTAGCAGCAGCAGCAGCAGCAGCAGCAAATGAACAATGAAGGGTAGGGATAGGACCCTACCAGGGTCCTATTTGGTCCCAATCAGGGATCCAGGCATCAACCAAGGATTAATTAATAAAAATTCCATGGGGATTTTTATATTTAAAGAGAGCATATTGAGCAATACTAAACTGAAAATACAATCAAATGAGAAAAAATTTTAATTTGTTACTATTTGTGGGGTTTAATACATGTGGCAAATTCTGAGTTCTCTATTCAAAGAGAACATTCTGACCCATAGAATCTGAAGGTGATATGAAACAATAACAGATTTGGATGCTCTATTGTCCTCTCTGTCCTAGACTCCCTTGTGATAGGCTTCACTCATTTTAAAAACTGCAACTCAGGGAGGTACCAGATCAAAGTGTCCATAGAACAAAATATAGCCCATTTTCTTATCAGAAAAAGACCAGAGACCGTGGCCTCATTAGCACTGAGTTTTTACCCACAGAACAAGCAAAGTTCTGAATCATCACAATTACTTAACAAATGTCTTCTGTTAGGCTGAAAGTTCTTTTTTTATAATATATATTTTTATAAAATTCTGATATAATTTATATAGAAATTTTCAAATTTCAGTTTCTATTAATTTGGCATTTATGATCATGCAAATCTCTTTCTTGATTTCACCTTTGCATCATCTACAGTAAAGCAAATTAAGAAGGTATATAAAGTATACATAAGGTAAGTATATAAAAATATAAGGTTTAACCTACCATGAAAAGGATTATTTCATATGCATTCAAGTGAAGCTGAAATGCTAACCATGCATTATTTTAATTTCTCATGATAGCAAGGACATACAGACTACATCTAGAAAATGGGATACTGCATGCAAAGTCTGTAAATTACAAAGGACTCTACAAGCGCTGAGAAGCCCTGATGTTTACCCTGTAATGAATGAGCTTTTGCCCCAGTCATATGGGGAAAGGTAGCTGAATAAGAAAAGTCATTAGTCATTGTGAGCCTTTGGGACAGTCACTGATGCCTGTTTTCTCTTCTATAAAATGAGAACATTTGACCAGTTGAGCTTAAAATTCTTTCACACTTTAATGTTCTATAAGTCAGAGAGTTTTATTTATGAAGAGCACATAATTTCAAGGAGAATAAAAGCCATGCAGAAAAAATTAAAATATTTATTAATATCATAATAAGAACCAAAATTTTAGAAAAGTCAATTTAAAAATATAGGAATTTGGAAGAAGGATAGATGACTGTTAATGTGGAGTAGGTAAAAATGATTTTAAAAGATGACGGACTGGCTCTTGAAAATAGGATAAGATTTGTATGGAGGAAGTAGATATTATGAGCAAGAGAGAAATATGGCAAATGAACAATGTACTATTTGTCCTTGTGTTGTAAAGAACTTGCCTACCTTAAGGAAAAGACTTCAATTGGGAAAACTGAAGAAAAAGACTTAAATTGGGAAGACTTAAAAGATAAAAAGGGCCCTAACAATAGGGAGTTTTTGGATATGAGGCTAAGGAATATGGATTTTATCGAATTAGTAATGGGCAGTGGCTGGAGATTTGAGTCAGAGAATAATAAAAGGAAGAAACATTTCAAAAAGATGAATGAGGCACTAGCATGCAAAGTAAACTGGAGAGGAAACTAGAGCCATGAGTTGGGAAGACCTTCCCTTATAAAAGTGAGTGGTAGGGCTTCCCTTGTGGTCTAGAGATTAAGAATCCACCTACCAATGCAGGGGACACAGGATCGATCCCTGGTCAAGGAATACCCCACATGCCTCGGGGCAACTAAGCCCGTATGCCACTTGCTTCTTTCTCTTTACGCTTTTAAACTATTTCTTCCTCTTTATGCTTTTAAACTACTGAGCCTGTGTGCTGCAACTACCGAAGCCCTTGTGCCTAGAGCCGTGCTCCACAACAAGAGAAACTACCACAATGAGAAGCCCATGCACCACAATTAGAGCGCAGCCCCAGCTCCCCGCAGCTAGAGACAGCCCACGTGTAGCAGTGAAGACAGCAATGCATCCAGAAGTAAATACAATTTTCTAAAATGAATGGTAATAAAATTACTAGTGTGAATGAAAAATATAGAGAATGAGGAGGCTTTCTGGGGGAAAAAAAAATCAAAAGAACTTGACCACTAATCAGGTATAGATACTATGACCAGTAATAGGAAAATCAGAAAATGAAGTTAGTACATTTTTGTGTGAGAACAAGATAAGTTTGAATTTTGAAATTTTAATTCTAAAGAAAGTATAGAAATATCCTGAAGGTGATTATATATATTTGAGCACAGTGGAGGCTTGAAGAAAGATAAAAAAGAACAAGAATGAGACATGGGAAAATGCCCACTCTCAGAAGGTAAAAAGAGAAGCCTAAAAAGAAGATGAAGAATGACCAGAGAGGAAGACAGAAAAAAGAATCAATATAGTGTTAACTATAAAAATATTGTGCTGCTGCTGCTGCTAAGTCGCTTCAATCGTGTCCGACTCTGTGCGACCCCATAGATGGCAGCCCACCAGGCTCCCCCGTCCCTGGGATTCTCCAGGCAAGAACACTGGAGTGGGTTGCCATTTCCTTCTCCAATCCATGAAAGCGAAAAGTGAAAGTGAAGTCGCTCAGTCGTGTCGGACCCTCAGCGACCCCATGGACTGCAGCCTACCAGGCTCCTCCGTCCATGGGATTTTCCAGGCAAGAGTACTGGAGTGGGGTGCCATTGCCTTCTCAAAAAATATTGTGACAGATGAGAAAACTATGGAAAAATCTGAAAGAATTAAACACATCATGTTGCATTTACAATTCATGGCTTAATGGCAAGTGAAGCTTGATAAAAGCATAAGGAGGAAAAAGAAGCAAGAAACTCAGATGATTATAAATGTAAAAATTTAACATTGTAATATAACTGTAGAGAAAAAAACCCTTGGGTGGTCAGTGTATCCAGATAAAGGATGGGCCGTGAACTTATCTCTGTGGGAACTTTCCTTGGAAATTCATCTTCTACTCCAAGAAGGACACTAGAACACTGTACATCATCTCATATTTTGCACGGTTTCTGGTACATTGTTGGTGCTCATTGTAAATAGCCTGGAAGGACACGGGAGAGAAGAGAGAAGGAAAAGAGGAACGGAGAATGAGAGGAAGAAAAGGGAAAAGAGAGGAGAGAGGGAGAGATGAAGATAGGAATCCAAAGGAGACTGACTAGGCGAATAACGGAATTTAAAACATTACGTGAGAAGAGAATAGATGGAACAGCATGTGGTAATGGATGCTAACTAACCTATTATGGTGGTTGTCTTGCGATAAGGATTTCCCTGTAGTTCAAAGGGTTAAGAATCTGCCTGCAATGAAGGAGATCTGGGTTCGATCCCTGGGTCAGAAAGATCCTCTGGAGAAGGGAATGGCAATCCACTCTAGTATTCTTGCCTGGAGAATCCCGGAGCCTAGTGGGCTACAGTCCGTGGGGTGACAAAGAGACAGACACGACTGAGCGACTAACATATATAACATATACAGCATCAAATCATTATGTTGCACACTCAAAACTAATCCAATATTATATGTCAATGATACCTCAATTTCTAAAAAACTATGTAATAAACTGAATATTTGAAGGTGAGCAAAAGAAGCATTTTAGAGGGACAGATCTGAAAACACATGAAGACTGTCCTACGGAAAAAGGATTACATTATTTTGTGGTATTCAGTTCAGTTCAGTTCAGTTCAGTCGCTCAGTCGTGTCCAACTCTTTGCAACCCCATAAATCGCAGCACGCCAGGCCTTCCTGTCCATCACCAACTCTAGGAGTTCACTCAGACTCACGTCCATCGAGTCAGTGATGCCATCCAGCCATCTCATCCTCTGTGTCCCCTTCTCCTCCTGCCTCCAATTCCTCCCAGCATCAGTCTTTTCCAATGAGTCAACTCTTGGCATGAGGTGGCCAAAGTACTGGAGTTTCAGCTTTAGCATCATCCCTTCCAAAGAAATCCCAGGGCTGATCTCCTTCAGAATGGACTGGTTGGGTCTCCTTGCAGTCCAAGGGACTCTCAAGAGTCTTCTCCAACACCACAGTTCAAAAGCATCAACTTTATAGAGCGTTTTGATAATTACTATCAATTTAAGTGGCATATACTATCTGACCCAACAATTTCATTTCTAGGAAAATATTTCATCATGTACATAAAAAGGTATGTAGAAGCATATTCAAAGCAATATTGTATAGAATAACAGAAAACAAAAATAAAACCAGAAATTAGCTTATAGCTACCAACAGGGGACTGGTTATTGAATAAAAGTATTTACAACAGTACAAGAATAGAGCTACTAAAAAGAATAAGATTGATCTGTACGTGCTGACATAAAAAGTTGTCCGAAGATTAGACTAGTTATTGCCTGTAAAAAACTAGATTGAGAAGAGAATTTTCTCTTTCCTAAGAATTTTTCTTTTAATAATGTGAGAATGGTATTTTTAATTTCAAAAGGGAGAATAAACTAAGTTGCCAATTGTAAGGGATTCAAAAAAAGGTTGAAAGGTTACTTGTTGAAGTGTTTGTAGCAAACATTTATAAATCAGATTAAAGTTTGACTAATGGACTTTGGGGATCTGCCTATTCTAAAATGTTATCGTTTTAATGACATGTAAACAAAGGAGCACTCACCATGATTTAATGCATCAGAGAGGCCAAAGATAAAATGGAATGGGCATAAGCCAGTGGTTTAGTCACTGAGGTAGGACTCTGACAGTAGTTTTGACACCAGCAGAGCCCACTAGGGTCCCCAGGAAAAGTGAGATGGAATCTAGGTAATCAAACAAGATATAACCTCTTCTTTTGTGCTTAGTCTAGTTTTGCTTGCCTAAGGGGGCCAGATGCAGAGGATTAGAGTTCCTGGTTCAGACCACTGCACCCAACACCCCAGTCTGGTACACCATATGGAGAAGCACTGTGCACCATATCTCAATCCAAGATGACGACAGTGTAAAAAAATATGATAGTTTGATTTAAACTAAGATCTAGGAAAAACATGCATGTTTGGAGGAAAACATCAAGAGAACCATAATTAAGACATAAGCAACCGCTACTTAACATAGCTCAGTACTCATGGATCTATTAGATGTTTTGACCAAGTTCAGTTCAGTCACTCAGTTGTGTCTGACTCTTTGCGACCCCATGAACCCCAGCACGCCAGGCCTCCCTGTCCATCACCAATTCCCAGAATCCACCCAAACCCATGTCCATTGAGTCGGTGATGCCATCCAACCATCTCATCCTCTCTCATCCCCTTCTCCTCCTGCCAAAGACAGTTCTAAAAGCCAGTTTTCACTCATTCAGACATGCTACTCTCTTTTAGTGCAAAATTTTGTGTGAGGTACTGTGTTTTCCCTAGTAGAGAGGCTCATCTTAAAATTGAACTTGGTTCAATTTCCCACTCAGTAATTAAAAAGCAGCCACCCTGCCATTTTCTAAAATAACTTCATTTAAAAATTATTTATTATCAGTACCTAACTGGTTCCAAATAGGAAAAGGAGTACGTCAAGTCTGTATTTTGTCACCCTGCTTATTTAACTTATATGCAGAGTACATCATGAGAAATGCTGGGCTGGAAGAAGCACAAGCTGGAATCAAGATTGCTGGGAGAAATATCAATAACCTCAGATATGCAGATGACACCACCCTTATGGCAGAAAGTGAAGAGGAACTCAAAAGCCTCTTGATGAAAGTGAAAGTGGAAAGTGAAAAAGTTGGCTTAAA
>NW_011494644.1:12456980-12457214 GCF_000754665.1 Bison bison bison
TGGGAAATAGATGGGGAAACAGTGGAAACAGTGTCAGACTTTATTTTTGGGGGCTCCAAAATCACTGCAGATGGTGACTGCAGCCATGAAATTAAAAGACACTTATTCCCTGGAAGGAAAGTTATGTCCAACCTAGATAGCATATTCAAAAGCAGAGACATTACTTTGCCAACAAAGGTCTGTCTAGTCAAGCTATGGTTTTTCCAGTAGTCATGTATGGATGTGAGAGTTGGA
>NW_011494644.1:12457339-12466706 GCF_000754665.1 Bison bison bison
ACTGTGGTGTTGGAGAAGACTTGAGAGTCCCTTGGACTGCAAGGAGACCCAACCAGTCCATTCTAAAGGAGATCAGTCCTAGGTGTTCATTGGAAGGACTGATACTAAAGCTGAAACTCCAATACTTTGGCCACCTCATGTGAAGAGTTGACTCATTTGAAAAGACCCTGATGCTGGGAGGGATTGGGGGCAGGAGGAGAAGGGGATGACAGAGGATGAGATGGCTGGATGGCATCACTGACTCGATGGACGTGAGTTTGAGTGAACTCCGGGAGTTGGTGATGGACAGCGAGGCCTGGCATGCTGCGATTCATGGGGTCGCAAAGAGTTGGACACGACTGAGCGACTGAACTGAACTGAAAGTTTCACAAGCATATGCATCAAAGTAGTACTGTTGTTCGCACCTACTAGGAGGCTCTGGAGTTTTCATTTTTTATTTGTTGGAGTTAAATTAGAATAGTCTTGAGGAAGGGGATATGTGTATACTTATGGCTGATTCATGCTGTCGTACAGCAGAAACCAACACATTGTAAAGCAATTAACCTCCAATTAAAAATAAATTTAAAAAAAGATCCCTCCCCCCAAAAAAAACTGGAATAGTCTTTTTCACTACTAAAAATGTCTGCAAGACTTCCCTGAGTGTCTGGTGGCTAAGAATACATGCTCCCAATGCAGGGGGTCTGGATTTAATCCCTGGTTGGGGAACTAGATCCCACATGCTGCAACTAAAGATCCTGCATGCTGCAGCTAAGACCCAGTGCAGCCAAATAAATAAATAAAATAAATACATTAAAATGCCTGCAGATGCAAGAGATATACAACAATTATTTAAACCATCATTGATATTTAACTCCAATCAGAACCCAGAAATAAACCCATGCACCCGGTCATAGATTAATGGTCAATTAATCTGTGACAAGGCTTCCCTGACAGCTCAGTTGGTTAAGAATCCACCTGCAATGCAGGAGACTGTGGTTTGGTTCCTGGGTTGGGAAGATCCTCTGGAGAAGGGATAGGCTACCCACTCCAATATTCTTGGGCTTTCCTTGTGGCTCAGCTGATAAGGAATCCTCCTGCAACGTGGGAGACCTGGATTAAATCCCTGGGTAGGGGAGATCCCCTGGAGAAGGGAAAGACTACCCACTTCAGTATTCTGGCCTGGAGAATTCCTGGGTTGCAAAGAGTCGGACACAGTTCAGCGACTTTCACAGCTTCACAATCTATGACAAAAGAGGCAAGACTACACAATGTAGGAAAGACAGTCTCTTCAATAAATGTGCTGGGAAAACTGGACAGCTACATGTAAAAAAATGAATTTTTATCATTCTTTAACACCATACACAAAAGTAAGCTCAAAATGGGTTAAAGACTTTAAATGTGAGACTGGACACTGTAAAACTCCTAGAGGAAAACATAGGCAGAACATTCTCTGACATAAATCACAGCAATATCTTTTTTGATTGCTCTCCTAGAATAATGGAAATAAAAGCAAGAATAAATGGGACCTACCTAAACTCAAGGACTTTTGCAAAGCAAAGGAAACAACAAAACAAAAAGACAACTCGCAGATTGGGAGAAAATATTTGCAAATGATGTGACTGACAATGGATTAGTCTCCAAAATTTACAAAGAGTTTGTGATGTTTAACAGAATCAAAACAAACAACCCAATCCAAAAACAGGCAGATCTAAAAAGACATTTCTCCAAGGAAGACATACAGATGGCCAAGAGGTACACGAAAAGATGTTCAACAGCGCTAATTATTAGAGAAATGCAAATCAAAAATACAATGAGATATCACCTCATGCCAGCCAGAATGACTATCATCAAAAAATCCACAAACGATAAATGCTGGAGAGGGTGTGGAAAGAAGAGAACCTTCCAACACTGCTGGTGGGAATGTACATCAGTATGGCTACTATGGAGAACCGTATGGAAACTCCTTAAAAACTAAAAATAGAACACCATATGACCTGGCAATCCCACTCCTGGGCCTATATCCAGAGAAAAATACGATCTGAAAGGATATATGCACCCCAGTGTTCATTGCTCTATTTATAGCAGCCAGGACATGGAAGCAACCTGAATGTCCATTGACAGAGGAATGATTAAGTCCAATCAGCATAAAAGCTAATTCATGCCCCAAAATAATAAAGATAAGCCTTTATCAGCTAGGTCTATATCAGTTTACTGAATCAATATTTTGAAAAAACACAATCTTGTTGAAGTACACAACTAACAGTTCTCTTTGAAAGATATACTCAACTGTATCTTCATCATCGGGTATTTGTGTGGAGGGACACATTGGTTTTTCTGCCATGTCAGACTGAAGGAGCTGAAAACAAAGGAGCAAAAACCTTAAAAAGATGAAAAGACTACATTCCTACAATATAATTTACATCAATAAGAGAATCCAATATAGACATTATCCCAGATTTTGGCTTTCAGTCCATACTATTGACCTGTTTTAAATTATGGGTATTTTTCTAGTTAGGCTTTTATATAATAAAGAATATTATATATAACATTCAACATAACATACAGTAATATATTTAATCATAAACACACAAAAAGCATCTAAAGAAAGGTAAACTCCATTTTGAAATCAAAAGGACACAGTTCACTCTTCTTTAAATGACTCTCTGGTCATGAGAACCAGAAATAGGAAATTTTGCTTTTCTTTCTCCCCCCTTTTTTTTTTTCAGTGTAGTTACCATGGACTGTAAACCCGCCAGCCTCCTTGGCCCATGGGATTCTCCAGGCAAGAATACAGGAGTGGGTAGCCATTCTCTTCTCCAGGGGATCTTCCCAACTCAGAGATTGAACCTGGGTCTCCTAGTTTAGATTCTTTACCATCTGAACTATCAGGGAAGCCCATAGTTAATTTACAATATTATATAATTTCAAGTGTACAATAGTGATTCGATATTTTTATAGACTCTACTACATTTAAACTTATTGCAAAATAATGGCTATATTTCCCTGTGCTGTACAATGTATCCTTGTTGCTCATTTATTTTATACATACTGTGTTGGGAAGATCCCCTGGAGAAGGGAAAGGCTACCCACTCCAATATTCTGGCCTAGAGAATTCCATGGACTGTATAGTTCATGGGGTCACAAAGACTCGGACATGACTGAGCAACTTATACATACTACGTTGTGTCTCTGAAGCCTATATCCCTATCTCACCCACCCTCCCATTGCTCTTAAAAAGTGCTAAAAGAATCAGAAAGATGCTCATAATTACTTAACTTTCCATAGTATCTTATCAGCAGAGGCTGAGGTGTTAAGAGTGTACTTATTGAAGGAAAACTGGGAAAGCAGAGCTTCTAAAAATCTAAATGACTCCCATAGACAGGGAACTGTCTATGGAATTAATGATAGCTCTCATTTATGAAGCACTTATTATGCACCTAGCATTGTGCTGCGTGCTTATGCGCTTTTATTTTAATCCCCAGAGTAAATATGAGATATACATATTTTCATCGCCATATGCCAAAAGAGAAAATTCAGAATCAGAAAAATTAAGGGACTTACTTGCTCAAGATTTCAGCTCTGTCACAGACACAGGTCTGAACTGATTCCGAAGCTGGTGTTCTTTCCACTGTCCCCACTTGTGGACTTAATATTCTCTGTCTTTGCAACAATTTGGAATGAGGGAGGAGAGGTACAGGAGAGCACACTGTGCTGATTTCTAAGCACCATTGCCTGAGAAGGACATGCTACCCTACTTTTGAGCACAGCATGAAGATACTGAAACTATGAGGCATGTTTTAAAAGGAAATATTATATATGGGTATAGCAAAGAGAAAAGCAAACAATTAAAGAATGATTCTGTACCATGGTCTTTTCACTTGACATATCCTGAGGATTATTCCACTTTAATACATAAATTTACCTCCTTTTTCCTCCTAATGGTAAATAGTGGTTTCTATTACAGATAGTATTGTGTTCTGTGATTTGATTTACTCTGTGCATGTATTCTCAGTCGTGTAAAACTCTGCAAACCTATGGACTGTAGCCCGCCAGGCTCCTCTGTCCATGGGATTCTCCAGGCAAGAATATTGGCATGGGTTGCCATGCCCTTCTCCAGGGGATCTTCCTGACCCAGGGATCAAACCTGCATCTCCTGTAGCTTCTGCATTGCAGGCTGATTCTTTACCACTGAGCCACTGGGGAAGCCCATGGTTTACTCTAGTCTAGTATATATAATGGCACCCTACTCCAGTACTCTTGCCTGGAAAATCCTATGGATGGAGGAGCCTGGTAGGCTGCAGTCCATGGGGTCGCTAAGAGTCGGACATGACCCAGCGACTTCACTTTCACTTGTCACTTTCATGCATTGGAGAAGGAAATGGCAACCCACTCCAGTGTTCTTGCCTGGAGAATCCCAGGGACGGGGGAGCCTGGTGGGCTGCTGTCTATGGGGTCTCACAGAGTCGGACACGACTGAAGCAACTTAGCAGCAGCAGCAGCAGTATAAATTTAAGATTCTCATGTTTCAGTCAGTAAAGAATCCACCTGCAATGTGGGATACCATCTGGAATGCATGAGACCCGGGTTCAATCCCTGGGTCAGGAAGATCCCCGGGAGAAGGAAATGGCAAAAAAAGGAAGGAAAAAATTCTAGAGATCTAATGTAAAGCATGGTGAGTGTAATTAATAATACTGTATTGTATACTTGAAATTTGCTCAAAGAATAGATCTTAAGTGTTCTTCTCCCCCCAAGACACACACACACACACAAAATGGTAACTACGTGAGGTGATGGGTATTTTAGCTTCATTGTGGTTATCATTTCACATTGTGTGTGTATATATCAAAACACCACATTATACACCTTAAATATATACAATTTCTATCTATATTTTCAATTTTATCTATATTTAAAGTTTTATAATTTTCAATTATATCTCAATAACTCTGGAAAAAAGAGAGGATTTTTTAAAAATAAGAGTATCTCTGTGTTACTGCCGACTCTTTGGCAAGTCTGAAGTAGAAAATTTGAAAACTAGAAGTACACGTTAACTTGTTTTTTAAAACCTAATTAATGGTACCTTAAACAAGCAGGGGTTTACTTCTCTCACATAAATCTAGAGCAGAAGTTTACAAGGTATAGTCCCTGGGTCCCTGAGGATCCCTGACTCTTTTTCAGGGAGCCCATAAGGTCAACTTTTTTCTAATAATACTAAGGTTAATTTGCTTTTTCCACTGGGTTAGCATTTGCATTGACGGTTCTAAAGCAGTGGTAGATAAATCTGCTTTAGATTTTTTTACTTTACTTTAATCAAGGTAGTAGTGGTGATGGTTTAGTCACTCAGTTATGTCCAACTCTTGCTACTCCTTGGACTGTAATCCACCTGGCTCCTTTGTCCATGGGATTTTCCAGGCAATAATACTCGAGTGGGTTGCCATTTCCTTCTCCAGGGGATCTTCCTGACCCATGGACCGAGCTCTGGTCTCATGCATTGCAGGGAGATTCTTTAATGACTGAGCCACTAGGGAAACTCAATCAAGGGAGTGAGTATCCATAAAATATTTATACCATGTGTGATAGCACTCTTGAGTAAAACAAGTTATGTGGCTATGAGAAATAGTAACTCCTTATTTTATGGAATGTCAATTTCAACTGTAAAAACAACTGACAAATACTAGTTTTTTAGGCTTGGTTATTTCTAAGACAGGTTCTTGAAAATAAATGAAGTGTTCTTTGTAACACAAAGGAAATGAACTGAAAATACATGTTGTAAATGGTAAAATTTGAGCTTTAAGTTTTTGGAGAACTTGTATCTACCATCTTGACAGCTTCCAAATACTTAACAAATTTTCTCAAAAAGATTAGTGATGACATTAACAAATATACATTTTTATATTTTATAGTGAAATATGTCAGCCTTAAATAAACTAAGGTTTTCCAATCTCAGCACTGTAGACTTTTGGAGCTCTATAATCCTTTGCTGTGCACTGTAAAATGTTTCACGGTATCTCTAGCTTCTATCCAGTAGATGTCAGTAGCAGCCCCAAAGTTTGACAACCGAATCTCTAAACATTGCCAAATATTTCCTGGAGGATAAAATCATACCCAGCTAGGATCTACTGAGTTAGGTAACTCAGTAAATAGTTACTTTCCAAATGGCCAATGTGTGACATTACAAAGTCATACATGAGTTCAAGATCCATTGGGGGAATAAGACAGACAAATAGATTTTGGTGGCTCAGACCGTAAAGAATCTGCCTGCGATTAATCAGACCTGGGTTTGATCCCTGGGTTGAAATGATCCCCTGGAGAAGGGAATGGCCTTTGGTAGAGTATCAAAGAAAAATAGTCACAATTATGTGAGAAGACTTATTAAAGGATTCTTTTTTCCAACTAAGTATCTATATGAAGCCAGATTTTCTTCAGAAACATCAACCAAAACAACATATTTCAGAAGATTCAATGTAGAAACAGATATAAGGATCCAGCTGTCTTTTTTCTCATCTTATGGTATTAAAAATACATAATATAAAATTTACCATTTTAAGTGCAGAGGCATTCAGTAATTCACATTTCTGTGTAACCATCAGCTTCCTCCATCTCCAGAACTCTTTTCATATTCTCAAATTGATAGTCTGTACTCATTAAACAGTAACCAGCCATCTTCATCCCACTTCCTGCCCCTGGCTACAACTGTAATTTCTGTCAGTGTCTGTGTTTAACTACTCTGCTGCTGCTGCTGCTAAGTCACTTCAGTCGTGTCTGACTCTGTGCGACCCCATAGACAGCAGCCCACGAGGCTCCCCCGTCCCTGGGATTCTCCAGGCAAGAACACTGGAGTGGGTTGCCATTTCCTTCTCCAATGCATGAAAGTGAAAAGTGAAAGTGAAGTCGCTCAGTCATATCCGACTCTTAGGGACCCCATGGACTGCAGCCCACCAGGCTCTTCCGTCCTCTAGGTATCGCTTATAAGTGGAATCAAACCGTATTTGTCCTTTTGTGACTGAATTATCTCACTTTGAATAATGTCTTCAAGGTTAATCCATGTTGTAGTATGTTTCAGAATTTTCTCCCTTTTTAAGGTTGAATGATATTCCACAGTACACATATAAACACCACGTTTTGCTTATTCATTCATCTGTGAATGAATACTGGATTTCTTTCACTTCTTGGCTATTGTGAAAATACTGCAACAAACATGGAGATGCAAATATCTCTTTTGAGATCCTGCTGTCAATTCTTTTGGTTATGTATCCCAAAATGGAATTGCTGGATCATATTTTAAGGCTACATTTCAGTTCAGTTCAGTCACCCAGTCGTGTCCCACTTTTTGTGACCCCATGAACTGCAGCACGCCAGGCCTCCCTGTCCATTACCAACTCCCAGAGTTCACCCAAACCCATGTCCATTGAGTCGGTGATGCCATCCAACTATCTTATTCTCTGTTGTCCCCTTCTCTTCCTGCCCTCACTCTTTCCCAGCATCAGGGTCTTTTCAAATAAGTCAGCTCTTCGCATGAGGTGGCCAAAGTATTGGAGTTTCAGCTTCAGCATCAGTCCTTCCAATGAATATTCAGGACTGATTTCCTTTAGGATTGACTGGTTTGATCTCCTTGTAGTCCAAGGGACTCTCAAGAGTCTTCTCCAACACCATAGTTCAAAAGCATCAATTCTTCAGCACTCAGCTTTCTTTATAGTCCAACTCTCACATCCATACACGACCACTGGAAAAACCATAGCCTTGACTAGATGGACCTTTGTTGACAAAGTAACGTCTCTGCTTTTTAATATGCTGTCTAGGTTGGTCATAACTTTCCTTCCAAGGAGCAAGTGTCTTTTAATGTCATGGCTGCAATCACCATCTACAGCGATTTTGGATGTTTAAAAAAATCGCCAAACTGTTTTCCACAGCAACTGTATCATTTTATATTCCCATCAGTAACACATAGGAGTTCCGATTACTCCACATCATTGCCAACACCTGTACTGTTTTTTGAATAGTAGTCATGCTAGTGTCCGTGACTTGGTACCTCATAGCAGTTTAACTTGCATTTCCCTAATGATGAGTGACACATCTTTTCGTGTGCAGATTGGTTATTTGTATACCTCGCTTGAAGAAATGCCAGTTGAATTCCTTTGCCTAATTTTTTTAAATATTCATTTTTATTTATTAATTTGGCTGTGTCAGATCTCAGTTGGGGCATGGTGAATCTTTAGCTGTAGCATGTGGGATCTAGTTCCCCAAACCACCGGTGTAACCCAGGCTCCCTGCAACAGGAGCATGGAATCTTAACCACTGGACCACCAGGGAAGCACCCCTTTGCTCATTTTAAAATCTGAATGGCAGTTTGTTGTTGACTTACAGGAATTTTTTATTCATTCTGGACCTTAATCCCTTATCAGATAAATGATTTGCAAATATTTTGTGGATTGTTTTTTCACTCTATTATTACTGTTCTTTGATGGACGGAAGTGTTAAATACTGAAGTCCAATTTATCCATTTTTTTCTCTTTTGTTGCCTGTGCTTTCGATGCCATCTAAAGTAAATATTAATAACTGCCAAAAGAACATCATGAAGCTTCACTCCTATGCTTTCTTCTAAGAGTTTTATAATTTTACCTCTCACATTTAGGTTTTTTGATCCGTTTTGAATTAATTTATGTATGTGCTGTTAAGTCTAAGGTCCAATTTTATTCTTTTGCATGTGCCCATCCAGTTTTCCCAGCACTGTTGAAAAGTCCCTTCCCCGTTGAATGCCTGCATTAACAGATAAGCATTTGCAATCGATTTTGGCGAATTCCAATTTTATCTCCGTTAAAAGAATTCCATTCTTCTCATCAGTATACTTGTATTATATATTCAATCGTTATTACTATATCTTTAGTTTCGTCAATATAAAATTGGGGCAGGGGCGGTATTTCAGGACTGAGGAGAGCGACGACTTGTGTGGTCACCTAGGGGACCGCGCGGCGCCCCTCGCTGGAGCGTCTGATCGTCAAGGGCTCTCTGGGAGGGTCCTGGGTCCTCTCTGAAGGCGCAGTTCTGCGAGGCCGGGAGCGGGGGCCGGGGACCGGGTAGTCAGCGCGGCCCTGGTGAGAAGCCTACCGGGGGGAGCGGGTGGGAGTTCCCAGCCGGGTCTGTGGGAAGAGGTCGGGCCCCGGCACCGCCGGCGCATGCGTATCGCCGAGCCGGAGCCAGCGCGGCGCGGCCGCCATTGCTGGGAGGCTTTCGTCAGAGCCTGGCTGGCCCCGGCGGCTGGTCCAGCCCCAGGGGCCCCGTCACTGGGCGTCATTGGCTCAGGCATCAGGGCCCTCATCACCTTCTCCCGCCTCGGTCGGGACGGGCGGCGGCGGCTGCGGCGTCAGGGGGCGAGCCGCCCGGGGCGCCC
>NW_011494644.1:12466806-12469738 GCF_000754665.1 Bison bison bison
TCTCGGACCACCTGTTCCCCTTTCATGGGAAGGCCTTCCCATTCCCAAGATTACAAACCTATTTTCCTCTAATATTTTCTGCAATTTATTTTTGTATAGGCGTGGGTGGGTATCATTTTTGGAAAGTTTTTCCCATTTCAAGAGTATTAAAAGTTTCACCTTTATTTTCGTCTTAATACTTTTAAAGGATTATAAAAAAATTTTTTTTTACATTTTAACGTTTTGGATATTAAATTTGTGATAACCTGTAAGATAGAAAAATGCCTTTTCCCCGGTCATCTTGCCGTCATCTCTTTCCCACTGAATTGAAATGACAGTTCTCTATTCTACAGACGTTTGTATACTCACATCTGTTTCTAGCCTGTTACAATGCTCTCACAGTTTCTGCAATGATACCATTTTCTTTTAATATAAAATAAGTTTTAATATGTGGCAGAGCAGATCCCCGTAATTGTGTCTTTTGATTTAATGAACTTTGTTTCTTTTACTTACTTTAAATTGTGGGAAATATTAAAGGTACAAAAATTACCATTTTCCAAGAGACAGAATTGATCATGGCACTTAGTAGGTGCTCTTATTAAATGGAGAATATTGAAAGTCACTCTGTTGCTGAAAACTTTTGTATACTTCCCTGATGCCATCAGGATAATGTTTTAGTTTCTTAGCAGTGACCTCAAAGCCCTTTTCTTCCAAGGGGCAAGCATATTTTAAATTCATGGCCGCAGTCACCATCTGCAGTGATTTTGCTTGCTCCTTGGAAGAAAAACTATGACAAACCTATACAGCATATTAAAGAGCAGAGACATTACTTTGCCAACAAAGGTCGGTGTAGTCAAAGCTGTAGTTTTCCAGTAGTCATGTATGAACGTGAGAGGTGGACTATAAAGAAAGCTGAGCACTGAAGAATTGATGCTTTTGAACTGTGATGTTGAAGAAGACTCTTGAGAGTCCCTTGGACTGCAAGGAGATCAAACCAGTCAATCCTAAAGGAAATCAACCCTGAATATTCATTGGAAGGACTGATGCTGAAGCTGAAGCTCCAATATTTTGGCCACTCGGAAGGAGATCAGCCCTGGGATTTCTTTGGAGGGAATGATGCTGAAGCTGAAGCTCCAGTACTTTGGCCACCTCATGCGAAGAGTTGACTCATTGGAAAAGACTGATGCTGGGAGGGATTGGGGGCAGGAGGAGAAGGGGACGACAGAGGATGAGATGGCTGGATGGCATCACTGACTCGATGGACAGGAGTCTGAGTGAACTCCGGAGTTGGTGATGGACAGGGAGGCCTGGTGTGCTGCAATTCATGGGGTCGGACACGACTGAGTGACTGAACTGAACTGAACTGATGCAAAGAGCCAACTCATTGGAAAATACCCTGATGCTGGGAAAGATTGAAGGCAGGAGGAGAAGAAGACTATAGAGGACAGAATGGTTAGATGGCATCCCCAATTTGATGGACTTGAGTTTGAGCAAACTCCGAGAATTGGTGAAGGACAGGGAAACCTGGCATGCTACAGTCCATGGGGTTGCAGAGTTGGCCATGACTGAGCGACTGAACAACAACAAAGCCCTTTATGACCTTAATATTGCATACTGCTTTGCCTTCCGTCCTTGCACTTTATGTTGTAGGCATACCAAACTGCCAGGACAGGACCCAAAACCCTCTGGGGAAAATGCGTTAATTAAATTATATCAAAATTATATCAGAAAAGCCCACGTGCCAAGTATTTTGAAAAATATTTGCTATATTTGAAAAGAGCAAAGGGCTTAAAATTAGAGACATAAAATACTTGCAACATGTGTTAGAGAAAGTACCGTAATATGTAAAGAGACTTGTTGAAAAAAAAAAGTGTGGGACTTCTCTGGTGATCCAGTGGCTGAGTCTGCTCTCCCAATGCAGGGGGCCCTAGTTCAACCCCTAATCACGGAATTAGATCCCACATGCCACAACTAAGACCCAGCACAGCCAAATAAATAATAATAATAAAGGTGAAAATCTTAACTTAAAAAAAAAGTGGACAAAGGATATGCACAGGCAATTTATAGACGAATTACAGCAAATTACAGGAAACCAATAAACAAAAAAAGTGCTTAACCTCATAAGTAATTATAGAATGCAAATGAAGACAAAGATACTTTTCACCGTTTAGAGTGGGAAAATATATCAATATTGGTGCTAACAAAGTGTCAAGGCAAATGCAGAGGGGCAGGGCCCTGGTTGTACAATTTAGGAAGTGTTTTGAGTGGCAGTATGACTACACCTAGTAAAATGTTAAGTGAGTTCACTCTGTGGCTCAGAAATTCTATTCTAAGATCTGTCCTGCTGAAATACTTGCACAGGTGCACAGGGATATGTGTACAAAGATGTTCATTACAATATTGTTTGTGGTTTGAGAAAGGGATACCACTTAAATGCTAACTATGAGTGTGGTTAAACGTATTGTGGTAGATCTGTACAGTGTAATATTGGGCTATTATAAAAGTAGAGTAAGGTAGTTTGTTATGAAGTTAATAAAAGGAAAGATCTCTAAGATCAGCATTTCCAAAAGTGTGTTTTATGGAACCCTATTCCCATCAGAAGAGAAGGCAATGTACTCTCGCCTGGAAAATGCAGTACTCTTGGAAAATCCAGTACTCCACTCCAGTACTCTTGCCTGGAAAATCCCATGGACGGAGGAGCCTGGTAGGCTGCAGTCCATGAGGTCACTAAGAGTCGGACACGACTGAGTGACTTCACTTTCACTTTTCACTTTCATGGATTGGAGAAGGAAATGGCAACCCACTCCAGTATTCTTGCCTGGAGAATCCCAGGGACGGGGAAGCCTGGTGGGCTGCCGTCTATGGGGTCGCACAGAGTCGGACTGAAGCGACTGAGCAGCAGCAGCAGCAGCATTCCCATCAGATGCCATAAAAAGTACTCTCAAACTAGCTA
>NW_011494644.1:12469838-12493265 GCF_000754665.1 Bison bison bison
TGTATATAATGTATAATATACTTGAAATATTCCTCATTCCCTTGGGTTCATAGGAGGAGAAACCTGTCTTCCTAACATGGTTAGTGCAGTTTTTGTTGTTGTGAATATATGGTTTTCAGGTGATTGGGTTTGAAACCCCAAGACATTCTTGTAAATTCAACCTGGCTCTTCAGACCATGGGACCTTTTTAGAGTTTTTGCTTGATAAAATAAGGACCTGATCTTAAAGTGCTTTTAAATTATTTTTGAAAGATCTTCCTATTAGTGAAAACTGGTTGTAAAATGTTAGATTCCTGGCATGTCTTGGCTTGAATGGCTTCTTTCTCTAACAGGGCCGTTCCATTGGAACCATAGTTTCCTTTCTTTCTTCCTATTACTTCTCAGAAATGGTTTTATTCTTTGCTTCTATCAGTAGTTTTTGAGAGGAGTTTTTCAGGTCAACTTTTGTGAACAGAGAACAAATGTATTCTCATGATTATTAACAGATCAATACATTTCATTCTGTTATTGGTACTGGTGAAACGCCTGTTTTTTTCTTCTTTCTGGGGAGAAAACCACTCTACTTGAAAGTCTTTCTGTGGGAAAGGACCACATGTTTTCTGTTCCAAGAAGAGGGTGGGAGAGGACTAAGGCTAAATTTGTTGTAGTTGCTGCCTCTGTATCTCTCTGCTCTTTGAGAAATTCTAAAACTGCTTTTTTGATTGTTTTAATGAATCCCACCTCCTGTGGTGCTCTGTCTTTATCAATGAACAGTGTGTATGTCTCTTTTTAGACTCCATAGGTGTCTAGGGGACCAACACTGCTGGAGTTCTGCTGCTGACTCTGATGCATCTCATTACAGGTGCTCAGCCTGAAATTGTATCTCTCAAGATCTCTGCCGGGAGGCAGATTTGAATATCACAGTGACGTATGTACATGTAGGATTGATGCCTTTAGTGAAAAAAAACAACAGCAGTGTAATAGCCAACTTCAGGAACCTCCACATCTCAACTCTACATGAACAAGGCAAGATCCTGAGAGTGGCTGCCCTGGGAAGCAGAAATCACTGTCATGGATATCCACTGGCTCCTGACCCTCTCATGAGATCAGGCACCTTTAATACCTGCGACTGGCTGCTGCCTTTAAGGCACTGGAAAATCAGCCTTCGGGGACTGACAGGGCTGCTGAAGCTGTTAGAACTGGTATGTCTCCTGACTGTCGTGCCCGAAGAGAATAAGGCTTTGGTGACATTACAACTGAAGGACTGCCAAGAGGTGTAGTCATCCTCGTGGAGGACTGAATCCAGGTACTCAAAAAGGAAGGTGAACATTCTGAGAAATGAAAAGAGTGAAATCTTTCTGTATTGGAAGGGTCATCTTTATAATAACTTTTAATGTTTATTTTTATTTATTTATTTATTTTTGGCTGTGCTGGGTCTTCCT
This sequence comes from Bison bison bison, assembly GCF_000754665.1. NCBI lineage: Eukaryota > Metazoa > Chordata > Mammalia > Artiodactyla > Bovidae > Bison > Bison bison. The sequence goes on from NW_011494644.1 coordinate 12,471,259, forward strand.
TTGCTGTGCGCAGGCTTTCTCTAGTTGCAGCGAGCAGGGGCTACTCTCTAGTTGTGGTGTGTGGGCTTCTCATTGTGGTGGCTTCTGTTGTTGCAGAGCAGAGGCTCTACAGTGCACAGGCTTCAGTAGTTGCAGCATGTGGGCTCAGTAGTTGCAGTTCATGGGCTCTAGAGCACAGGCTCAGTAATTGTGGTGCATAGGCTTAGCTGCCCCACAGCATGTGGGATCTTCCTGGATCGAGGATTGAACCTGTGTCTCTTGCATTAACAGGGGGATTCTTTACAAATAAGCCAGTAGGGAAGGCGTAGAAGGATCATCTTTTTTTTTTTTTAATCATTTTTTTAAATTAATTTATTTTTTAATTGAAGAATAATTGCTTTACAGAATTTTGTTGTTTTCTGTCAGACATCAACATGAATCAGCCATAGATGTACATATGTCCCTTCCCTCTTGGACCTCCCTCCCATCTCCCTCCCCATCCCACCCCTCTAGGTGATACAGAGCCAATGTTTGAGTTCCCTGAGACTTACAGCAAGTTCCCACTGCCTATCTATTTTACATATGGTAATGTAAGTTTCCATGGTACTCTCTCCATACATCTCACCCTCTCCTTCCCTCTCCCCATGTCCATAAGTCTATTCTCTATGTCTGTTTCTCCACTGCTGCCTTGCAAATAAATTCATCAGTACCATCTTTCTAGATTCCATATATATGTGTTAGTATATGATATTTATCTTTCTGTTTCTGACTTACTTCACTCTGTATAATAGGCTCTAGGTTCATCCACCTCATTAGAACTGACTCAAATGCATTTCTTTTTATGGCTGAGTAATATTCCATTTGTATATGCACCACATATACTTCTTTATCCATTCATCTGTCAATGGACATGTTCTAGCTATTGTAAACAGTGCTGCAATGAACATTGGGGTACATGTTCATTGTACATGTATATGTCTTTTTCAATATTTGTTTCCTCATGGAATATGCCTAGGAGTGGAATAGAAGGATCATCTTAAAAAGAGTAGAGGAGATGCCTGGACTTTGAGTTTAGGGGTGAGTTTATGCTCTTAAAGAGTAAGAATAACTCCTCAACATAAATTCTCTGGATCACATCATCTCAGTGGTTCTCATCTGCCACTTGGAATCATTTGGAGACTTCAGAATTTAAAAATGCTGTTGCCCAGGTTCACCTGAGATTGTTAAATCCAAATCTCAGGGAAGAGGGGCTGAGCACTGGCATCTTTTTAAAATCCCCCCCAAGTGAGTAGCTAGTGCTAAAAACCAATGAGCACCCCGAGCTTCCCATATGTCGCAACAAGTGGAGTTGTACCACAGAGGAGAGACAGCCATACTTTAAATTCCTCAGTGTAATAGAGGAACAAGAGTGTCAGAGTTACGTCACCCAGACTTTAGACTTATGTCTTAGAGGGCTTCTGTCTAAACCATCTGCCATCCTGATACAAGATAAAAGGTGCAAGATTTAGGTGAAGCTTTAATATCATTCCTTGACAAGATTCTTCTCTTCTTTTCTCAGGAATGCCCTCTCAGGATGCTGTACTTTCCCAAGAAGGAAACACAGAGAAGGAAATGAATGTTGGATCACAGACAGTCATGTCTCAGGTAAGTTCAGTTTTGTTTGTTTTTTTAATAACTTTATTTTTTGTTTTTTGTTTTTTTTTTGGGGGTGTGTTAGGTCTTTGTTCCTGTGGTGGCTCTTCTCCAGTTGTGGCAAGTGGGACCTACTCTCTAGTTGCGGTGTGCAGGCTGCTCATTGCGATGGCTTCTCTTGTCACAGAGCATGGGCTCTAGGGAACATGGGTTCCGTAGTTGCAGCTCCCAGGCTCTAGAGCACAGGCTCAATAGTTGCGGTGCACAGACTTAGTTGCTCCAAGGCATGTGGGATCTTCCCAGATAAGGAATCAAACCCATGTCTCCAGCATTGGCAGGCTGGTTCTTTACCACGGAGCCACCAGAGAAGCCCCAGGTAAGTTGTTTTCCTCTCCTCTGAAATGACATGGTGGTTCGCAGAATGTAGGTACTTTTATTTTTCAATTCTCAGAAGAACTAAGCTCCCCAAGTCCAGAGCCCTTGAAATTCTTGTGACAGATGTGACATATCTGTATGTGGTGTTTCCCACTCACCTTCCATACCTCTTTATAGCTCTTCTCTCCTTCAGCATTTTTATCAGCTTGTAGATTCATGTCTGTCCTGAATGTTGTAAAGGCAACACGAGAAGCCATAGACTATCTTTTAATAGTGCATGTGTGCGTGCTCAGTTGTGTCTGACTCTTTGTGACCCCATGGGCTGTAGCCCACCACACTCCTCTGTCCATGGAATTTTCCAGGCAAGAATACTGGAGTGGGTTGCCATTGCCTACTCCAGGGGATCTTCCCAACCCAGAGAGCAAACCCACATCTCCTGCATTTTTTGTATTGGCAGGCGGATTCTTTAAATCACCCTTCCCTTAAACAGCTCACTAGAATTTAAACACTTGCCATTCAGTCTTCAAACAGTGAATGATGCCCATGTCACTGACCACTTGGAGGTAATAGAATTATTAATATACCTGAGGACCTCTGCTGCCACAAATTAATGTGGCAAATTAATGCCATAAATTAAGCCAGCTACAGCATCAGTCCTTCCAGTGAATATTCAGGACTGATTTCTTTTAGGATTGACTGATTTGATCCCCTTGCTGTCCAAGGGACTCTCAGGAAAGTCTTCTCAAGCACCACAGTTAGAAGACATCAATTCTTCAGCATTTGACATCCTTTATGGTCCAACTCTCACATCTGTACATGACTATTGGAAAAACCATAGCTTTGACTCTGTGCAGCTTAGTCAGTGAAGTGATGTCTTTGCTTTTTAATACAGTGTCTAGGTTTGTCATAGCTTTTCTTCCAAAGAACAAGTGTTGTTTAATAGCATACTCTATAATTTACCCAGTCATCATTTATTGTCTACTTTCCCCTGCTGAAGTTTCATAAAGGAAGAGAATTTTAGTCTCTCGTTCACTAGTATATCTCAAGCCCTATAGGTGACCCATAGGAAGCACTGAATAAATATTTGTTGAACAAATAGGAATTTTGCATATGATAAACCATATCTCAACCCAGTGGTGGCAAGATGGTTTATTCAATAATCAATGATATTTCTGTGGAGCCATGTGGAAAAAGGTAAAGTTGAATCCATACCTCATACTTTATATCAGAACAGTCTTCAAACTGATCAAATATTTAAATATGAAAAACTAAGCCACAAAAGTTACACAAGAAAATAATTTGGGAATTCCTTTATAACTTACAACTGAGAATCCAGAATCCGTAAAAGAAAAGACTAATGAGAAAGAGAGAGGGACAGGAGAGAGAGAGAGAGAGAGAGCTGAGCAAAGGGCAGAAGACAGAAAGGAGAAGATTATTTTTGGAATCATAAAGGACCTCCAGGAGAGTTAGTGGGGCCCTAAAGGACCTTTCACAGGACTTAAAGGATAATAAGGAAAATCTTGTCATGAGCTGAAGAAAAGGGACACTTGAAGAAGGAATTTTGGTCAACATTGTCACCTTCAGTAACAAGAAAAATAGGAACTATACTTAATGGACTCAATGATATATTTAAGGAGATTTTCAGGTAGAAGACTGAAAGTGCCAGGTGTCAGCTTCTGGGTGGTTAAAGTAAAATGTGAGAGGAAAAGATAAACTAGATAAAGAACTGTTACGTATAAAGGAAGCAGACAAGAAAATATGCTCAACCTAGCTAATCATCAGGGAAATGCAAATCAAAACCACAGTGTGCTGTCTCCTCACACCTGTCAGAATGGCTGTCATCAGAAAGAACAGAAATAACAAATTTTGGCGAGGATGTAGAGGAAAGAGAACCTTCATACACTGTTGGTGGCGATGTAAATTGGTGCAGCCACTATGGTAAACAGTATGGAGGTTTCTCAAAAAACTAAGAATAGAACTGTCACATGACCCAGCAGTTCTACTCTTGGGTATATACCCCCCAAAAAACTAAAACACAAATTCAGAAAGATACATGAACCCCAGTGTTCAAAGAGGCATTATTTACAATTGCCAAGACATGGAAGCAACCTCAGTGTCCGTGAAGAGATGAATGGATAAGGATGTGGTGTATGGATACAATGAAATTACTCCTAAGTCATAAAAAAGAATGAAGTTTTGCTATTTGCAGCAACATGGATGAACTTGGAGGGCATTATGCTAAGTGACATAAGTCAGAGAAAGACAAATACTGTATGATATCACTTTTATGTGAAATCTGAAAAATACAACAAATTAGTGAATAAAACAGAAAAGAAGCTGACTTGCATATATAGAGACCAAACTAGTGAGAACCACTGGGGAGAGAGAATGGGGAAGGGGCAATGCAAGAAGTAGGAGATTAAGAGGTACAAACTATTATGTATAAAATAAGCTACAAGAATCTACAACACAGGGAATATAGCCAATATTTTATAATAACTATAAATGGAGTATAACCTTTAAAATTCATGAATCACTATATTGAACACCTGTAACTTAAATAATATTGTACATCAACAGTATTTCAATTTTTTTAAAACATCAAAAATATGTATATAAAGGAGCCAGAAATTACTGAGTTTGAAAATAAAACTGTTTCTCATTCATACCTCTCAACACGTGCCCAGCTCAGCTACATTATAGAATTGCTGTGAATTGCTGTTTACTTGAATGGGAGTGTGTGTGGCAGTTATTTCTATGAGTTTCCCACCACTTTGAGTTTGTGAAGGATAAAGGGTGGGGCCAAATACCTATTTCTTCAGCTCACAGAAAGAAAAATAGAAAGCTTTCAGGGAACCATACCTGAGGAACTATGTTCCAAGAGCCTCATCTGCCTGTGGACCTGGTGTAGATGATAAGATCCCAGACTTCAAATTGATACATCACACGTAGGGGTCTTGAGGAAGATGAGTAAAATTTGCATAAGGAAGGAATGTGAATATTAACCTTCAGAGGGTAAACAGTAGCAGGTTGTATTTTCTGAAAATGGCACAATTTCTCCCATTCCATAGGTTCCTCTTATACTGATTCAACTACTCTTATCAGGAGAGGTGTGATTGTGTTCCTTCCCCTTGGATCTGGCTTGTGACTGTGGTGGAACTGAAGCCCCGTGACTCTTGAGGCTGGATGAAGAAAGGTGGTTCTCTTGGGAATTTTGCATTTGGCATCCAGCTACCATGCCATGAGGAAGCCCAGGTAGCCTGTGGACAGGCTTGTATGGAGAGGACCAAAGGCACCTGACTGAGCTCCCAACTTTCAGCCAGCACCAACTTGCCAGCCACATGAATGAGCCTCTTAAAAAGTGAATCTTACAGCCCTAAGTTGGGCCTCCTAGCTGAAACAAAATGGAACAAAGATGAGCTACTCCTGCTGAATCCTGCCCATGTTACAGATTCTGTGAATAAAATAAATGATTGTTACTGGTTTTGAGCTACTAAATATGGAGGTGATTTGTTATACAGCAATAGATAATGACACAATTGATACCACCCCTACAGAAGTCAGCTTGACAATATGTATCAAAATTGCAGATTCATATACTCTTTTGCCAGGCATACATACATATGCCATACATACATATTCTAGAGTTAGACTAATATACATAGCAAAATAGTATACTTTCAAGATAATTCATTGCAGCATGATTTATAGTAACAAGAGAGTAGAAAATAGCTAAAATGTCTGTTAGTAGACTAGTTACATAAGTTGTGGGATAGTCACACAGTACCACACAGCTGTAAAAAAAAAAGGAGGAAGAAATTATGAACTGATGTGGAGGGATTTCCAGTATAAAGTGTTCAGTGAAAAAAATCAGAAGCAAAAGATTACCTATAATATGCTACTTTGTACAAGGAAGAAGAGGAAACAAAAATATATAAATGTATCAAATGCTTGTTTGAGGGAAAAGAGAAATTGAAAGGATAAACTTGCATCTAATGAGGTTGGTTACTTGTAAGACTTAGATGGAAAATGGGTGACAAAGAGGGAATGGAGGTGTACAGTATGCAAGGAGGGCTTAAAACTGAAAATAAACAGAAATAAGTGAGCCAAACTGTATTTCAAATTACTGATATAACCACACTGAAAAGGAGTTAACTTTTGAAACGAAATCATTTCTTGTACTCTGTGTCCTCAGACTAAAAGCAAAATAATTCTCAATACTGAACTCTCATTTGTAGGCTTGTTCTGTGCAGAGACATGTTCCCTGGTAGCTCCGCTGGTGAAGAATCCGCCAGCAATGCAGGAGATGCCAGTTCAGTTCTTGGGTCAGGAAAATCCCCTGGAGAAAGGATAGGCTTCCACTCCAATATTCTTGGGCTTCCCTGGTGGCTCAGACTGTGAAGAATCTGCCTGCAGTGCTGGAGACCTGGATTCAGTCTCTGGGTTGGGAAGATCCCCTGGAGGAGGGCAAGGCAAACCACTCCAGTATTCTTGCCTGGAGAATCCCCATGAACAGAGTAGCCTGCTGGGCTACAGTCCTTGGGGTCGTGTCAAGGACTGTAGCAACTAAGCACAGCACATGTGTTAGCAATACCAAAACCACTTTCTTTAAAATCTAGGATTGAGCAAATAAGTAAACACATTGTCCATAATTTTGTTGTTATTGTTTACTCACTCAGTTCAGTTCAATTGTATCTGACTCTGCGACCCCATGGACTGCAGCACGCTAGACTTCCCTGTCCATCACCAACTGTCAGAGCTTGCTCAAATTCATGTCCATCAAGTCAGTGATGCCATCCAACTGTCTCATCCTCTGTCATCCCCTTCTCCTCCCACCTTCAATCCCTCCCAGCATCAGGGTCTTTTCCAATGAGTCAGTTCTTCGCATCAGGTGGCCAAAGTATTGGAGTTTCAGCTTCAACATCAGTCCTTCCAATGAATATTCAGGACTGATTTTCTTTAGGATTGACTGGTTAGATCTCCTTGCAGTCCAAGGGACTCTCAAGAGTCTTCTCCAACACCACAGTTCAAAAGCATCAGTTCTTCAGCCCTCAGCTTTCTTTATGGTCCAGCTCTCACATCCATACATGACTATTGGGAAAACCATAGCTTTGACTAGATGGGGCCTTCCCTGATAGCTCAGTTGGTAAAGAATCTGCCTGCAATGCAGGAAACCCCAGTTCAACTCCTGCGTTGGGAAGATCTGCTGAAGGGAATGGCCACTCACTCCCGTATTCTTGTCTGGAGAATTCCATGGACTGTATAGTTCATGGGGTTGCAAAGAGTCGGACACGACTGAGTGACTTTCGCTTTTCACTTTGACTAGATGGACCTTTGTCAGCAAAGTAATGTGTCTTGTCATAGCTTTTCTTCCAAGGAGCAAGCATCTTTTAATTTCATGGCTGCAGTCACCATCTGCAGTGATTTTGGAGCCCAAGAAAATAAAGTCTCTCACTGTCTCCATTATTTCCCCATCTATTTGCCATCAAATGATGAGACTGGATGCCATGATCTTAGTTTTTTAAATGTTAAGTTTTAAGCCAGCTTTTTCACTCTCCTCTTTCACTTTCAAGAGGCTCTTTAGTTCCTGTTCGCTTTCTGCCATTATGGTGGTGTCATCTGCATATCTGAGATTATTGATATTTTCCCAGCAGTCTTGATTCCAGCTTGTGGTTCATCCAGCCTGGCATTTCACATGATGTGCTCTGCATATAAGTTGAATAAACAGGGTGACCATACACAGCCTTGACATACTCCTTTCCCAATTTGGAACCAGTCCATTGTTCCATGTCCAGTTCTCACTGTTGCTTCTTGACTTGCATACAGATTTCTCAGGGGGCAAGTAAGGTGGTCTGATATTCCCATCTCTTGAAGAATTTTCCACAGTTTATTGTGATCCACAGAGTCAAAGGCTTTTGCATAGTCAATGAAGCAAAAGTAGATGTTTTTTCTGGAATTCTCTTGAAGGGAATTATAAGATAAGAGAGATATGGGTCAGAGAAGGGAATTACAGATATGAGAAGAGAGGATAGAATGAACCTTGCTATGTTGGATTAGATTTAGAGGTATCAGTATGGACCCATGTTTGTTTTTTTTTCTAACCAGTTGATCTCTTGACCCATGGGTTTTAATACATATCACTAAACACAGGGTTGTATATAGAGTTGTGTGTGTTTACAGGGTTGGATATGGAGTTGTGTGATGATGAATTCCAGATGTTTTTCTGGAATTCTCTTGCTTTTTCTACGATCCAGTGGATGTTGGCAATTTGATGTTTAGTCGCTCAGTTGTATCCAACTCTTTTATGACCCCATGGACTTCAGCCCACCACGCTTCACTGTCCATAGGATTTCCCAGGCAAGAATAATGGAGTGAAATGCTTTGCCCTCCTCCAGGGGATCTTCCCTACCCAGGGATCGAACCCACATCTCCTGCATTACAGGCAGATTCTTTACTGCTGAGCTACCTGAGTAAGACAAGCCAGGAGTCTCATGGTCAGAGAAGGGAATTACAGATATGAGAAGAGAGGATAGAATGAACCCTGCTATGTTGGATTAGATTTAGAGATATCAGTATAGACCCATGGTGTTTTGTTTTTTCTTAACCAGTCACTCTCTTGACCTATGGGTTTTAATAAATATCAGTAAATACAAGGTTGGATATGGAGTAGAGTTGTGTGTGTATACGTACATCATTGTATATATTCCCCTCTCTCCTAGATACGACCCCTGAGAGGGCCTAGACGAAATGGTACTCCAGTAGCACTGGATGCAGCTAGTGCCCAGATCTTGGGGTCTAAGTGCCATTTTTCATTAAGGCATAGCACTTAAGGATTTGACCAACAGAGCAGAACACGACAGACTGCCTCCCTGTATCAGCTGGGGAAGCAGAGCAGCTCAGTATTTTACCACTAGAAGGAATCAGGGATCCTTTGTCTACTGCACCACCTTTGACTCTTCCCTTAAGGGCCCCTGTAAAGGAAAAACAAAAAGGTTTCTGGCTGAGCAGGGATATACTTGATGTTTCAGGAATCACTGACATTCCAGGACGTGGCTGTGGACTTCACCAGAGAAGAGTGGGACCAGCTGTACCCTGCTCAGAAGAACCTCTACCGAGATGTGATGCTGGAAAACTATAGGAATCTGGTTGCACTGGGTAAGGAGGGCATCTCTGTGAGTCATGTCTGATTCTTTGGGACCCCATGGACTTTGGCATGCCAGGCTCCCCTGTCCTTTACTATCTCCCGGAGTTTTCTCAAATTCATGTCCATTGAGTCGTTGATGCTGTCTAACCATCTCATCCTCTGTCGCCCCCTTCTCCCTTTCTTTTCAGTCTTTCCCAACATCAGGGTCTTTTCCAGTGAATCAGCTCTTCTCATCAGGTTCCTATAGTATTGGAGCTTCAGCTTCAGCAGTAGCAGTCCTTCCAGTGAATATTCTGGGTTGATTTCCTTTAGGATTGACTGGTTTGATCTCCTTGCAGTCCAAGAGATTCTCAAGAGTCTTCTTCAGCACCACAGTTAGAAAGCATGAGGCCAGGATGGAAGAAAGGCAATCATTTGTGGAGACAAGAGACCTCTGTTTCCTGCTTTGTCCTCTGGTGAAATGTGTTGACTTTGAGATGGGTAGCTTTATTTTGCTGCCTCAGAAGCCTCCCCTTTCCAAATCCAAAGACCCTAAAGATAAAAAAAGTTCGGAAATGAGTTCTGAGATGTTCGTTCCCTGTGTAAAATTCTAAGATACACATTTTCCTCTTGAACAGGGCATCAACTGTATAAGCCAGAGGTGATCACTCAGTTGGAGCAGGAGGAGCAGTGGATGATGGGAAGAGTCAGCCCACCAGACACTCATCCAGGTGAGAAGAGAGCATCTGAGTATTTGTGACTCAGTGAAGGAAAATAGTCACTTTTGAAATACTTAATGGAGTGTGCTCTGAACATCTCCCTCTGGGATTTAAAGGATATCAAGGCATTTTTAATGGGTTTGGTCCTTGGGTTGGGATGATCCCCTGGAGAAGGAAATGGAAACCCACTCCAGTATTCTTGCCTGGGAAGTCTCATGGACAGAGGAGCCTGGCGGGCTACAGTCCATGGGGTCCGAAAGAGTTGGACATGACTTAGCAACTAAACAGCAGCCGCAGCAGAGGCCTTTTAAAAACTTCAGTTCATATTTGACATTTTTCCAAAGTAGAAATGACTATTTTTTTCCTGATTAAACAGATTTTATATATATATATATATACTTACTATTTTAAAAATTTGCACAACACAAAAATTATTTTGAAAGTTTTAGTTTGTTCATAAATACCTTGATATTGCAAATCTCCACAAAGCACTTTCTATTTTTTTGTTTATACATCATTTCAGGATTCTTTAAATCTTTTTCTTTTCCATACCAAAACCCTCTAACATTTTTACCTATTTTTCATTATTTTTTTTATTTTTATTATCAAACATGTTAAAGTTGTCTAAAATCCGTAGCCTTGGTTCTCAGTCTCTTGTTCACCTTTGTGATAGGATCCCTATCATACTTATGTTACTAAAATTGTTTTCTTGGAGATTACCACTAACTTCCTTCCAGTCAAGTCCAGTGGCTAAAACAAACCACCATTATCATGTTCTATGATCATGTTGCATTTGACTGTGTTGACTTCACTCTTGAAAACTGTCTCGCACCTTGGCTTTCACACCATTCTTGCCTCTTGTAGCCTCTCTCCTGTCTCCCAACCTGTTCTTTTTTTTAATTAATTTATTTTTAATAAATTAGCAAGGGTAATTGCTTTAATAAAGCAAGGGTAATTTAATACAACATTGTGTTTCTGCCATTCATCAACATGAATCTATCATAGCTATCCTACCTGCTCTTTTAAATACCTTCTCTTGCTCTTTATTCTTCTAAAGGCATGTCTTTCTTATGGACTTGGTGTTCATTCTTCAGTACTGTGCTTTTAAGTAGCTTCTCTATGTCATTTTTCCATTTCTACATTTCTAGCCTCAGTATTTCATGTACATTCTTTTCCCAGAGTTTAGATTATATTTTTGTTTATGAATGTCATACTGTCATTTTAATCAAGTATTTCAAATCCTGGACCTATTGATTCTCTACTCCTTTAAACCATCCTACTAAATGAGACTTCTTGACCAAAAAGAAAAAACACCAAAACCCCAAAATCTTAGCTCCTTTTTGTGGGCATACTGCCTGGTTATATTAGGAAACAGTGGACTGATGGCTACGTGCCAGATACTGAGTCACTAAGCCAGGTTAATGTACCCCATCTTGATTCTTTGCTCAGACACCTTGTTTCATCATTTGGGCTTGGTTTTCTGTCATTCAAACTTGAGCTTTGTGAAGCTGACTCTGACTCAGTTGTCTTTCTTGCTTATAGTGCTCTTGGTTATCTTAGGTAGGAAAACTTACTCCTTTTTCAGCCTCATTGGATCTAAAATTTTAGCCTGACAGGTGGTGCACCCCAGTGCTCTAAACCCTGTTTAGAGGCTGATAATTAAAACACTTTGTCAAGAACCCCTGAGCACTTTTCCTGACAATGATGAGTAACATTATTTTCACAAACCTTCCTATCCTGGAACCTAGAGAATAGGAAACTAAAGAAGGAAAATGAAAAACTCCCTTTTCAGGCAAATTGCCAGTGTAGGTGCCCACACAGAAACCTGAGCTGTTCTTTCCCGCAGGTACATATGCTGCCATGTGAAGGAGCCATACTGTCTCCCATTATGTCCCTGCCCAAAGACTCCCAACTCGAGAAAATAATTACTACACTCAAGAAAATTTCCAGGTAATTCCCTGGCAGTTCAGTGGTTAGGACTCAGTGCTTTCACTGACAGGGCCCAGGTTCAGTCCCTGGTTTGGAATTTAAGATCCTGCAAGGTGTGCAGCATGGCCAGAATAGAAAAGAAATTTCTAGACTTCATTATCAACTGTACCTGTGTGGTCAAGGCTTTTGGTCCACAGATGAGGTTGAATAAGTGGTTTCTTTGTATCCTCCTTGTCAGGGCAGGCAGCCTAGCAGTGCCCTCCAAGGAGACTGCTTACATTTTTGCATTTTCCTGTGAGACACAATCAGTTGTTTCTCTTATAAGGATGTGGTAAAATGTTTCTGTTGATGGAGGAACTGAGATAGAATGATCTGGCTTGTGCAGCCTCATTCTGATTTGCCCTCTCGGGTATTGCTTGTCTCATTGTCTTCTACATTAGCTGATGTCTATTTAATATCTAGAAATTCTCTTCCTAGCTAAGGTGAGACATGTAAAATGTCTGATGGATCTAGCAATGAAAAGGTTAGGAATGATATTAATGAGAGAAGTGACAGGGGAGTAATTAGCAAAACAGTCAGTTTATACATTGCTGAGTAAACAGGAGATTAAAAAAAAAAAAAAGAGCTAGTAGTTGGACTTGCCTAACAGTCCAGTGGTTAAGATTCCACACTTCCACTCCAGAGGGTGTGGGTTTGATCCCTGGTCAGGGAACTAAGGTCCCACATGCTGCTGGTACAGCCAAAAACTAAAAAACAGTATAGCCAGTACATATACGGTACTTCTTACAAGAAGCTCAAATGAGAAGGTGAAGCAAAAAAAGAGGGTGACTGCTAGACTAGAAAGAAAGTGAAAGTGAATGTGGCTCAGTTGTATCCAACTCTTTGCGACCCCATGGACTATACAGTCCATGAAATTCGCCAAGCCTGAATACTGGAGTGGGTAGCCATTCCCTTCTCCAGACGATCTTCCCACCCCAGGGATTGAACCCAGGTCTCCCACATTGCAGGCAGATTATTTACCAGATGAACCAGGTAGCTAGACTAGAAGGCAGTGTCAAAACAGGATCATTCTAAGCAGGAGTGATTCCAGCTTGTTTAAAGTGCTGAATGGAAGGGGTCAGGGAGAGTGTAAGTAGAAAATAGAAAAGATGGGGCAAGGTTCTAAAAAAATGGGAGTAGGATTAAAGACAAGGAAATTAGAGTAACCTCCACTTGCTGCTTGGGCTACAGTTTGTGGGGTTGAAAGGAGTTGGACACAACTCAGCAACTAATACAATACTTGCCACAGCTAAAAAAGCCCACATGCAGCAATGAAGACCCAGCACAGCCAAAAATTTAGTATTAGTTTTATCATTTTAAACAAAAGTTTAAAATAGGAAGAAATACTTTTGAAATAAACAGATAGTGGGCACTGCAATAGAATAATCCACAGGTAAGATTGAGAAGGTTCTGGACTTGGCCCTGTGTTCTCTAAGCAGTCTTTTCTGTCTCCCACCTCTGAGCACAGACTTTGTTCTGATATTTCTTATTCTCCTTTCCATTTTCTCCCAATTATGTATATTCCTGATGGATCTCTTCTTTTTATGATTACCACTCATATTTTAAAATTTCTCCCTGCTCACTGCTTCTTATCATCCTCTTATAGTCTTTCCCCTTGTTACATGGCTTTATTTCAAAATTTTCAGTGCCACATTTTCATTGTCTGCACGGCTGTCAGTTTCATTTGGTGATATACTGTGCAACAATTTCTTTTTCAAACAGAAAATACTGAAGTGTTTATATGTTCTGAATTTCTTTTAGATGGGGAGAATAGACCAGAAATTAAAAAATCAAACCATAATATGTCTGATGAAAATCAAACCCCTGACATGATAATGGAGAGACTAACAGGAGACAGTTTCTGGTACTCCATCTTAGGTGGACTCTGGGATTTTGATTACCAGTTAGAATTCAACCAAGAAAACCAGCAGAGATACTTAGGACAAGTATCTTTTACCCACAAAAAGATCACACAGGAGAGAGGCCTTGAATGTAGTAGATTTGGGGAAAACTATAATCTGAACTCAAACCTTCTTATGCAACAGAGAATTCCTTCAATGAAAATACCCCTTAATTCTGACACACAAGGAAATAGCATCAAACGTAATTCAGATCTGATTTACTATCAGGGAAACTATGTAAGAGAGAATCCTTATGAATATAATGAGTGTGGAAAAATCTTCAATCAACATCTTCTTACCAGTCATATTCATACTGAAGGGAAACACAGTGAATGCAGGAAGGCCTTCAGCCAGAACTCATCTCTTACTCAACCTCAGATGGTCCTCACAGGAGAGAAACCCTATAAGTGTGATGAATGTGGGAAAAGATTCAGCCAGAGAATACACCTTATTCAACATCAGAGAATTCACACGGGAGAAAAACCTTTTATATGCAATGAATGTGGGAAAGCCTTCCGTCAACATTCATCCTTTACTCAGCATCTGAGAATTCATACTGGAGAGAAGCCCTATAAATGTAATCAGTGTGGTAAAGCCTTTAGCCGGATCACATCCCTTACTGAACATCATAGACTTCACACTGGAGAAAAACCTTATGAATGTAGTTTTTGTGGGAAAGCCTTCAGCCAGAGGACACATCTTAATCAGCATGAGAGAACTCACACAGGAGAGAAACCTTATAAATGTAATGAATGTGAAAAAGCCTTCAGCCAGAGTGCACACCTTAATCAACATAGGAAAATCCACACTCGGGAGAAATTGTGTGAGTATAATAAATGTGAGAAAACCTTAAGCCACAGTCCTTCCCTTACTCCACAGCACATAACTCAGAATTTTTAGCTTTGTCCTGATGGGGGTAATGGGGGTGGTAAGGAAATCATATGAATATATAAATACAGGAAAATTTGGGCTAGACCTTTTCATCCTGTTCAATATCAGATTATTCATAATGGGGAGAAAGCTTATAAAAAACTTTTAATGCATAGAAACCAAATAAATTTAGACCTTAAATTTAGCATATTCCCAGGAGAAGTTATACATAGTGAAAATAATTTATTTTATAAACAAGATTATATTAGGAGTCATATTCTAAACTTTTTTTAATGACCAGAAATCCTGTAGGCAATGACCTATCGTTATTCCGTTTGATTTTTATAGCATACAGTTTTTAAATTATATAAACATTAATTAATTGAGGCTATTGTGTAGTATAACCAGTCACATTAACTTGAAATAAACAGAAAAGAGCAATATTTCTCAAACTTAAGTCATTTGTGTATATCCTTTACCAATTTTATCATACTTAATGTTTACTTAATATTTTTCTTTAATAGGACTCAGGGTTTTTAGCCTTGTCCTAGGAAATATTATTTATGGAGATTGTGAGTTTTGTATGCTAATTATATTCTAATTTCCATCAAAATAAATATATAATTTTGAAGTTGAAAATATTCATTGGTATACCATCTATGTCTTCTGTACCATCATTTGAGAAGCCATGTGGTAGGATATGGCAATAATAATATTGTTTTTTAGGAATCCTTGCATTATTTTCATCAAACAGGTCCTGGGATCTCTAAGATGAGTCTTGGAGGAGACTAAGGGTCATATTGGTGACCTTTGAAAAGTGATTCAGAGAAATCTACTTTTTTATCCTGTTACTGTAGTTTTAAATTTCCCTATGGCAAATGTATATTTTTGAATCAAAATTGTTATTTCTGTTACATTTGCAGGTTCAGATAGAGAGGAGGTTTCATTTTATACTGACAGGGACTTTATAAGAATCCCTTCACCTGTCTGCATCACTGTGGAAGTCAGAAGTAGGGGCTGTACCAGAGGGTAAGCAGTGGTGCCACGCTGAGGCAAAGAACCAGGAAAGAGCCTTATTGGTTTATATAAACAACTAAGGAAGCATAGGGCCTTCCCAGGTGGCTCAGTGGAAAAGAACCCCCCTGCCAATACAAGAGCTGTGGGTTTGATCCCTGGGTTGGGAAGATCCTCTGGAGAAGGAAACCCACTCCAGTATTCTTGCCTGGAGAATTCCATGGAGAGAGGAGCCTGGTGGGCTACATTTCATAGGGTTGCAAAGAGTCAGAGATGATTGAGCACACATGCAAGTAAGTGTTACTAGTTTGTTTAATAATTCACTTTATTTATTGAAGTATATTTATGTACCACCTTTTTCCAAAAGGAATTTAAGGTGGTTAAATTTTATGATCACTGCCTTGTTTGACAGAAATCGCAGTTTGATGTTACAAAGCATTGTAAATATAAACCGTCATAAACCATGAATAGCTACATCTAGTGAGCTGCTTTTTTCTGGGCTTTCTGTTTTTCTCTTGGTCTTCTCAGTCTTGGCTGAAGAAGCCATGAGACCAAGTTGGAACCCAGTCCCCTTGCTTTCTTTTTTTTTTTTTTTCCTTCCCCAGTCCCCTTGCTTTCTCACCTTTCTTCTAACATATCTCCTAGCTAAAGACTTCCCCATTTCTTTATTCCTGTGAAGGACTAGATATCATAGGCCTTAAGTCAAAGCTGGAATGATGTAAATTAAAAAAAAAAATTAAAACTCTAAAAAACAAGAAAGTAATGAAATGATTTCATTTCATTGTGGAAGTTAAACTTTTCAAGTACATTTTTGTCCCACACACCAGTGGATGAAATAGTTAATAAAACCCGGAGATACTGGAGTGAGGGAGGATTTCCAGTAATATCATGTTTAAATACCTTTGTAATGGAGATCAATTTTCAAGACAGATAAGTTCTGAAAATGTCTCTTCACCAAAGGGAGTAACATGTAAGATTTATTTGCCCTAAAGAGGCAGAGTATAGAGCTCTCAGGTTTCAGGAAGAGAGAGTGAGGCAAGATGAAGTCTCAGACAGCAGAGGTATAGGTTAAAAGAAGTAATGATTGATTATAGTTGGTGAAGCCTTTGATCAAAGTATGCAATCAAGAAAAAAAAACCTGAATAATCCACAAAGAGTGCTAAAGGCTTCAACAGAAGGCAGTGTACCTCACACAGGGAAAGGAGAGCAGTACAGGATTTTCAGAAGAAGATAAGCACAATTTGGACAATTTCAGAAAAGAGGAGTCAGAACTGAAGGAGACCAGTCAGCCATGGATTTTCACCAATTCTTCATAAAATTAGAATCTATTGCCTATCCTTAGGGTCATAAATGATTATGCTTATATTAACCATACAGTAAACGATGTCATTCTGGTGTGAATTCATTCTCATGTCCTTTGTTATCTTCAACATGTTCTAATTTAAGTGAATCCTAAAAGTATTTATTACATGGAAATTCTAGGGAGTCATAGGAGTGGTTTACTCACTCAGAAATGTAACGTTATGGCTTATTTCTGTCTAGGAGGGCAAGATATTACCCTTTTACATATGTTAATTCATTTGGTCCCTCCAACCAAGTGATGTTGCCTTTCTTTTATGAAAAAAGATACTGAAGCTTAGACATGATAATAAGCGATAATTATTCAGAGTTTCTCAGACTGGAATGTCACTAGAACATGGATCATCTTACTCCTAATCCAGTGGATAAAAACAGTGCCTGGAACAGTGTTTTATAGCACTCTGAAAACATTTGATAAATGTATTAAATTTAATAAAATGAATTGCTGCTCAATACCAAAATTTGTATGACTCTCTTTCTCAGAATCTCAGAGTAAAAAGGATTATTGTGTTGATAGATTCTCTTATGTCCAAAGGGCTTAAGGGCTGGGAGAAAAATACTCATTTGGATTTTGATTAATTTTCAATTTATTAATTTAAGAAACCAAATGACATTCCTTAAGTAGCTGACATTCCTCTAATTTATTCATAGATGTGCAAATAATAAATACTTAAGAATTTCTAAAATGAGATATCCTTACTCTTGTAAACACTGATCAGATTTAAATACATCTAAACATTTAATTAAAGTCTCAGACCTAAAATTTCAAATGTTATTAAGTGCCTTAAACACATTAAGAAACAGGTAAGAGGTACCCAGAATATCAAAAATGATTATACCAAAACTAGTTATAAAAATGTCGGACTTCTGCTGGGAGCCGGCGAGAGACATTCCACTCGTGACAAAGGTCATGAGGAAGGAGGCTCGGCATACGCAAAGGCGGGATCGAGCCTCAGGAGTCCCCCCGGATATTCTCGAGCATCTACCCCACAAAAACCAGAGTCTGCCTACTTTATTGCTTTGTGCTCTCACCTCTGACTTCACTGGGGGCTGTCCCCCACCACCATCTTGCTCTCTCTGTCAATGAGTTAACTTACAGCTCCAATTAATAAAGTTCCTGGGCAATTAGGAGTGTTTAAATTCAAACCCCTCAGATGGCACTCTAACTCGCCTAACAAGTTTACCCGGACTCCTACAGCTATGCATACGATTGTTTACAGTCTCCCAGCCTCGAGAGGCACGGGAAGCTTAAGATATTCAAATGGCTTAGAGCCTCTCAGAGAGTTAGAAACTGTCAGAATAAAACTAGTGAAAGATTTCATTGATGAGCCAATGCTTGTTGCCAAGTTTTCACATCCCCTGAATTGTATCCTTGAATGTGTATTAATTAATATAGTTGGTATGTAGAAAAAATAAGTAGTGGCCTTGGTGTTAGTAACTTTAGACCCTTAAGGTAATAAATTCTTTCCTTTGTTGTAAACCCATTACACATCCGCCCTATAGGAATGCAATTTTATCTTCGGAAGATGGTGCCAAACCTTAAAATAATTACTCATAGAGAAAATAAGTCTTTGTTGATAAGTCTTTGTCAAGAGTCATAAAATGTTAGTAGGCCTTCTGGCCAGAAGATGATGTAAATCACCTAAACCATTTGTATAGGATAAATTTGCAGGAAAGAAACCCTGGTTTTTGATAAGGATCAAAGACTGCTGACTTTGCATCCCCTATTATCCTCTATGTGTAACTTAGGGTATATAAGCCCCTGTTGAAAATAAAGTTACGGGCCTTGCTCACCAAAGCTTGGTCTCCCCATGTCATTCTTCCCCTCAATTTCCAGCTGAGTCTCCATCTGGAGCGCGGATATCCTCTGTGACCATTTATTTGCCTGGGCTTCTAAGACCCACTCGAGAAGGTGTCTAAGGTGGGGCACCTTCCGCTATTTGAGAGGGCGCCTGCGGCCTCCGTGGTCAGAGCTAACCTGGTGTCACGGGTTATATTGATTTTCCGTGTAAACCAAGCTACTCAGCTTCTTTTCTCCACTGAATTTTCCTACTGAGCTATCCTCATTCTATTACTCTTTATATCTTTGATGAATAAATAGTCGCCGAAGCCGTCTCTCCTTCGAATACCCTGGAGCAGCCGGGGCTGGACCTCGGCAGACTTCCCTGACAGTTCAGTGGTTAAGACTCTGAGCTCCCAATCCAGGGGACCTGGGTTCCATCCCTGGTCAGGGAACTAGATCCCATATGCTACAACTAAAGAGTTCACATGCCACAGCTAAGACCCAGCAATGCTAAACAATATTTTAAAAAATCATAAAAAATTTTTAAAAGGGAAACAACCTTAGTAGTATCTGATGAATGGAAAAGGAAATGTCATATATATATACACAAAATACTATATATATGTATATATATATATATATTACATTACAGATGTATGTATGTGTAAATACAAATTCCATCATTTTATATATACAAAATGAGGCTTCCCTGGTGGTTCAGTGGTAAAGAATCTGCCTGCCAACACAGGAGACACGGGTTTGATCCCTGATCTGGTAAGATAACCTGGAGAAGGAAATGGCAAGCCACTCCAGTATTCTTGCCTGGGAAATCCCATGGACAGAGGAGCCTGGTGGTCTACAGTCCATGGGGTCGCAAAGAGCTGGATACAACTTAGCAACTAAACAACATCAACAACATATACAAAATACCATAGACTGCTAAGTGTCCGACTCCTTGTGGCCCCATGGACTGTAGCCTACCAGCCTCCTCTGTCCATGGGATTCTTCAGGCAAGACTACTGGAGAGGGTTGCCATGCCCTTTTCCAAGGGATCTTCCTGACCCAGGGATCAAACCATGTCTCTTCGGTCACCTGCATTGGCAGGTGGGTTATTTACCACTGAGTGACTTCACTTTCACTTTTCACTTTCATACATTGGAGAAGGAAATGGCAACCCACTCCAGTGTTCTTGCCTGGAGAATCCCAGGGACGGGGAAGCCTGGTGGGCTGCCGTCTATGGGGTCACACACAGTTGGACACAACTGAAGCGACTTAGCAGCAGCAGCAGCAGCAGTCCTGCCTGGGACCATAGACTGAGTGATTTATAAAAGCAGAAATTAATTGCATACAATTCTGGAGGCTGGGAAATCCAAGATCAAGGTGCCAAAAGATCTGTGTTAGTAGGGACCCATTTCCTGGTGCCCTCACACAGTAGAAAGAAGTTTTCTTGGAGTCCTTTTATAAAAGAGATTGAATCCCATTCATAAGGGCAAAACCTAATCACTTCCTCAAAGCCCCATCTCCTAATATCTTCACCATGGGGGTCAGGATCCAAAATAAGAATCCTGGAAGGATACAAACATAACAGTGACCATGAAGAGAAATAGACGAGAAGAATGGGTTGGGGAATAGCAGAAGGAAGAGAGAGAAAGATTGAATATGAGAATGAATGTTGGGTTGGGGGCTGATGGCTGAGAAAGATGTTTATCAAATATGGGTACCTTTTAGTCTTTTCGAAAAAGCATCTAATTTGTGTGTTACCCCATGAATGATTGCATGTTGTTTTTAATTTTCCGAGTGCCAACTTCTATATAGGTTAATTTTCTGTTGGTGCAAGCAGCCGAATTGACTCTTCAGAACACCTCCACCAGGATCCATTATCCCCAGTCACCTCCCATTCTCCCATCAGAGCACTCAAGATTCATATTCCTGGAAGGTAATCTGATTAGTCCAGCTTGGGCCTTGTGCTAAATGAAGACAGAGCATATTGATTGGCAGACCCACAGAGGGTGCTGTAAGGCGAGCAGAGAAAAAGAGAGTGAGCCAGGCATTCAGGCAGAGAAAGATTTATTATAGGAAGAAAGAAAGAAAGTGACTGGCTTTAGAGAGAAACCAGTGCCCTCCCTTTACAGCCAACCCTTCTTATACCCTATCAATGGGAAATTGTGCCCCATAGGGAAGGGGCCTCAGTTTATCTTTAGCCCACAGCTGGGGTCTTGTGGTCATGTAGTGAAGGGATCTCATGGTCAGATGGTCATGTAGTCGAAGGGGTCTCATGGTCAGGTGGTCACGTAGTCTTGAGAAACTGGCACCAGCAGGGAAAAACAGGGTATCACCTTAAGGAAAAAACGGGATGCCCTCCAGGGCAATGTGGCCACTGTGACTTCATCCCTTGTTTGTCAGGTCACCACGATGGGCCATATTTTAACTATATGCTACGAGCCCCTTGTGAACCCTAACATTCAAGCCTTTTTGATACAGGATATGGGCCGAAGTCCCTTCAAGAAAATTAGAGATATCAAGGGAACATTTCATGCAAAGATGGGCTCAATAAAGGACAGAAATGGTATGGACCTAACAGAAGCAGAAGATATTAAGAAGAAGTGGCAAGAATACACAGAAGAACTGTACAAAAGAAGATCTTCATGACCAAGATAATAACGATGGTGTGATCACTCACCTAGAGCCAGACATCCTGGAATGTGAAGTCAAGTGGGCATTAGAAAGCATCACTATGAACAAAGTGCAGGTGATGAAATTCCAGTTGAGCTCTTTCAAATCCTGAAAGATTATGCTGTGAAAGTGCTGCACTCAATATGCCAGCAAATTTGGAAAACTCAGCAGTGGCCACAGGACTGGAAAAGGTCAGTTTTCATTCCAATCCCAAAGAAAGGCAATGCCAAAGAATGCTCAAACTACTGCACAATTGATTCATCTCACATGCTAGTAAAGTAATGCTCAAAATTCTCTAAGCCAGGCTTCAGCAATACGTGAACGGTGAACTTCCAGATGTTCAAGCTGGTTTTAGAAAAGGCAGAGGAACCAGAGATCAAATTGCCAACATCCGCTGGATCATGGAAAAACCAAGAGAGTTCCAGAAAAACATCTATTTCTGCTTTATTGACTATGCCAAAGCCTTTGACTGTGTGGATCACAATCAACTGTGGAAAATTCTGAAAGAGATGGGAATACCAGACCACCTGACCTGCCTCTTGAGAAACCTATTTGCAGGTCAGGAAGCAACAGTTAGAACTGGATATGGAACAACAGACTGGTTCCAAATA
>NW_011494644.1:12493365-12496181 GCF_000754665.1 Bison bison bison
GTCAAGGCTGTATATTGTCACCCTGTTTATTTAACTTATATGCAGAGTACATCATGAGAAATGCTGGGCTGGAAGGAACACAAGCTGGAATCAAGATTGTTGGGAGAAATATCAATAACCTCAGATATGCACATGATACCACCCTTATGGCAGAAAGTGAAGAGGAACTTAAAAGCCTCTAATGAAAGTGAAAGAGGAGAGTGAAAAAGTTGGCTTAAAGCTCAACATTCAGAAAACGAAGATCATGGCATCTGGTCCCATCACTTCATGGCAAATAGATGGGGAAACAGTGGAAACAGTGGCAGACTTTATCTTTTGGGGCTCCAAAATCGCTGTAGATGGTGATTGCAGCCATGAAATTAAAAGATGCTTACTCCTTGGAAGGAAAGTTATGACCAACCTAGACAGCATATTAAAAAGCAGAGACATTACTTTGTCAACAAAGGTCCGTTTAGTCAAAGCTATGGTTTTTCCATAGCTTTGTGAGAGTTGGACTATAAAGAAAGCTGAGTGCCAAAGAATTGATGCTTTTGAACTGTGGTGTGGGACTCTTGAGAGTCCCTTGAACTGCAAGGAGATCCAACCAGTCCATTCTAAAGGAGATCAGTCCTGGGTGTTCTTTGGATGGACTGATGCTAAAGCTGAAACTCCAATACTTTGGCCACCTGATGCGAAGAGTTGACTCATTGGAAAAGATTCTGATGCTGGGAGGGATTGGGGGCAGGAGGAAAGGGGACAACAGAGGATGAGATAGCTGGATGCATCACTGACTCGATGGACATGAGTTTGAGTGAACTCTTGGAGTTGGTGATAGACAGGGAGGCCTGGCATGCTGCAATTCCTGGGGTCGCAAGGAGTTGGACACGACTAGTGACTGAACTGAACTGAACTAATGGGCCAAAGTCAGTCTTCTGTATCTGCTTTGTGCTGGTTTGGGGCAACATCATGGGGTAAGATTAGAAAAGTCTGGAACGTGGGTTAAGGAAAGTCTGAGTGGGCTTGAAGTTTTTGATAATTGGAGAGAGTTAGAAATAGTTCATCGGAGAAGGCATTGGCAACCCACTCCAGTACTCTTGCCTGGAAACTCTCATGGATGGAGGAGACTGGTAGGCTGCAGTCCATGGAGTTGCTAAGAGTCGGACACGACTGAGCGACTTCCCTTTCACTTTCCACTTTCATGCATTGGAGAAGGAAATGGCAACCCACTCCAGTGTTCTTGCCTGGAGAATCCCGGGGATGGAGGAGCCTGATGGGCTGCCATCTATGGGGTCGCACAGAGTCGGACACGATTGAAGTGACTTAGCAGCAGCAGCAGCAGAAATAGTTCATGAACAGTCTGGTTGGTGAAGGCTGGTAGGCAATCCTGGAGAAGCTTTGAAAAAAAACAAAACAAAACAAAAAAACCCCTCATTAAACAGGGGCTGAAAGTCAGAATGAGAGTTAATATGAGAAGGGGGCCCAGTAAAAGTAGAACACATGGCATCGAATCCCAACTGCTTAACCAGTTTTCCCATGAATTACTGAGATGTTGATGTATTCTTAAGACCCTATTTTTCAGATTCCTTGCTGCCTCCTTTACAACACCCAATTTATTGGCGTAGAAACAGCAGGCTTAGTCTAGAAAAAAAACATAGGCCTCCTTTTTCTGCTGTGAGAAGATCTAACCCTCTTCTGTTTTGAAGGACCACAGCTGCCAGGGAATCTAGATGGCCCTGGAGACTGATAAGGCTGGTGGCTACTTCTTCTAGGCTTTCAGTGAGATCCTTAGAGAGACTGATAGTAGTTTAAAGAGGTCATGAGCCCTGCAGTTCCTGTTCCAATACCTGCTGCTATTCCTAAACTTATCAATAAGAGAATGAATTGAATTGCTTCTTTGGGTCGGTTGTGGATTAGTGGGATAGGAGGGTTTGGTTGTTAGGAGCAATAGAGATACACCAAGAACAGGGTTATTTAAAGGGGCTGAGGAGATATGGGAGAAGTAAGGTATCAAGTTTTCTAATGTCTCATTCGGAGAAGGCAATGGCACCCCACTCCAGTACTCTTGCCTGGAAAATCCCATGGACAGAGGAGCCTGGTGGGCTGCAGTCCATGGGGTCACTAAGAGTCGGACAGGACTGAGGGACTTTACTTTCACTTTTCACTTTCATGCATTGGAGAAGGAAATGGCAACCCACTCCAGTATTCTTGCCTAGTGAATCCCAGGGACAGCGGAGCCTAGTAGGCTGTCATCTATGGGGTCGCACAGAGTCGGACACGACTGACGTCTCATTGCAAGTGTGAATTGGAGGCTCAGAAGAATTAGGGATGAGGGTGTCGGGCTTAAGAGTAGGGCAGCGTTCAAAAGAGAACTTAGGAGATTCTAGGAGGGTGACGTGAATTAGTTGGATACGAGAAGGTGATAGAAGAGCCATGGCCTTGTGTGAGAGTAAGTCCTTAAGGTCATGTGTTGAGTGAATGACCGTGGGTGTCCCAAAAGTAAGTTTTTTGCTTTCTTGAGCGAGAAGTGTAGCTGCAGCCAGAACACGCAGGCAGGCTGGCCATCCCTGTATGGTGGTATCCAGTTGTTTTGACAGAGAAGCAATGGGGACAAAGTAAGGGCCCTGCATCTGTCCTAAGACTCTTAGGACAGTTTTATGTCTTTCAGTGTGTAGAGTATAAAAGGGCGAGAAAGATCAGGCAGTGTTAAAGTTGAGGCCAAGAGAACAGCTTGTTTTAGAGCATTAAAGCCCAAATATACATTTGACTTAAAAGTATTCAGTTCAAGAGGCTCCAAAAGATCGCGCCGCCCCTCCCCCCCCACCCCCAGTAGCTGGGTA
>NW_011494644.1:12496281-12500640 GCF_000754665.1 Bison bison bison
GGAGGGCAAAATTGGGGATCCAGAGGCGTAGATACCCAGCCACGCCCAAAAAGGACAGAATTTCTGTTTTTGATGTAGGAAGTGGTAGGACAGATATAAGCGACTTTCTGTCAGTAGTTATATGTCTCTTTGCTGATGTCAGGAGAGCTCCAAGATAGGTGACCTCAGGAAGGGAAAGTTGAGCCTTAATAGGAGATACTTGATAGCCCCCAATCAGCTAGGAAGTTGAGGCGTTGTATGGTATGTCGCTGAGAGTGTATGAGAGAGGGGCTACAAAGGAGAAGAAGAGCATCTATGTATTGGAGGATAGAGCTTGGGGCCTGGGGCCCTGGGCACCTTCAGTCTCCAGAGGTGAGTCCAAGGAGTCTGGGCACAGATGGGTCTGAGACTCCTGCTCAGGACTGGGAGGAAATGTCCGGATCCCTAGAGGGAGGTTAGGGCAGTCTACCTTCCAATGTTCCTTTATGCCACAATTACTACATGGACCGGGAGGGGGCTTGGGTTTTAGGCATGAGCCGGCCCAGTGCCCTTCTTTACTGAACTTGTAACAGGGCCTAGATGATTTATTTTCTCTGTCAGAGGATTGAGGTTTGGAGTCGTGTAGGGCAGTGGCTAAGAAATGATATTTAGCATGATCTCTCTGGGCCTTTTCTGGTTTTGCCTGTTCTTCCTGGTTATTGAAAAAATTTAAAGCCAAGTTTAAAAGATCTCGTTGAGAGGTTTGAGGGCCTTCCTCTGCCTTTTTAGCTTCTTTTGAATGTCTGAGGACTATTGGGAAATAAAATGGGTATTAAGGACAATAGTACCTTCTATTGAAGTTGGATCTAATTTTGTATATTTTTGTAGGGCTTCTGTTAATCTAGCCAGAAATTGTGCTGGATTTTCATCTGGTCTTTGAGTTATTTCTTTGAGTTTATCAAACTTAACAGCTTTATGTCCTGTTTCTTGGAGGCCTGCAATAAGGCAAGTCACCATGTGATTACGAGCTGTTCGCTCAGGACTCCTTGCCTGGTAGTCACAATTAGGGTCGTCCCTGGGATTGGCAGCTGAGCCTACAAGCTTAGTATCATCAGTTTGACTTATTTCATTGGCAGGAGAGTGAGTGGCTTGCCAGACTTGTTCTTTTTCTTCTGGGAGGAGAGTTCAGTTCAGTTCAGTCACTCAGTCATGTCTGACTCTGAGACCCCATGAATCGCAGCATGCCAGGCCTCCCTGTCCATCACCAACTCCCGGAGTTTACTCAAACTCATGTCCATGGAGTCGGTGATACCATCCAGCCATCTCATCCTCTGTTGTCCCCTTTCCTCCTGCCCCCAATCCCTCCCAGCATCAGAGTCTTTTCCAGTGAGTCAACTCTTCGAATCAGGTGGCCAAAGTATTGGAATTTCAGGTTTATCATCAGTCCTTCCAAAGAACACCCAGGACTGATCTTTAGAATGGACTGGTTGGATCTCCTTGCAGTCCAAGGGACTCTCAAGAGTCTTCTCCAACACCACAGTTCAAAAGCATCAATTCTTCGGTGCTCAGCTTTCTTCACAGTCCAACTCTCACATCCATACATCACCACTGGAAAAACCATAGCCTTGACTAGATGGACCTTTGTTGGCAAAGTAACATCTCTGCTTTTGGTAGAGGAGCTGCTACTGCTAAGTCACTTCAGTCATGTCCTACTCTTCGAGACCCCATGGACCGCAGCCTACCAGGCTCCTCCATCCATGGGATTTTCCTGGCAAGAGTACTGGAGTGGGGTGCCATTGCCTTCTCCGTGGTAGAGAAGAGTATAATGTAAATATGCCAGGTCAAGTCATAAGACTGGGTGAGGTAGATGGACATGAGTTTGGGTGAACTCTGGGAGTTGGTGATGGACAGGGAGGCCTGGCGTGCTGCAATTCATGGGGTCGCAAAGAGTCGGACACAACTGAGTGACTGAACTGAAATAAGTGTCAGGGTCAGAGGAAAAAGAGCCAAGACGTTTTTCGATTTGAGATAAATCGGAGAGGGAGAATGGGATGTGCACCCAAACAACACCTTCTGTACCACCCACCTCTAATAAGGGAAGGAAGGGAGCGGGAAGGGATTCAGGGTCCTGTCTCTTTAAGGCCGTTCGCAGCTGGGTAAAAGGAGGGGATTTAGGGAGGTCGGGATAAGGACTTGAGTCACCGGTAGTAGCGGGTGGAGCTGAAGCCCAAGAGCCCTTTTCCGAAATAGGCCTGGGGGGAGGGTCGGAAGCGGCGGCGGCCTGCGCCTGAGAGAGGAGAGGAGCCAGGGGAATGTAAGGGGGAGGTTGGGGGACCGGGTCTGCTACGATAGGATTAGAGGCGATTGGAGGTGCACTATGGTCAGAAGGGTCAAAAGAAGAGGAAAAATCCAAACAGGGATCAGGAGATATAGTATTGGGGGGATGTGGCCCAGAATGGGCTAAAAGTATTTGAGAAGTAGAAGAGGAAGTACAGAGAGAGGGCCAAGAGTGGAGAACAAAGAAAGCCTGAACATAAGGGATCTCTGACCACTTGCCATTGCCGCCGCAGAAGTAATCGAGGTCCCCTAAAGTAATGTAATTGAGAGTTCTGTTTTCTGGCCACTGGGCCCTATTATCCAGTCGCCACACAGTGTGAGAGTAATAAGTGAATGGCTTTGGCCTTCTTTCTCCTTGAAAACCCAAGGTTTTTTAGGTTTTGGAGAAGGCAGGCTAAAAGGGGTAGGTTGGGACTGAGAATTTCCCATTATAGTCGAATAGGGAGGTAGGGCAAACAAGGGCGAGTGAAAAAGAGGAGAAAGGTCCGAAAGAAAAGGCGTCCCCGTTCTCACGGCCTTCTCAGACAACGACAGGGTCTCTCATGAAATGGGTGTCCCCTATTTCAAAGTGAGACCAGGGCCCAAGGGCCGTGGGATCCTCTACCTAGCGCTGCTGCTGCTAAGTCACTTCACTCGTGTCCGACTCTGTGCGACCCCAT
The DNA here is from genome assembly GCF_000754665.1 of Bison bison bison. NCBI lineage: Eukaryota > Metazoa > Chordata > Mammalia > Artiodactyla > Bovidae > Bison > Bison bison. Next base: position 12,499,236 of record NW_011494644.1, read on the forward strand.
GGACAGCAGCCCACCAGGCTCCCCCGTCCCTGGGATTCTCCAGGCAAGAACACTGGAGTGGGTTGCCATTTCCTTCTCCAATGAGTGAAAGTGAAAAGTGAATGTGAAGTCACTCAGTTGTTTCCATCGCTCAGTTGTTTCCGACGCTCAGCGAACCCATGGACTGCAGCCTACCAGGCTCCTCCGTCCATGGGGTTTTCCAAGCAAGAGTACTGGAGTGGGGTGCCATTGTCTTCTCCCCCGCCTAGCACTAGGGCTTCAAAAACCAGATGAGAGACAGAGGATCTAAGAGAGCAGGAATTCACTCACCCCTGCAGGCGATGAAATGAGAGCCGGTGTGTGGATGTCAGTCCAGCAAGATCAGTGGAGAGTCCCATCTTGGGGGCTCGTCCCAGTTTCTCTGGGAGGTCCAAGGGAGGGAACCACAAAGGTGGGCTCAGGAGAGGAACCAACCTAGCCGTGGTGGGTCTTCCCTCCCAGGTTTTGGCACCAGAAATGTAAGGCGAGCATGGAGAAAAAGAGAGTGAGCCAGGCATTCAAGCAGAGAAAGATTTATTATAGGAAGAAAGAAACTGGCTTTAGAGAGAAACCAGTGCCCTTCCTTTACAGCCAACCCTTCTTATACCCTATGATGGGAAATTGTGCCCCGCAGGAAGGGGGCCTCAGTTTATCTTTAGCCCACAGCTGGGGTCTTGTGCTCATGTAGTGAACAGGGTCTCATGGTTGGGTGGTTACGTAGTCTCAAGAAACTGGCACCAGCAGGGAAAAACAGGGTATCTCCTTAAGGAAAAAACAGGATGCCCAGCAGGGCAATGTAGCCACTGTGACTTCATCCCTTGTTTGTCAGGTCACCACAATGGGCCATATTTTACCTATATGCTATGAGCCACTTGTGAATCCTAACAGGTGCAGATAGATACAGGAATTCACGATGTGCTCTCACCCCAGAAGACAGGACACTAAGGGGTGATGGCACTGTACCAAATCCACCAAAATGGCACAAATATTCTCTTAAACTGAGGACATTGAAGATACTGCAGATGCAGGGAAATAAAAAACAAAAAACCTTTTCAGAGTGTTCCTTATCTGACTACAGGCAGAGCTTTCTCAGAGTGAAAGTGAAAGTGAAAGTGAAATCGCTCAGTCGTGTCTGACTCTTTGCAACCCCATGGACTGTATAGTCCACCAGGCTCCTCTGTCCATGGGATTTTCCAGGCAAGAATACTGGAGTGGGTTGCCATTTCCTTCTCCAGGAGATCTTCCTGACCCAGGGATTGAACCCAGGTCTCCCATATTGTAGGTAGCCGCTTTACCGTCTGAGCCACCAGGGAAGATTTCAAGCTGTTGTTAATTCCCTCTCAGGGGAGATTCCAGCTAGAAAGGAGATCAACCAACCACTGACACC
>NW_011494644.1:12500740-12510756 GCF_000754665.1 Bison bison bison
AAATTGCATAAACAAATACTATCACAAAGTGTTGAACTTTCTGTGGTTCTCATAAAAGCCCATTTGCCTTGTGTAAAAGTCCGTTTGTTTTCCCAGAGGCCCTTTCTCCCTCCTTCCTTTCCCCTGTTAAGTTAGTGTATGTTGTTCAGTGGCTAAGTTGTGTCCAACTCTTTGCGACCCCATGGACTGCAGCATGCCAAACTTTGTGTCCTTCACTGTCTCCCAGAGTTGGCTTGCTCAAACTCATGTCCATTGAATTGGTGATGCCATCCAACCATCTCTTCCTCTGTCGCCCCCTTCTCCTCCTGATGGCAATCTCCTGCTTCTAGTTTTGGTATATATCCTCTACATCTAGTTTTTCAAGAGTCTCTTCATCTGCTCTTGAGTGCATTTGTGAATAAACCTTGTCTTTTTGCCTGGTGAGCTATCGTCAGTTCATTCACAGTCCCCCACCAACACAAACTTAAATTAGTAGAGGGAAAGTTTTCCTCCCAACGAGGGTTGGAAAAAAATCAACATATGTTTACTACCTTTGATGGTGTGAAATGATTTGATTTACATTTAAAAAAATCACTTTGGGTATGTTATTGGTGTTGTTAGCAAGAGAGGTTTTAAGCTTGCTTGTAAAAGAAAGGGATTTAAGTTCATAGCTAGAGGGAAATATATTATCTTGGGAAAGTTTTTGTTTATATGAAATAATGTACATAAAGTTATAGGGTTTCCCTGATGGTTCAGTGGGTAAAGAATCCTCCTGCAATGCTGCATATAAAATAATTACCACTTCTATAGAAAATCAGCTTCCATTTCTGAAATTTCAAACATCTTACACTATCCCCATCACTAAGTGTGCCCTTGCCCTTAATTCTTTATCTGAAAACACACTTCAATCTAAGGATACGATCGCTGTTGTTGTTGTTGTTTTTACATCCATTAGGTCTCCCCTAGTCTAGCAATTTCCTAACAAGAGCCTCATATATTCCCAGACTTTCTTCTATCTGAGAAGGCATCAGCAGCAGCCTGCTCATGGCCCATCTAAGATCTTCCTAACTGGCACACATATATATGTACCCACATCAGACTTCTCTCCATCTCACAATATTGAGAATTAACACCTAAAGTCATATCAGACATAAAGATCTACAGAAGTTTATCTTAAATGCAACTGCTGGGGGTGGAAATGCTTAAGCATTTCAGTCTCAGCGTTTGGCAGCCTCCAATGTTTCAGTGTTTGATGAATGAAGCTCCTTTTATTTGGAAGGCCTTGTCCAATGTCTGGGAGCTCAACAAAAGCAGAGAGAAACTAAGTGGAATAGGTAAAGGCCAACTCCCCAACTCATCGAACTAGGTACGGGTGCAGAAAGCAGAGATCAAAGCCTTCAGCGGAGCTACAGCCCGCGGCTGCGATTAAGGGGGAGTGGGTGGAGCCCTGTCTTTAACCCCGCCCACGACTGAGAGGACTCGGAGCCAATGAGTGGGCGGCCTGGGGCGGAGCGACCTGCGTACGACGTGACGCCATCACGCTCCGGTCGGCCCTCGGCCGGGCGTACGCCGAAACTGTGGAGTTCTGAGGTGGATTATTTGCCAGTCCCGGAGCGCCGCAGCGTGGGAGCCCTCAAGGCGAGGCGAGTCGAGTTACATGACCTCGGGTTTCAGGGACGAAGGGAGCAATCACCCCCCCAAACCTTCCCCAGGCTGGGCGACATGAACTCAGTGTTAATTGATCTCGAAAGGAATGCCAAGTCAAGGTCTCCGGTGGGGTGGACTCCCGGGCCGCCTCGCCTCAGCCTCGCACGCCCCAAGTAGCCGGGCTCTGAGCCTTTAGGGAGAGGCAGCCCAGCGGGATGGAAAGAAATAGGGACGCAAGGGAAGGCCAGCGTTTATTCGCGCTGTTGAGCGCCTTACGGGTTAAATCCTCGAAGCACTTCTGTGAGTAAGCCCAGTTGTTATTCCCATTTGGTAGAAGGGAACACTGAGGCTTGAGGTTAAAATTACAATAGTGAAACGTGTAAACACCTCTATAAAGTGGTGATTCCAGAAGGCCAACAAAGCTGTTTCTGCACTTGGGCGGTTCTAGTGACAAAATTCTTTTGGTGAGTCACAATCGTCAGGCTAAACTTTGGAATTTATTTTCAGGTGACCAAAGCCACATCATGTCCGTAGTTCGTTCATCCGTCCATGCCAAATGGATCGTGGGTAAGGTGATTGGGACAGCAATGCAAAAAACTGCTAAAGTGAGAGTGACCAGACTTGTTCTGGATCCCTATTTATTAAAGGTAAGGAACATCGCTGTTTGCAGATGGCATTGATGAATCACCAACATGTTCAGGGTTCTGAGCAGAAACACACCGTTAGGGAAGATGGGCTGAGCCAGTGCTGCACATCAGGCGTTGTGCTGGTTGGTGGATGTAACACAACGCATGATTCCTGGTTCACCTCACATTTTAGAGACTGCACAGAGTTCATTTCAATTCAATCTGATGACACTGTTATAGACATTCTATGTGTAGAGTACTGCAGAAGGTAAGACTCATTCTTCCTTCCCTGGTTGTTAAAGGGGAGCATTTTTTTTTCTGGCCATTCCAGGCCACATGTGGGGACTTCATTCCCCAACTAGGGACTGAACACATGCCCCCTGCATTGGAAGCAGAGTCCTCACCACTAGAGGAAGTCCCAAGAGCATTCTTGATTATATAAGATCAAGCTGAATCTCCAAAAGGACTTTATCCAGGAACTTCTTCGGAGGTCCAGTGTCAAGTCTCTGCCTTCCCGATAGGGGTTCGATCAGGAATTAGGACCCTACATGCCATGCAGTGCAGCCAAAAAAAAGATTTTATCCAGAAGACCAGGTTGGGGGCAGGAGGAGTGAGGGAAGTCATTCCAGCCATGGTGAATAGTTTGTGGAAGTTCCTTTAGCCATGTATTCACCTAAAACAAATACACTGCCAGTTACTTATACAGCAAAAACAGATTTACTTGGGATCAGCAGAGAATTGCAGATCGGGGTCTGCAACCATGATAAGCCACGTGTTGGTCTCCCACAAAAGCGGAGGTGACCAGAGAGGAGCGTGCTTTTACAGAGGGGACGGTAAACAAAGAGTCTGTGGTGTTTTGTTGGCTGAATTGTTGCTGGGAAAGAAGAGAAGGAGATCTTTCTTCCTGTTGAGCTCTCATGACAGGGTATGAGAGCTTCCCCTTCTGGTCTCCCAATTCTGAGTTTTTTGTTTTTGTGTTTTAGTAACTTATTTATTTTTGACCGTGCTGGGTGTTCATTGCTGTGCGTGGGCTCAGTAGTTGTGATGCACCAGCTTAGCTGCCCTGAGGCATGTGAAATCTTAGTTCCCCAATCAGGGATTGAGCCCATCTCCCCTGCCCTGGCAGGTGGATTCTTAACCTCAAGATCACTGGGGAAGTCCCTTGACTCTGTTTAATTGAAGTTTCTGTTTATTAATTTCTTACACATGAAAAGGCATGACACTGTATTGGAGTAGCCAGTGCTTTGGCGAGGTTGAGCTCAGAGCTTGGCACTAAGTAGGCCTTGGCTTTGAATGAACGCGAGAATGATTGGAATCGGAGTGGGAAGAGTCTCCTGTGTCATAGTTTTGATTTCAGCCTATGAGAAAAGGAGATAGGAGGTAAGGAAATGGGTGAGGAGGCTATTGCAAATGTCTAGGATGGAAATGGTAAAGGACCAAACAGTCCATGGAACAATGAGGATGGCGTGGAAAAGGTGGGTTTCGGGCAGGAAGGTACAGAGTCCTTAATTACGTAGATGTGCTAGGGAGGGAGGGGCAAGGGCCAGGGGTGTTTCTGCATGCGAGGTTAGGCACCCTGGTAGGCACAAGTGCTGTTTGTTATCTAGGATCAAACATACAGGGGCCTTTTCAGGGTCTTGTGAAGCTGGATAGATCCCAGCCAGAAGAACAGCCAGTCTCATCATCCTCCCAGCCCTTTGACTGCCTTGAAGCTGCTCCATAAAATGGCTTGATCCCAAAGCAAAAACAAAAATAAAACCACAGAAGCAAGCTGAAGAGTGACAGCATGGTCATTGGTCTTAGAATCATTGGTGTGTACTGGCTGTCTTTTGTTGTTATTTTTTAATGTTTATTTATTTATTTTTGGCTACATCGAGTCTTACTAATAGTTGCATTACCTGGGCTTCTCTCTAGTTGCGGCACTCAGTCTCCAGACCAGGTCGGCTCTGGAGTTGGGGCATGCGGGCTTAGTTGCCCCATGGCATATGGGATCCTAGTTTCCCCGACCAGGAATCAAACCCATGCCCTCTGCGTTGGAAGGCGGATTCTTAACTACTGGACCACCAGGGAAGTCCCCTGGCTATTGTTTGCTAGCTGTGCACCTTACTTAACCTCCCTGAGCTTGTTTTTCATATCTGTTAAATGGAACTACCTGCTGTGGCGGGGTTGTCTGGAGGAAGAGATGGTTCTGGTTCTCATCTGTGGCTTGTTTGCAATACTTTGAGGGAGGCATGGAGCTAAGTGCTTTACATACATTATAACGTTTTGTTCTGTTGATAACCGGATGTTTTTTGGCTGGAGAGAAGACTCTACCAGGAAGGAAGAGTTTATTTATTTTTATGTTGGGTCTTTGTTGAGGCTTTCCAGCTTCTCTTGTTGCACCGCTGGAGCTCAGTGGTTGTGGCGCTCAGGCATAGTTGCCCTGAGGCACTATGTGGAATCCTAGTTCCCTGACCAGGGAATGAACCCCCATCCCCTACATTGGAAGGTGGATTCTTAATCACTGGATCACCAGGGAAGTCCCAGGAAGTTTAAATAGTGTAGAAAAGGATGATAATATAGAGCAAGGATACTGCAGGCAGTGGACTTGGAGAACCCTGGGACAAGATCAGCTCTGGAAAAGTCATTGTTGTTTTCCAGAAACTAAGTGGCTAATTTTTGCATTGGAAGCCTTCATAAATATATTGTTGCTCATTTGCTAAGTCACGTCCAACTTTTTGTGATCCCATGGACTGCGGCCCACCAGTCTTCCCTGTCCTCCACTATCTCTCAAAGTTTGCTCAAATTCAGTCTATTGAGTCAGTGATGCTATTTCCGTCTAACCGTCTCTTCATCTGCCGCCGTCTTCTCCTTTTGCCTTCAATCTTTCCCAGCCATCAGGGTGGATTTGGAAGGTGGATTCCATAAGTATATTACCTGTTTCTTTTCCCCAAGTCCCAGCTTGTTTTCTGGACATTCTTTTTTCAGACTGTCTACTACCTTGCCAGGTCATCAGTGGGAAGTACTGATGTGTTTCCTCCTTCTCTCAACAGTATTTTAATAAGCGAAAAACCTACTTTGCCCACGATGCTCTCCAGCAGTGCACCGTTGGGGATATTGTGCTTCTCAAGGCGCTCCCTGTCCCAAGAACAAAGCATGTGAAGCACGAACTGGCTGAGATCGTTTTCAAAGTTGGACAAGTCGTAGATCCAGTGACTGGAAAGCGCTGTGCAGGAACCACTTACCTGGAGAGCCCAGTTGATCTAGAGACCACCCCGCTAGCCAAAAACCTGGAAGAACTCAGTCTCTCCACAACACAGTGAAGGAGGATCGGAAAACAGAGCCAAAAGGGAATTTCTAAGTTTACTCTATGGAAAAATTTTTCTCAGTTTCCTCACAAACCGTCCAGTTTCTCGTCTGGTATTTATGAAATCGCTAAAAGTAAATGAAGTAAAGTCTTTGTTATAATTTTTCATAAAAGTTTATGGTCATGTTTCAGATTTTCTTCTTGGTGGACTTACTTTTCTGTTGCACAGAGTATACCTAGCAATCCACTACATTGTTCTGTAGGCTCACTGTTTTAGAAGGTATATATATTTTTCTCATTCAAAGGAATCTTGAATGAATCTTAAAACTTTTATTTTGGGAGAAGAAAACCTTTTGAGATCATAAACAGATAAGACCACATTAAGTGAATATTTCAGTTCAGTTCAGTTGCTCAGTCGTTTCTTACTCTTTGCGACCCCATGAACTGCAGCACACCAGGCTTCCCTGTCCATCACCAACTCCCAGAGCTCACTCAACTCATGTCCATAGAGTCAGTGATGCCATCCAACCGTCTCATCCTCTGTCGTCCCCTTCTCCCGCCACCTTCAATCCCTCCCAGCTTCAGGGTCTTTTCCAGTGAGTCAGTTCTTCGCATCAGGTGGCCAAAGCATTGGAGTTTCAGCTTCAGCATCAGTCCTTCCAATGAACATTCAGGACTGATTTCCTGAATGTTTAGTTTTGATCATATATATTCAAAATTCAAGTTTTTCTCTGATTTAACCACAGAAACAATATGCTTGGGTCAGACTTTATCTGATTAAAGTCTGTATTAATTAGAATGTTGGCACGTAGAAAGTAAAACTAAAATTCTATCATTTTTCTTTTATCCTGTATCCTAGGGTAGATTAAATAGGACTGAGTTCTTAAAATCCATACACTGGTGAAGTAGAGGAATTTCTCATCCATGCATCTTTTTCTTTTTCCCTCAGCTGCATCTTGCAGCACTGGGATCTTATTTCCCCAACCAGTGATTGAACCCGTGCCTGCTGTACTGGGAGCTCAGAGTCTTTTTTTTTAAAACCTTTCCTTTTGTATTGGTGTATACAGCTATACAAATGAACAGTTAACCACGTTGTGACAGTTTCAGGTGAACCGCGAAAGGACTCAGCTGTACATATACACGTATCCATTCTCCCCCTAATTCCCGGGAGCCTGGAGTCTTTTTTTTTAACGTTTCCTTTTGTATTGATGTATAGCTGATTAACCATGTTGTGACAGTTTCAGGTGAACAGTGAAGGAACTCAGCCATACATATGCACATATCCATTCTCCCCCAAATTCCCGGAGCATGGAGTCTTAACCACTGGACTGCCAGGGAAGTCCTTCACACAAGCATTGAAGTTGGAGAGTTTCAGAGTTTTACTGCCATTCATTGATAAACCATGATAACTTAGATTTTGACCTGATGAAACACTGAGCTACACATTTCAGTGTTCTGGCTCCCACAAGGGACTTGGAGCATATTTCAACTTCAGCTAATAAGTGTATTGTGCAAGCACTGGCTTCCAGTAATAACCACAGGCCCTGCCCTCCCCCAACCCCCTCCCTCTCCCACCCTGCCCCAGGCTTATAATCTCCTGGACAGGTATGCACAGGTGCCTTCATGGCAAACACAGAAGCACATGGGTGTGGGAGAAGTTAGGTAACTTTCCAGAAAAAGTGAGAGAATGCTAGAATTGAGTCTTGAAGAGTCAATGTGTGTGAGGCATGCAGAAAGAACATTCCAGGCAGGGGAAGGGAGTATAAAGTCCTCAAAGGATGAGAGAAGAGTGTAACCATGGGGTTCTGGAAGTGGTGAGCACTTCGGGTAGAGAAGTAGGCAGGAGTTAGACGTGGCTCAGACAGTGAAGAATCTGCCCAGATTGCAGGTGACCCGAGTTCGATCCTTACATTGGGAAGATCCCCTGAAGAAGGGAATAGCAACCCACGCTAGTATTCTTGCCTGAAGAAATCCATGGACAGAGGAGCCTGGTGGGCTACAGTCCATGGGGTTGCAAAGAGTCAGACATGACTGAGCAACTCACATTTTCACTTTTATAGTATAAGTGGTAGTGGGTTATTCAGCATTTGGGGGTGGTGCATACCCCCCCACAGCATGCAGACGTGTGGGGTCTTGGTTCCTTGACCAGGAATCAAACCCACACCCCCTGAAGTGGAAGTGGAGAGTCAACTACTGGACTACCAGGGAAGTCCAGGTTATGTAACTTTAAAAAAAAAATCTATTTATTTGACTGCCAGGTCTTAGTTGCAGCTTTCGGGATCTTCCATCTTCCTTGTAGCATGAGGGATCCTTAGTTGGATCTTGTGAACTCTTAGTTGGGGCATGTGGGAATCTAGTTCCCTGATGAGGGATCGAACCTGGGCCCCCTGCATTGCTAGTGCAGAGTCCTAGCTACTGGACCACCAGGGAAGTCCCATGAAACATTTTTAAAGAGTAAATAGGAGTCAGAAAGAATAACAGCATCAGTGTCAGGAATGAGAAAGATGAGAGGGAGGCAGTGATCTGGTCCTGAGACCTGAACTAAGTTGGGCAGGGAAGTGAATAGAGATTGGGTAGATGATGTGCCAGGCTCCCAGGACTTGGCACCAGGGAGGGTGAGCCGAAGGGAGGCGCCACAGTGTTTTATCTAAGTGGGGCTCTGTGGTACCAGTTACCACGGAGGGATCAGAACACCTGTCCAAGTTATCTCAAAAAACTCAAATATTTTAAATGTTTACATGTACACACATGTCATTTTTATCTTAACACAGATATTTTTCCTGACAATCTCATAAAATTCTGCTCCAGGAAGATGCACTCTATTGATCGCATGATATTTTAACCTAAGCCACACCCTAACCTGTGAAATAAGAGTACCTCCCTCCCCTCAGGAGAAAGCATCGGGTTAATGCAACTTCAGAGCAAAATGATGGTGGGAAAAAAGGTGCAGAATAAGGGACCTAACACTAACACAAAAGCCAGGTCAGCAAAGACATGCCTACCAAGTTTACATGTCAGGAAAATAGATTTGAAAGATGTTGTCTCCAGAAATAGCACTGAGAAATCAGGGGAAGGTGTGAGAAAGTCACATGGACACACTGGCTTGAAGAGGCCCTGCCTCCCACAGTGCTGACAGGACGTGTCCTTTCCGCCCTGGGGAGAGCTCACCCCAGCCTCCCTCTTGGGTCTCTGCATCCTCCACACTCTCATAAAGTGTAAGCCAAATGAAGAACTCAGCCTCCAGCCTCCTGTCCCTGAGTGCCTGGGCCTCCTTCCCACCTTTGCCTCTCCCTGGTGTGGTCACTTCTCTGTCCACAGGACCCATTTCTGTCCCTGGTGGCTCCTTGCCTTAATATATTAGAACATTGCCCCAGTCAGAGCCTCCTCCTGCCTTCACCTCCCAACCCCAGTCCCACAAGCCCAGTTATTGCCCCCATCACTCCTACGCAGGGACCAGAAGGTAGCAGAGATCTCCCAGCCCCACCCAGTCCTGAGGGCACTTTCCTCTTTTGGGACTCCAGCTGGCCTCCAAATGCTCCCCTTGGCGGCTGGGGAGCACCTCCCAGTTTCTCCCCGCTTTCTGTCTAGCTCCCCTCCTTTACATATTTACATATTTATTTGGCTGCATGCATCTTCAGTGCAGCAGGTGGGAATCTAGTCCCCTGACCAGGGATGGAATCTGGGCCCCCTACATTGGGAGTCTTAGCCACTGGACCACCAGAGAAGAGCCATCTAGTTCGCTCTCTGCCCACCTTGTCTTGGCTGCAGTTGCATGAGTATACCTGTGGCTCTTATCTTTCTGCAGGATCCATTTTCCTCATACAGTGCCATCCTGGCCCATGCCTTTAAGTTGTGTCCTTGGCCAGGCGGAGTTGTCCTGCCTCCTTGCACAGGTCACCTCCTTCCCTTGGGACTGAGCTATCCTGCCAGCACACCAGGGTCTATGTTCCCCTTCCCAGGCACCAGAGCAGGTTACATGCTTTCCCGTCCCAGTTCCCTTCTCTCCCTCTCGACACTTGACACTCCATCATTTCACACCCTGCCTCACTCGACTGGGACTGCTTGCGGGCGAGGACGCGGCCACCGGTGCTGAGATCAACAGGAACATCGGAGTTCTCAGACCACAAAAGAACGTCATTATGCTTCCACCCAGGATGCTTCGATTAAAGCGTAATTTATTTTTGAAAGTCAATATATTTACACGGTGCGAAGTCCAAAACAAGGTATATGGTGAGAAGCCCGCCTCCCATCTTCGCCCCCCAGGCCCTGGATTCCTCTAGGAACCGTGTGGATTACTCTCCTTGTGGATCTCTCCACATACGTACAAGCCTGGCCCTTGTTCCTTTGGCGCACCCTGTGCTGCGCACCGAACTCCTTTCGCTGGCGCTTTAAGTCTCAAAATCGGTTCCTCTCCGGTTTCCCGCTCCTTTCTCGCAGCCGCGGGACCTCGGCGCTGTGACCCACTGCGGCCGCACAGC